>NW_019154137.1:5784210-5982548 GCF_002288905.1 Enhydra lutris kenyoni
GTTCTTCAGCAGGAGTGTGGGAGTTGTGCAGACGCAAAAGGAACTCCTTCCCCCCTTGGGAAATGTCTGTTTTCCCCCCCCCCCCCCCCCACTTCGACCTCTATCTGAGGTTTCTGTAATTCTGCCTTTTCTTCTCTACTCCCTAAGATGGAATGAGATTAGTGGGGACTGGCTGAGATTTTTATGCTCTTGTTTGGGCTTCTGGTGGATTTATTTTGAAATGTTATTATGAGGGGGTAGTCAGAGATGATTGGCTGATTTGATTTTAAGAGACTGGAAAATAAATAAGCCTCCAGAGGCTTTGTTCTTAGTCTTCCTTTGTAAATAAGAGAATTGTCATTTTTATACAGTGGGTTAAAGTATTAATAGCATGGATTTTCAGAGAGGGCCAGAATTTGAGAAGAGAGAATTTGTAACTTTGGGGGAGTAAACATGCTTATTAGGATGATTCGCTTTGAACTCTTCAGATTGAGACGGCAAACAGATTTGAAGGACCTTTCACAAAACTTTCTACCTTCTCTGCAGGTCAGGAATATTATCTGCATACCTTACCTGCTCTGTTAAAAGAAATCACATTTTGACTTTGTTCCTTTGGCTTTGATACTTCGGGTCTAAGTAGATAAAATGTCCACAGGAGGGTGCAATTAAAACCCTAGGTGGGGGCGATGGGTGTTCTTCAGCAGGAGTGTGGGAGTTGTGCAGACGCAAAAGGAACTCCCTCCCTGCTTGGGAAATGTCTGGGCTCCAGACGTAGAGCTACAAATAGCCTCAGCCTGTGTGTGGGATGAGCCTTGAGCTAGGGCAGCAGCCCCCCAAAAAGGGTCAGTACTTGGCAAAAGGTGAACACAAGCAGAATGTGTCCTCTTTCACACTTCTACTTCTTTTCTTGCCATAATTCCCTCCTCTGGCTCTGCCTGACCAGCCCACGACCTTCTCCTTGTCTCTGAGTGGCCCCTTCTCTGGTATTCTATCCACAATAAACTTACCCTCTGTTCTCTGCTCTGGACTTTTCTGCTTCTTCTCTGTCAGAATATCCCTGTTCTTGATCTATCCTCTTGAGGGCCTGCACTCTACTTTAGGGGTGACAGCATTTTATCTAATACAGGAATCTAGCCAAAAGTGGCTATTAAGGAGTTTTTATACCTAATGGGAATATTTGCTTTAAAACCAGAGACTGCGGGAACCATAATGCCTCAGTTTCAAGGAAGGAAAGATACGTAAGTGGGTGTGTTTCTGGACATGATGCACAGAGTGGCTGTTCGCTCTACCCAAAGCAAAGATCAGCTGGCCCTGGTCAGCAAAGATCAGCAGGCCAAAGTAAAAAGTTACCTGTGCATGGGAGGTTCAGTGTAAGTACACCTAAGGCACTGGGCAAGTGCAGTTTCATCAGGTCAAAGTTTGTGGTAATTTGGGGAGTAGCCACAGTTCCCAGGGATTCATTTTATGCAGGAGGTAAATACGCATGACTTTTTTTTTTTAATATGTCAACCATACCTCAATTAAATGGTCTAAACAAGTGTAAACTTTTCATATATACTACCAAAAGGAAAAAAGAAGAGGTTGTTGTAGAATCAGAAGGTGCCTCCATGGGCATCGGCTGGAGATACACCAGCATAGGACAGAGGTCATAGGAGGGGAGTAAGGTGGTGAGGAAGCTGAAAAGTCTTGTCCGAAAGTGTTCTTTCCCTGGGCTGGCATGTAGATTGCAAGGATTACAAGGCAGCATTCCCCCTTCACAGACACTAAATGGTAGCTCTGGAGGGCTAAGGAGAGGAAACAGAGCTGGCAAGGACCCCTTCACCCTATGGCACATAGTTCAGTCTAGAACAGCACCTTTCAACATTTTATGGCCACACCAATCACCCAGGAATCTTGTGAAAATGAAGTTCCTGATTCAGTAGGCCTGCAGTCGTGTCCAAGAATTTGCATCTCTAGCAAACTCCAAGGTGATGCCAATGCTGCTCGTACTCAAACCGCTTTGAGTAAAATGAGTCCAGAGCAGGGAGACCGTGATTACCAAAGAAAAAGACTCTCCCAGACAAGTTCTTAACCCATCTGTACTTCTGTGCCTTCCGAAGAAGGTTCTGTAAGAGACACGTTTGGCTCATTCTCACTCAAGGATGTCCCGATCACATTCCCAGCAACCCTGTGCCCAGTTCAGCCATGTCTGTAGGTGGCATGATTAGATGTCTGATGAGAGCTTCTACTTGCTTTCTGTAGGGATTTGGAAGAGACTGGAAGGCAGGCTGAGAGAGGAGGTAGCTCATGAGCCCAGATGACAGAGTCTTGGCTTCTTGCCATACCCCGAAGTGTCCCTTTTAGAAACAACCTGCCCAAGAGAGTTAAGGTTGGCATGCAGTAGCAACTGCCTTTCCACTTTGCTTCTCTGGGTCAACGCATGCCAGAAGGAGGCATGTAGCATCTGCTCCTCAGCTTTCTGACCTCCCTTAGACAGGGTGAGAATCAAGAAGTACAACACAACTCAAACTCTGTCTGGTTCCCGAACAACCTGAAAAATCCACTCCATTTTCAAGGCTGGTGCCAAGAACACATTGTGACGTAGAGGGGAGGAAAGAGAAGTAATGTCACTCTCAAACATATCTGAGCTGAGGACTGCTCCAGAAAAGTCATTAGAAGCTTACCCGGTGTCATTTGAGCACTGCCAATGGCACCCTACTACCCTAAATATTGCCCCTTTACAGTGGTCTGCCATTAGTCTGAAATTCCACAAATGTATTTATTTGTATTATGGCACTTCAAGGCCTGTGCTAAAAAGCAAGGATACCATCTGAAAGTGAATGAGTTATATCCCTATCAGCCATTAAGATTTCAACCAGAATTCTTTGACCAGGTTACCCCCTATTACCTTGCAGAATCCTTAGAAGAGTTTTCCAAGGCAGGTAAGTGCCCCCAAATAAGACACCTTCCTAAGAAAGTGGGGACACTGAATGGATGGTGGGCAGTCAGTGGGGACTAGGAGACTCTTGAGGATGAGGAAGAGTCCCTCAGCTATTTGGCAAAATTTGACTTTCTCTGTGGATAAATTCTGGGGGTTTCTTCACTAAGATTTTAGTTGCCTTTAACCCTTCGAGTCACACCATATTGGTAGTAGTGAGTGTATCCTCTCTGCCATGCATGGTTGTTTGCTACAACAGATGATCTCAGCCTCTAGATTCCCCACAATTACTGTGGGATATTTTCAGAAGTAAAACCAGTTTGTGATGAGGGATGGTGAGGATTTTTTAAACCTTTTTAAAAATATTGCAATCAAAACCAGTTCCCTTTCAATTATCCATGATTGGCTCATGTACCTTGCCAATTACTTATTGCAGCAGGGGCCTCATTCTTGCAGCTGCCTAGAAAAGGATCAGGCTGCCAGCAACGATGGAGACAGGAAGGGACAGGACCCAGCATGCACAGGAGTAATTGTACGGATGTGGGTGTGGGTCTCTGTGTGGGTGAACACCTTTACACATTTAAAGTAGAAAGGCTGCCAACATCTACAGTCATCCAGACTGTTGCAGGGTCGCAAATATTCTTATATTTCATTGTTATGTCCAAAGCTATTTATTGGTTAGTTTAAAACAGTATTTCTTGAATTGGACTGCTTCAATCAAAATCACTAGAGATGTTTGTTAAACATATGATTTCCTAGGTCACACTCCAGATGTCTTAAGTCAGCAAATATAAGGGTATGTCTTTTTTTTTTTTTTTAAACAAGCTCTATGGGAGATTCTAATGCACACTCACTTTGGGAATCACTAGTTTAATTAGCCCTCATACTGCAATCAGAGATCTATGGATTCAGCTTGAACATTTGTTGAGCACCCACTAAGCTCCAGGCATTGTACCAGGCACTTTCACATATGTGATTTCTGTAAGCAAGTGAGGTGTTTTGGCGCATGCGAGCATTAGTGAATGGCTCTCAGGTTGGAAATCCAAGGCTTGAGAGAATAAAGACTAGCCTCAAGTCACAGTCTCTGAGGTAAACAAAGTAAAACTCCTCTTTGCAATGGTAAATAGAGACAAGGCAATGATTTTATTTTTGAGTTCTCTTCTTTGCTTGTTAGCTAATGATTGGTCCTTAGCCATGCTCTAAACTAGATGGTATGGCAAATGCCAACCCATTTGTTCAAAAAACAGATGCACTGCTGTTACTTTATATGGTGCCATCCTTGCTATCAACAAAGGCTGAAATAATATTGACCGTCATTCATTGAACCCGTACTGTGAGGAGGACATGACTCTAAGCCTTCTAAATGCCTTATCTCATGGAATCAGCCCAATGTTGCTAGAAAGGAGGTACTCTCATCTTCATTTTCCAAAAGAGGAATCAGAGGTGGCTCAAAACATATATAAGCAACTAGCTCCAAGTCACACAGCTGGCTAATTAGCAAGGCCAGGATTCTAGCTGAGATATTCCTGCCTCTAGAGCCTGGACTCAATTTCAAGTGGGGTTGAAGTCTCCAATATGTCAGTTGGGCCAGGTGTGGAGTGGTGGGGCCTGAGGCCATCTGGAGAATCCAAGCCCTTCAGCTGAAGACACCTCAAATCCATTTTTTTAAAAACCACTGTGGGATGATCAAAACATCTGCAACAGGCCTTGAGGAAGGTGTGAATCTCTGTCCTCTGCACTGCACTATCCCCCTTCCTCTAGCAGCTAAGTTACTAGTTGAGGGAGGTTCTGTTAACTCGTAGTTAAAAGTACTGAGAAGATCAGAAAATTTCTTCTGCACCAAAGAACTATTTGGCCTTCCTCTTCGTGTGCCATCAAGGGTCCTCAGTATGCCAGAACTTTCTCCCCTTGGTGCACACACTTACGGTCCTATGTGCATACATTGTATAGCCAGTGGACTTTCATGGTTAACTAACCATGACTAACCTTTTTCCCGGCGATGCCGAGGCATGAGGCATGCTGCAAGAGCAGAACACTGGCACAGGGTCATTAACAAGTGCTCAGCGGGTCAGAAGAGTTACTACCAGGGGTTGCTGTAGGGGAAACTGCTTAGATTCTGGTAATTGCAAATCCCAGGTCCACAAATGGGAGGCCACTGGGTCAACTACGGCTCTGCCAATATTCACCCAGGGTGGGAGCTTCCCATATACCCCAAGACAGAGGCTTACTAACTTTAGACCTGGGCCCAAAATAGAGATGTATAGTTAGTTTTGTGGAGCTGTGTAAACTGACCTAAGCCAATTCGATCATTCAAATGATTGGGTATGTTTTGTTGGATATCGGTAGCTTGCCATTGTTAAAGTGAGGACTATAGGTCTTCTCCCCATAATCTCACCATCAGATTGAAAAGTAAGCCTCAGACAAAATACTGTTTCTCATTAAAATAATAGCAAGCAAGCATAAAAATAATTGGACAACCTGTTCTGTAGGCTCAGTCAAGTCCAGCAGCCTTTCCTTTTAGGTGCTCCAACAGCAGCTTGCATGAAGGTTCACTTGGGGCAGACAATATTCTAGTGGCAGGTAACCAAGAATCCTCATTAGTGTCTGCCCACAGGACTATTTACAAATTAAGCCTAGGGTACCAGTTCTAAGGGATAACACTATAGAGCTTATTAGATCCTTATATCTTCTTTCTGTTAGTTTGGGAACTCCTCTACCATATTTCTAACCAATCAACATATATTGAACACTACTGAGGTCACCAATGAGAAATTTAATGTTAATTTTAAAAGCCTTTGGTGTTCATTAGAGATAAAGATACCTGAAGTGCTTGTACAACCACTTCTTGGTCAAAATTTTTAAATGCTAGATAATCACTCTTGCTCTGTATATTTCCCAGTAAGGAAACTGGACCCGCCCCCCATCCCCCACCAGGGTGTAGATTCAAACTAAATAACCCACATCTATACCACACAATTTATGTCGAAGATTTATAAAGTAAATTACAGAAAATATAACATTTGAAATACCATGTTTCTTATGGCCTTGGAAAGCAATATAAACTGTAGGGGGAGTAGGGGTGTGGTGAAGTGAACATGGAGCCTGATTAGGAGATCTACCTGAATGACCTCTGCAAGTCACTCTGTTCTCCCTGTTGAAGTTTTTATCTTTATTAAAATGGGAAAGTTCTTTGGATGATCTCTAAGGAGGCTTTCATTTTTGACATCTACCATTCCCTCTTGTCTAATCCCTACCACCTCCTCTTCTAGTAACAGTCTCACTTCATTTCTTACTGAGGAAAGATCATCCAAAACGAAGCCCCTCAAATTCTTTGTCTACATCTAGAAACTTCTCTTTATATCGATGTATTCTCTGGCTCTACAAGACCATGAGCAAACAATTAAATCCTTGAAACCAATGGACAGGGCTTCTAGCCAGTTGTGGTTTATCCTGGCTTGCATCTCACCTCTTCTACTTACGAGCTGTGAGAGCTTGGGACAAGTTTACTTCATTGTGCCTCAGATTTCCCAATTATAAAGTGGGGATAATAATAGTCTTCACCTCATAGGGTTGTGGAGAATTTCAAAACGAGACAATTTGCAGATCCACACAAAGCACTGAGAATAGTGCCTGGCACATATTGGATATTATTATTATCAACATAATCATTAGTTTAAAATCCTCTGAGCTTTTTGTCCTAAAAACAGAAACCTCATTTCATTTGAAAAGTAAAATCTCTTGTCACTTTAGGGACCAGATTTCCTTCCTGAACAGCTGCCCTCTGAGACTTTCTATAGTTCTCATCTCTTCCCTGAGCTCAAGATTCTTTTTTCCTGCCAAGAAAACCATCACAGCACCCTTTCAGATCACCAGCCCACCACCATGACCTTCTATATCCCTCAGCCATGCATCCAAATTCACCCATCCAGTTTGTCTCTTGGGAACGTCAACTACTCAGATACACTGTGTGGTCAAAGAACTCAGAGGTGCAATTTTCTGTATCATCTAAGGACTACGGGTTCAAGGGAAGACCTTGAGTCTTCTCTCCCAAATAAATGGTCTTCTTAATCCCTAAGTCCAACTACTTCCAATCACAAAAATGAATCATCCTTTCTGTTCTTTTGTGACAAGCCATTATGCAAACAATACACAAGCAGTCCCCCTGACTTCCCAAAGGCTCAGGAGGCATCCACGTGTCTCTCTGATAGTTGATTCAGAAGAAAACAGTTGGGCTAAGCTCCCAGGAGACTGGCTTTTCAGCCAGGCCCTGGAGCTTCTCTTAGACATGGGGCTGCTTGCTGAGGAATGCAAGGAAAAGCAACAAGGAAATGCTCCAGAGCTTCCAGGAGGAAGCCCCTTCATTTCCTTGGACGCCGCTGGCCCATTAGGGAGGGAGATTTCTCCATGGGTCCCAGAGACAACAGCCCAGGGAACTGAGAAAACAGGCGCTCCGTGCTGTCCTTTCTTTTCTAAAGCAGGCAGTGCCCTGGCACACACACATTGCATTCATTTCCCTAGTCCTTCCCACTGCCTGGTGATACTGAGCATTTGCTAATCCTTTTAGTCTAATCCTTTTAGGCTCTTGCCATCCAGATGATGAGGGCTCAGTAGAGACCCACTTCTGGCACATCTCTGAGTCCAGTCAACCCATTGAGTAAATATCACAGTCTCTTCCAAGAGTTCAGTCTACTTTGTGCAAGGGTTCCTAACAGTGTCCTTTGACCTCCTGGTTTCTGTCAGTCCCAACTCTTCCTGTCACCCATTTTTCCCTCTGCTGCCTGTAGATCTGGAGACTGTGAGGATTGAAAGACAATGAGGAAAGTTGAGCTTGCCCTTGGGCAGAGAGACCCAGAGCTGCCAAGCTCTGTGTACACTCACAGCTGGTTCTTAGGTCCTACACCTAACTCTCTGGAGACAGGAGCTGCTGTTTCTCCTACTTAGTTTGGGAGCAACTGGAGGACAAAGGATGACTCCAAATTAGACTGCCTGCATTTGAATCTTGGCTCTTTTACTAGTCATGTGACCTGGGGCAAATGATCTAGCCTCTCTGAGCCCGGATTTCTCATCTGAAGAATGAAGATGAATATAATAGTAACTGACTTGTAAAGTGGCTGTGAAGATTGACTCAGATCATCCATTTGAAATACGTAACGTCACTCCTGGCATATAGCAAGCATTCACTAAATGGTAACTGTCATTAACATGGAGTGCTGGGGCAGTTGGTAAGTGGAGGAGAGGAATAGAATTAGTCAAAACCAAACTGGAAGAGATTCTTCCCATCTCTGGCCATCCCTCAAGCCCTCCAAACAAAAGTGTGTACCCTCTGTGAGTCTGTAGCTGAAACCAAGCCAGATGGGGTCACTTGAGTACTCACAATGCTGCCTCAAGCATAAGGGATTTGCTTTAGGGCCTAGCAAAGGAGAAGGAATTGACTTGATGACCCCACAAGCCAACACATACACACCACTAGGTTCAATCATGCCACTGTTCAGTGGGATTGTCTAAAAGGACATGCTCCCTTCTGATTTTTTTTAATCTGAACTAGATATGCTTGGAGAAAGGTAGCATGGATAGTAATAAGATAACCTTGGTACTTGCTCACTCGAAGGAAAGAACAACTTTCCATCAAATGTAAAGTCTATTTTGATGTGTGGAGAGTGGGAGAGTGGAAAAGTAGATTCTGGAATCTCCACTTAGACAAGGAAAAATGTGGTGCCAGTTGAGCTCTCCTAGCTATGATTTTTCTGAGTTCTTTTAATTAAGGGTGATATGTGGATGGAAGTTGAGAGTATATCAGTTTGAGTGGATGGATTTTCTTCTTTTGATGTTGCTTGCCTAAGTCAGACCAAAAATAGCAAAAGAAGGAGATATGGAAAAGGTTAAAAGAGAAATTTTGCTAATGTGATTTTCCAGCATTTCAGCCTCCTTCTTTCCCCAGAGCAAAGGTTAACTAGCTAATTCCACAAGCACAGACTCACTAGAAAGGATCCTGCTGAGGACCACAGGGCCATGCAATCCTTTTCCTACCTCCTCTTCCCTTGTATTCTGGAGCTGATCTGCCAGCATGGTGTCTTCAGCAGTCCCAAACCTGGGTGATGACCAAAAGCAGGTTTTTTTCCCTTCCTACCCCAGGGTGCCCTTGCTCTGCCTGTATCACCTCTTCTTCTCATTTCCTATCCAACCCAACTGCTATGTGGCCTCAAGGGATCACTGATCTATTTTCCCTCTCAGATGAGGAAATTGAGGAACAGAGAGGCTAAGTCATATTCTCAGAGTCACACAGCCAATGGATGTCTAAATAAAGATTATAGTGTGGGTCTTCTTCTTGGCACTTCTCTATGTTGTCTTCCCAACATAATCCTTTTTATTTTAACTTCCACTGTGACATCATGATGTTATGTATGAAAATAATGACAGCCTTGTCTTTTATAAGTGACAGAGGAAGAATAAATCCACAGCTAGTGAATTAGAAATGAAGGAAAGCATGAGTTTCATGGGCCACACGTAATGGTGTCTTCTATTTAGTGCCTCCGATGTTAACCTGTCATCTTACCATCCTCTGATTTATAGTCATGAATGAGACAAACAAAGTTTTGAAGGCCAGTTAGAGATAGAGCAAGTAGTTCTACTCCAACTACCTCTTTTGTGGATAACAATAGTGAGGCCAAGGAAGGGGCAGAGGTTTGCCAGAGTTGATACATGGCAGCTCCCTAGCGCCAGAAGCAAGCTGAGGGTTTAGACGGCCGGATTCCCAGAGTGGGCTCTTTCTTATCACGGTGTGCAACCTTACCTGCAGAGTGTTGTACTAAAGCAACACCACAAGTTTTGTTATGTTCCCATTTGCTGGTATCTTTCTTTTTTCTCTTAATTGTTTTATGTATATGTCATAATACCCCAACTAGATTTTTAAAACATAGGATATTTTGTTATGATTATAGAAGTCATAATGGTAAATTAATGCATGCTCATTGTAAAACACACACACACACACACACACACACACTTCAAAAATATAGCTAAGAAAAACCATCTATGTAAAGTTAAAAATCGCCCCAAATTTTGGGGTTTTATCATATGCAAAGATGTGCATCCTGCCTTTTTACTTTATATTATATAGGGAACATTTTTCCAGAGTCCTTAAATGTTGTCTAAAAATTTTGGTTTTTTAATATCTATAAATTACTCTGTCATATAGTGTCACTTTATGGCATATATATGCCATGATTTTATATAACCATTACCCAATTTTATGCATTTAGCCAGAATCCCAATTCACTGAGGTTTATAATTATGCCTTTGCCTCCTGAAATATCTCCATCCTAGCACAGGTCTGAATGCACAGCAAATACTTAATAAATACTTGCTGACTGATAAGTTGCCTTGGCCTTTCTGGACTGATCATTATTCCTCCCCCAGATAGGGCAGCCAAGGCCAGAGCTTGACCTTCCATCCTATCTTAAGGTACATGTTAAATAGCTCAAGACAGACTATATAGCAATGGTAACTATGATCTGAAGTCAGACTGTCTGGGCTCAAATCATGGACCCATCGCTTTCTGGTAGTACAGCCACAGATGAAGCACTTAACCCCTCCAAGCCTCAGTTTTTCTGTCTGACAAATGGGGAAAATAGTATCTACCTCCTAAGGTGGAGGTAAAAATTAAACAAGAAAATATAAAGAAAGTACCTGATATATAGTAAGCACTCAACAAATGTTAGTCACAATTATGAATATTATATCTGTCAAAGGAATAAAGCACCAGACTCAGAGTCAGAATGCCCTGGTTCTTTGTTCCGTCTCTGCTCTTAGGTAGCCCTATGGCCTTGAGAAAGTCAGTTTACTTATCTAGGTCATAGTTTCTTCATCTACAAAATGGGAATACTAATTACTGAGCTGGGTACCTTACAGGGAGTTTATGAAGATCAAATGATAGAATGAATGTGAAAGTGTTTTGAAAACCATGAAGTAAAGTACGATTGCAAAGTATGTAAGTCAGATGTCACATTGGATTGTTGTCAGGCCTAGAGATGCAGAAGGTGCAGTAGACTAGGAGGAATATATTGAGCCTAGAGAGAGGTTTCCAGAACTAAAGCTCTGCTATTGGAAATATAGACTATTACAGACAGGTGGGACTTTATAGATCACCTAGCCTGACATTTGAATGTTATGCAGAAGAGAAAGGTTGCAGAGAAGAGAGAGCTTGAGATCACAGAGCCAGTCACAGAATTGACACTAGAACTCAGGTCTCCAGATTTCCTAAGCAGAGTCCTAAAGAGATCACTGCAGCTCTTTATTTATTGGCCTTTCTCTCAAAGGAGATGAGGAAAAGATGTAGTTATTTGTGGAATCCATGTAGGTAGGAGCTGATTAATTGGAGTTCTGTTGCAAGGACAAGCCATATCTAGCAGAGCTCTGCTATATTTTTAAAATGCCAACCTCATTCCAGGTAAGGGAGAGTAAAGGGGCAGGAAGATGATGGGGGTGGTCTCAGTCAGGTGGGGTGAGTGTGCCCTCAGACTTGGCCAGATTCCCAAGGGACTTCCGTTGTTCCCAGAAATGACCGCTGCAGCAGATGGCCTTTCTTTGATTGTTAATATTTATCTTTGCAGTCGGTTGTGTGTTTCTGGAGAACTTGGTAAAGCAGATGAAATTGCCAGTTGCTTGAAAATACAATTGCCAATTGTTGGAATGAAGTAAATTGATTACGGCCAGAGGTCCATTCATTTTGCCCTGGCATGCATATGGCCGATGTCAAGCAAGAGCTGCATCACTGATGGCAGCTCAGATATCACTGCAGCCTCTGAATTATATCCCTCCAGGTACTCAGTAAATATATGTGTTGGATACTTTCATCTTTACACTATTTTAGCTGAGATGAGAGCACATAAACTCTTCCATCTGACAACCTTTTCAAGTTCAACACCAACAGAAGGTTATTTTAAAAAGAAACAAGAAAGGGGTTTTTCAATAGAAAACTCCAAAGGTGACTAAAAACGCTATCCAACAAGGCAGCCCGTTAAGAAATGTTGTGTGAAATGTGTCAATATGATGAACCTGAAAGAGGTCTCACTATTCTTAGCTCCAGACTTGTGGCTGCCTTACCCAGCTGTCCCTGTGGCCTGGACAGAGTCCCTCAAGGTTCACCCTCTGCCCCCAATTCTGAAGCGCCCCCCTTCCTCCTTCAGCTGAAGAAGACCTTGCTACTAGAGGCGACTTGCTGTCACCTTGTTCTCTGCATGGCCCCTGCAGAGAGGGACTCCCTGCCTTAGCGGGAGGGGAGGAAAAACCCATTAGAATGTTCTCTATCATGCTACAGAGATCACTGGTTGCCTCAAATGAGGCAGTGAGGGCAAGCCAAAATCAGCCCTCTTGCATCTGCAGGAAGTGGCCATCATCTGAAATCAACAAGATGGATAGAAAGGTTAAAGGACCTTGTTCACCAAGCCCTGTCCTGTAGAACGAATGAGGGGCTCCCCCTGGAAGCTGGAAAGGAGCCAATTTGGGGCAAGCCTCCTTTTCCAAGTGGGAAGTAAACATACTGAACCCTTTGCCCAGAGCTGATGCTGGCTAAGAAGTCTCTGATGCAGTCAGAGAAGTTTCAATCCATTCATGCTGTTTGGGGACATCTATACTCTCTGAGCTCAAAATTGGTGTGGACAACTGGGTCCTCTGGCAGCCTCACTGAATAAGTCCTGAAGACATGGTCTTAGGACTGTGATCATGTGTTCCACTTTAGCCAAAAAAAAAAAAAAAAAAAAGATGGTCTATTTAGAGGTGGTTTGCTCAAACTGAGTTGCTGAAGTCTCTGGTTTGTTCGGAGTTCTGTTCTTACACATTTATAAGGGAGGTGATACGTTATGGAAGATACAACCTTGCCCTTGCCGTGCCACTGTAAACTAGCCATATGACTGTCCTTCTCCATGCCTCCCCTTTTCCCATTTGTAAAATAGACCAAGTGACCCCAAAGGTCCTTTCTAGCTTCAAATCTGTTCAAATGATATGAGAAAGTTCCCTTGGAGAGTTTGGGGATTCTTTGTACCTTTCTTTGCCTTCCCTTGCTCAGGAGTTCAGGCCCTTCATTATGCTCAGAGGATGTCCCAGACTCCACCAAGACGTCCCACTCAAGATCTGCTTCCACAGCAGAATTTATATTTCATGGCCTGTTCCTCTACTCCCCCAAATCCCCTGCTATCTTATATGGAGATAGAACTGGTTCTCTATGGGAGGTTGGCTTTGTTTAGTGCAGTAGGCAAGTTTGGACTCCAAATATTAGAGGCAGCGTTGTGTGGACCCTAAAGGTTGAGCTGACCTGGGTTAGAACACAGAGCCTGCCACTTCCGGCTGTGTGACCTTCAGCAAGTTACCTAAACACTCTGTATCTCCATTTGCTTCTGTGAAAGGACAGTCACAAACCAGCCTCCCTTCTAGAGTGACAATGAGGACTGATTGGGAGAATTCACATCAAACGCTCAATGTAATGCCTGGCACACAGTAAATGCTGCCACCATGCCAGTGGGTATACTTCTCTACTCTTCACTAAACAGAATTGAGCTAAAAATCAGAACAGCTAAATCAATCAATATTGAGCTAATGATCAAGACAGTCATTTTTAAGAGTGGCGAGTCATTGAACTTCATTTTGGCCCCAATAAGAGCATATTCACAATTCAGTCTGGAAACTACAGAAGCCAAGAAGAGAGTTATTTCTGGTGGCATTTGGGTTACTCTCTAAATCACACTGCTTGGTTGGATGCTACTTTCACTCCCCTGTGGAGCCAGCCCAGCCTGTGGGGATCCTATAGGGAGGCTGAGAGAGGCAGGATCCAAAAGATAATGCCTTGACATGGCTCATCCAGTCATAGTTCTGACCAATATGTCCGCTACCTGTTGAGGGCGTGAAGTTAAACTGTGTGGTGAGAACAGGGCCCCTGCAGTCGTCCCTAGCTCCTCCCTTGTTGGGTTTTCACTGAGTGAGCAGTGGAGACATGAGGGGCAAAGAGAGAGGCTCAGCTTCAGTGTGCTCAGCTGGAAGTTGGCAGGTTGAGCCCAAACTCACTCTTGAGACAAGAGAAAGTGCCTTTTGGAGATAAAAATAACAAGACGAAGCTGAGCTGGAATGGCATCAAAGTTGATGAAATTGCAAGAAAGGTTAGTAAAGGATCATTACTTTACTCCACAAGTCCTGTGTTCTGCCGCATGGGTGTGTGTTTGGGGTTGTGGGGGGAATGAAAAGAGCTAGCATGGAGACTCAGCTTCTCTTGGCAAATCCAGTTGACCAGAATGTCCGCTTTGACTTCGGGTCCCCATAGCTCATCTTGCACAGGTTACCCAAAGATAGTTTCTCTTCTTAGCCTTTTCTGAATGAGAAGCCCTCCATCTTTGGAGGCAAGGCCCCAGTAATTAATTGGCATACATGCATGAACATTAATGTGCCTTCACAGTTTAATGGATCAAATAAGGATGTAAGGGGAGATCATTCCTGAAGGTATGTGCCAGGTCCAGTGTGAAGGAGAGTAAGAGACACAGTGACCCGTGCTAACTGGGGGCACTTTTACCAGGAGCATGCATGGATGAAGTTTGGTGTAATACCCACTTCACAGTAAGGGAGGCAAGGCAATACCCATTTCATGGCTAAAGAAACTGAGGCTCAGAGAACTTAATGTGTCATTCCCAGTAAGTGTCAAGGGTAGGACCCAAATTTGCCTCCTAATCCTGAGCTCTTTCCATTCTCCAGGCCGTCTCCATGTAACTAGCACTGGGAAGGAATGAGTGGTTTCACGTAAGCTAATTTTCCAGATAACTGAAGCACACAACTCTCAGCAGTGGGAGAGTGCTATTTTTATTTTAGCCATTTTTGAAGAAAAACTTTCTACAATGCATCCCACACCTCCATGCCCTATTATGCAGAAGATACAGATTACTGTGCTTTTAATCTTCTATTTTCATAGCCTTCTATCTCTTCTCTCACTGTGAAGCTGGCAATGTTCAATTCTTCCTAGGTTACTGAAGATAGCATATTAGAAACGGGGTGCTCCTAGAATACTGAAATATACATGAGGCGACAGACTGCAGAATCGGCAGCTATAAAGTTACAGCAGTCCGGGGCTATTTAGTGCAGGGACAAAGAGGCCCGAGAGGCCAAATATCCTCACAGATGACATAGCCAGTCCTAGGACTGGAGATCCTGAGAAAGACCCAGAACACTCCAATAGAAAATGGAATTGTGTTGATTTAATTGCATTGCTCTACCATGGGGAAGGAGTGATAGGGAGAGGTCCTTCCCAGCTGGGAGGAGTATTTTTTTCACTGATATTATTTAGAATTGCTTGTCCACTGTGGGTGTAGGAGGCAGACTTTTAGACAGTTTATTACTGTCTTTAAATCCTATATGTACAATGCACCCTCTTCTTGTTGGCACCCCAGGCAGACGGCCCCCAGCCCTGCCTTGGCGTGCTAGTGCTCTACTGTGTTTAAAAAGGCAGGGAACGGGGGGTTCATTTTAGAAAGATTTCCATCTCAAGTGGCTCAAGAGTGCGTGTGTTGAAAGGGGGCAAATCTTCACTGATCTGGAAAATGTATCCCATGTGATTAAAAAAAAAAATCCCTTCAAGCAAACCCCCCATGGAGTGCCACCCTATTGGCTTACTGCCATTACTCGGATCTTTTCAAGTTCCAATCCGAATGAGCTCTGCTCTGCCTTCTCCATCTTTGTCTCCTCTGACCCGGCAAAGTTTCCCATCTTTCATCCTGTCACTTAGCTAATGGTGTGTGTCCCTCTTGCATACATTCCAGAGTCACTGGCTTCTTTTGCTAGTGGAGTCGTCAGTGAGATGTTCGGCAGATGGCTCACTGGCTGCCGTTCTTGTCCCCTCACTGCAGCAATCTGTTGTTCTAAATCAAAATGTTAATGAAAAATAAAAGAACACAGTGCCAATGTCTGTCTGATTTAAATTAATATAGAGTCATACCTTTTGAGGCAGGTTTTACTGGCACAAAGTTCTCTGTACAGGCTACCCATACAAAGTGTATTTTCTCTCTCTCTCTAATTAAAATTAAGCACTTTCATTGATCTGAGTGTCTCTTGGTACCCCCAACCTGTTCTTTTTAATAATAACAAAGGCCGAACAAACAACAGATTTCAGTGTTCCAGGGAATGGCATCTTACCTGGCGGAACCTAATTTTGAGAGATATTATATGTGATGTCTAATTATAAGCATGCTTTGATTAGATGCTGTTTTCAATACTGGAATGACATGTTTACTAAATGCTTCGAGTGCAGCTCCAAGTTAGGCATGTAGTTATTGAAATCTCTTTCAATCCATTTGTTTTAAAACTGCTGGCAAGATCATCACTAATTTGCTACTTTAGTTACAAGGGCCCTTCACTTCCTCTGCACTCAGCACAGTATTCATTTCTGCCGCAGCAACAGGACCACTCCCCTCTCCGGAGAAAACGCATGTGTCTGCAAGATTATCGACACAAGACCAATTTTCAGCTTGAGCTTAGAGAAGACGGGATCGCTATGATGTTAACATACCTGGTTGAGGGGAAATTACCTCAGTGTTTTAATTGGCTCCAAATTCCAGAAGCCAAAAGAATGGCAGTTTCAAACAACTGCGGAGGAACACAACTTTGTTCTCCCTAAGACTCTTTTGGTGGATACTGCTCGGGACAGTGTTGGGAATGAGAAGAGCTAAAATGGGCCTTCCAATGGTTCCAGGCATCCTCCTAAGTGATTTACATATATTTACTCTTTCAATCATCAGAACAGTAACTTGCCCAAGGCTTTGAACCCCAAGCCCGTGCTAGACTGTGATGGAAAAGCCACACATCCTAAGCTCCTTGGAAGTGAGCTATTGTTTCCTTGCAGATCTGTAGGAGGTTTTCTTTGCTGAAACTTCTGTGCAGGTTAGAACTGTGGGCTTCATCTTTAGCAGGGCTTGCTCCTTGCTAAGCGCATGTTCTGTCTGCACATGTCACTGCCATTAAGACTAAGCTGAAGCAGACAAATCAAGCCAAGACAGCAGGCAGGCAGGAGAAAAGCCTGAATTTTCAGGTGGGAGGTGGGGTGCTAGTCATTAGCTCAGTCACCTCAGTGGTGTCCACCAGTCCACCCAACAGTGCGGACAAGAGAAGGCCAAAAAGGAGGTAAGGCCTCAGAGGCCCCACCCACTCCAGATAGGGACTCTGCTGGGACACACCCTCTGGTCGTGCTGCTTTGGGCTCAGCACTCCTCTCGACCTACAGGCAGAGCCACCACACAAATGAAACACCATCGAAGCCCAGCCTCTCTCCTGCTGCTCAGAGCCAGTTCAACTGGAAAAGCAAACAGTAAGAGCTGGTTCTCTATAATTAGATATATGTATCCCAAGCCTAGGGATTTACTGGGGTATCAAGTTGTTCAAAAGAAAAGGCCCCTAGTGGGAAGGGATTCAGTGGAGGAGGAGTTGTTTCCCTTGCTAAACCTTACTTTGGTGGTTACATCTTTCTGGCCTTACCAGTGGCTGAATGAAAATATGAGTTTGGAAAAGGATATTACCAGACAGTGGGGTATGTTAAACACAACTCTGGGCTGGGAACCAGGAAACCTGGGTTCAGGCTCCAGCTTTGTCTCTAACAGACCATGATCTCTCTAGGTCTCAGACCCTTTCTAAAGGGTTGGAGTGAATAGGCTCTGAGAGTTTTTCCAACATTAAATCTTGCGTGATTTTAGCTACTCTCCCCCCACTTTTAATGAAAGTTGTTTCTCCCTAAGAGGAACAAGGATACTCAGAGGATGATTTGACCAAATGAAGCAAAGATTTGAGCTATTTTGGGGTGTTTCTGAGCCACCAACTCAGACCACTGGAGTCAGAAAGTAGATTTCTTTTTGGTCTAGTCTCTCCCAGTTGACATCACTGGATAATTGCTCACCCTTCTGAGTCATCGAATCATAGGCTGATTGAATCTCTGGGATGGAAAGGACCTTAAAGGTCATCTTTTCCCATCTCCCTCCAGGGCCAGGCTTCCCTTTGTCCAAACATAGCCAGTCTAAACATGGGATTAGTGCCAGCTTCGTATATAAGCTAAAGAGGTCCTGCTTACTTGGCTAGAACTCACAGGTGCTGGGATGGGTCCTCTGACCCTCACCCCCAAATAGCTCTTTCTGCCTGTTCACTGATGCCAGAAGCCCCTTTGACAGAAGTCCTAGATTTTCATTCTACACTGAAAATATATAAGGTACAAATCCCTTTGGAAGAGGTGGCACTATCTAAATTCATATCATGATGCACGTGACTCACATAGCAGATCCTATCATGAAAGTGAATTTTAATAGGAAAGAGAGCTCAGAGATACAGAATTCCTGAAAAGAGTGAAACAGACTTCAGTGACAGGGAAGAATTGTATAGAATGGGAATGGAAGGGAGGGTAAAGCACCTATAATGGGAGCCTAATAGGATGTGTGGCAACTTGGAGTCAGACTTGGGTTGCTCTCTCACTTCCGCCACTTAACTGCTCTTTATTACCATCTTGAAGTCTCTTAACCTGAGTCTCAGTTTTCCAGACTGTAATATGGGCATAACAACATCTATTACACAGGGATCTTGTTGAGAATTAAATGCAACTGTCATGCAAAACCATAATGGCTGCATAGTTGATTTCAATATGCTTTCAGTCCCTTATCCACAGGGCTGCCCTAGATCAATGGCCTTTGATGTGTCTGTGCTTGGTTACACCTCTGCTGTACCCACATATATAAACGGTGTTGGTGCACATGTCTGCAGCTACCAGTAATACTTTCAAATTGCCTTAACCATCCATGAAGCTAGCTGAATATCTGACTCAAGCACCAGCCAGAATATCAACTAATAAGCAACTGAAATACCACCCCAGACCTTGATCAAGATTTACAACCACAAAGAGATCAGTTCTATGTTCATAATTTGAGAGGGACCATGTTTTCAAGCCCGTCCAACTTAGCCCAGTTCACAGGAATTCTGAGTGGTTTTCCTAATTAATTAATTAATTCCTAATTAATCAGCTCCAACTAGGAGTAGACATAATAGGTGTCTATTATGATAAAATATAAATATTATGATAAAATTTCCCCAACATATATTTCAATCTTACTATGGGAGAAGAGAGTTAATAACAAATGAAGTGTTGTGGTTTCAGTACAAGTTTTAGATTTAGGGAAAGGTACTGAGTCCATATTCTTGTCAAAGATAATTAGAGGAAGTTTGGGGCTGGCAGGTCTCCACCACTTAAATTCTGCCTGAATGTGGTTGGGTTCAGGTTTGCATCTTACTGTGTTCTTTGCTTTGGGAAGCAATGCTGGTTTGGAGGTGCTAATCAACTCTACAATTTATTATTTTTTATCAAAGAAACATGGTAAATTTGGGACTTAGGGCTCATTTTCTACCTTTTTCAAAACATGCTCAATGCTCCATATAAAAATAACATCATTCTTTCACCCTGTCATGTTTTTGGCCATCTTCCGCCTTTTGCTTTCTCTATTATTGTTATCTGAATTGCCTCCATCTTCTATGCCACAATCTGCTTCTATTCTCACCAATCTACCAATATTTCTCTTTTGAGTTCACCGGTGATCTCCTTCTTGCTAAATCCAAGGACAGTTTTCCAATTGTTCATCCTCAACCTCTTTGTGATGACACACTGGTTTTACCCACTCTTAAAGTTCTCTCCTTAGCTTCTATGACACTGCACGTTCTGGATTTTTCTCTGATTTTTACCTATTCCCTCTGTGGCATCAGGAGACTCACCTCTCCCTTTTGGGCTTGAGTTTTTTCATCAGTAAAATGAGGGGTGTAAACAGGATGATATTTGAGGTTTCTTTCAAATTTAACATTCTGTGGCTCTCAGAGTCAAGGAGAGATAACCAAGATCCTTTATTTGACTTCGACATGTTATGATGTTTTTAATACTGAAGGATTTGTAGCTACTTCTGTCTATTTTAGTGTTCCAATAATTGATATGCATGTAAAAACTTCATAAAGCTGGGCCTTTGCTGATTTATACATATTTAATCTGTGTTTGCTTTCTGCTTTATCTGAGAATACATATGTTTGACATGCTTGGATACTACACTGTGCCTTTCTTGAAAATAGATACAGGGTACATTCTAGACAATATCCTGTTGCTCATGCTTAATAATTAGTCTTTCAGAAATGTATACAGGCCAGGAATCATTTACCTGGTTCCATTTAATTTGGATATCTAGAAAACTAAATAATTTTTCAGCCAAGTAAAGGCATTATGATCAACCATAAAAATTCCCCAATGTGAGCCTCTGCCTTTGGCTCCAGTCACGATCTCAGGGTCCTGGGAAGGAGTCCTGCATCGGGCTCTCTGCTCAGTGAGGAGCCTGTTTTCCCCTCTCTCTCTGCCTGCTTCTCTGCCTCCTTGTGATCTCTCTCTCTGTCAAATAAATAAATAAAATTAAAAAAAAAAAAGAATTCTGCAACATCAACAACAAAGAGCTACAAATTATACATAACAGTTTAATACTGAATTCATGCTTTATACAGAAGTAGACTGTGGGGTGTATTACACCCTGTGAGTCTCCATGTAACATCACTGGAAGACATTCAAGAGGACCTAATAGTACAATACAATTTCTACTGATATTTTTTCCTTCACACACATCTCAAGTACTATACAGGACACCTTCAAGAGAGTTGCCTGAGACCCCCGGGGCAAAAGACTAACAATCCATACCTTAAAAGCCATCTCCTCAAATCCTTTGACTAAGAAATTTCCCTTTCCAGGGGCACCAGGGTGGCTCAGTCAGTTATGTGTCCAGCTCTTGATTTCTGCCAGGTCATGAACTCAGTGTCTTGAGCCTGAGCCCCATACTGCCCTCCACAATGGGTGTGGAGTCTACTTGAGATTCTCGCTCTTCCTGTCCCTCTATCCCTCCCCGACCCAAACTCACTTGCCCATGCGTGTGTGTGCTCTCCCTCTGTCTCAATGAATGAATGAATGAATGAATAAGTTTCCCTTTCCACAGTGAAAAAGAAGTGATGCAATGCCTGCATCCAAGGGGCACACAATAAATATAAGTTTGTAGTAAGAAGGTGAAAAGAAGGAAATGAGTGTACAAGGTAGAAAATACCTGTCCCTGTGAAGGAAGCCAGTCAAGAGTGAGGATAAGGATCCTCAAGCTGCTCCCAAAGCAAGTCACATAAAAAAAGCAGCTGAGGTTTTGTATTTTTGCTTACCACCAAAGAATATCTGAATCTGAAAGACCTTGCACACAAAGGAGTTCTCTTGATCCATGGAACATAAACATGTCAGTGTCTCATCAAGGTATGATATACTATCACCCTCCTCTCACAGGAGAAATTCAGTGACTCGCCCAAAGCTCTAAGAGTTAGTGGCTGAGTCAACAGGCTCCCAAATCTCTGTCAAAAATTCAAAAACTCTTCATTTACATACAACAGGACAACAGCTGGCTGCCACTCTTCTCCAGCTCTTCCTTCTTCTTCTCCCCCTCCCTCCTCTTGTCTGTCTCTCACACAAACACCACATACCACTTTAGTGTTCAGAAATCTGCTTGGTGGGCTGATTTTTATTGTGTCATATAGTTTTGTTATCCAGTGTTGTCAGGGACTGGAACACTCAAATTAATAGGCTCGAGTATTCAAGTTATAGAGAACTGCTAAACCCTCCACGTAAGGTTTACCAACTTTTAAGAATTAGAAGAAAATAAAATTTACTCATGAATAACAATACACTGTACATAAAGTTAACTCCTCTTGATGATTCAGTGCTGCCGGGGAGGACTTCATGTAGTGAAAGGTACCATCTTAGGAATGACGGCCCCGTGGAAGTCTGATCCTAGGGTCTCTGGGAAAAAGAAACAATGGAGATTATTTTTAAAGTGAGTAAACATTGCCAGAATTTTTATATAAAAAGCAAAAAAAAGTCTACCTTGAGATTGCAAACTCAAATGAGAAATCCCAATACTCTGCTCTTACAAGGAATAATGTTATATCTCATTTTGAAACACAGGATGTTTACTTCTCTAGAAACATCGTTATCTTTTGGGCCTTTAAGATATTACCCTGAGAGGTCATTTTCACTGCGTTGCATTGTCATAACTTCAGGCTTAAAGACATTCGACAAAATGCCAATTAATTTGTCAAGAGCTCCAGGTGGTATGGTGCCAGTAACAAAGAGTTTGCTGTTAAGTGCCAAAAGTTATATTTAGGTTTCTAGCACAAATTAATAATTACTTATAACATTTTATAAAAATAAGAAATCATCCTGACAATCTTCTATCCAAAGCAACAACACACCATTTGTTCTATTAGTATGCGGAGTTTTTGCACTGCCAAAGAGAGAATGAGGAATAATAATAAAACCTATAAACATTCACCTCTCATGCTGTGCCAGACGTTTGCTAAATGCTTTCATGTGTATTATGTCATTTAAATCCATATAATGGACCTATGCCATAGGTATCTTTGCTAGCCCCGTTTTACCAATAAGGAAACTGAAGCCTAGAGAAATGGAGGTGTCTCCAGACAAAGGACCATTTGCTCAGACAAATGACCTGGGTAGAGAAACATGTTCAGAATTGTATTAGTTGTTTCCTGTGAAGGAGCATTAATATTTAGTGAGCATCTACCATGTGCCAGGAACTGGGCCAAGTGCTTTACATAAGTTGCCTCATTTAATACTCCCATCAACCTTATGAGATTGTTATTTTTAAACACACTTCACGGATAAAGGGAAGAGAAGATCAAAGAAGTTAAGGAATTTCCCCCAAGGTTACACCACAGAAGACAGCAAAACTGGGATGTTAATTTAGATAGGTTTGACCCTAAAGGTCATGCTCTTTCTACTATAAAGTAAAAAATCAAACCCGCAAAGGAGACAAACCACAGTTTAATAATGAATCCCATATTCTGTTTCCTTGGATCTAAAACCTTAGTCACAAAAGCCAATCCTAAAGCCAGTGACAACAGTAAATTCTCCATCTCTCCTGTACACAGAGCTTTTTATCCTATGGAATACAGAGTTACAGCATTCTGCTCACTTTTAGCTTTCAGAGCAATGAATGAGAACTGGTTGAAACCACTCTCCAGAATTATCTCAGGACAAATGAAGAGAAAATAACACTAAAAGTCCAAATCATCTAAACTTCTCCATTTGTGGCAAGACTGCTTTCTCTGAGATGATGAGTTAACTCCTTCTTGCCATTACATGTACACTTTAGTACAAGAAGCCAGGCCCTCTACTCTTAGTGGCCTGACAGATTTAACAGCCTCTCCAAACAGAAACACTCCATCAGTATTTCTCAGAGGAACCCCTTGCAGTGCTTATTAAAAATCCAGATACCAAAGCCCAATTCTTGAAAGCTGGACCTATGAATGTGCATTTTAACAAATGCCTCATATCACTTAGGAAATACAGTAAAGTTTGTGAATTACTGTAAAAAGCAATAAAATGCTCCTCTCTCAGGCCTTACTATTTCTGAATTTGGGATGCTCAGACACAGATGAGCTGAATTTCTTTTCACCCCATACAAAGAGGGAAGGGCTCCCTTGAATTAATATTAACAAACCATTTCATGTAAGCTTTAAAGGTACTTTAGGAACAATTGTTGGCAGAGAGAAGATTAAGGTTAGTTGACATCTGTCCACCTAGTCCTTATAGCAGAACACAGGGGCTGGAACATGTCTATGCAAAATACCTTAGTAGCTTTCCTTTAGCCTTTTGAAGGTCCCTATATAAAGTTCAATGTTCACCTAAGAATATTCTGTAACTTAGACTTTACCCTAATTAAGACTGATCTTAATGTCAGCTCAGCCCTAAATAATGAAGTTGAACTATATTTCTGTTCTGGGTTAAGTCTAAAGCAAGAATAGAAGTCTCAGTAATGAATAGCAACTAATTGGGTGCTTACTGTGTACCAGGCACTATTTCAAGACCTAAAATACTGGATTAAAAGGTTCCATCATGAGGTAATTTTGCCTACTGTCTGTAATCTCCTCTGGAACATTCACAAGGCAATGAACCTATTAAGAGCCCCAAGAAGACCTTGCAGGAATGAAATCAATTTCTTTTTCTTAACTCAGAGTTACCAAAACCTACTTGATCATATGCCCCCTTTTATGAGGAAAATCTCCAGATGTACGCTTTGAGAACGTGCCGCTCTGCACCAGTGTTTTTCAAAATGTTGTTAGTGGCATCAAACTGTCATCACCTCAGACCTGTGGAACCCATCTCTGTGGGGCAGGGGTTAGTTAGGAAGGAATTTGCTTTCTTAGGTAACTCTTAGATACAATGCTTTAGCCCATACCAGAAGAATCCATAGCTGCTCCAAAGGTGAGGGAAATCTTTCTGGCTACATTGGCAAGGTTGACTGAAAATTAAAAATTCCAAAGATGGAAAATATGACATGAGTATATTTTGATGCTTGAAATTTCACCACCTGACCAGTTGAAAGAAAACAGGACTGTTCACAGGGGAAACGCCTTGTCCTTAAGTAACTGGGATCCATAAATGGTGCACAGAACAGGCCCAACTAAATATTCCCCAAAGCTCTACGGCCACTTCAGGGTACAATGGGAGAACATAGGTGGGCAGATCTGTTCTACCACTTGCTAAGCTGTAGAGTTTTAGGACAGTTGCTTTACCTCTCTGTTTCCTCATCTGTAAAATGAGAAGTTATCTCTACCTCAGAGCACCACTGTGAGAACTAAACAGGAGTTATGTACATAGAAATTTTCTGTTACAAACAGGAAGCTTAAAAATGTTAGTTCTTTTCTCCTCTTTTCTTGTTCCCCTCCTCCTCTAGTATAGCATCATGAGGTCAGCTTAATTGCAAGAGGGAGGAGTTTGTGGGAAGGGACAGGAAATTTTGCTGTTGGTTTTGGAGGAGCTACGCTTTTCCAAAGGTAGTTTTCTTTAGTGAACCCCAATGTCGGTGGTACAATGTCAAATGCAAGGTACTGATGGAATCATTCAATTCCGTCCAGTTAACTAGGAGTCAACTTGCACTGGCGTACACAGAGATAAACAGACAAGCCCTGCACTTAAGTGGCTCATGGCAGAGTAGTGAAAATACCCTGTGTGCCTATTGTGGCATAAAATGGGAACTCTTTAAGTGGGGACCAGAGCAAGGAGTGCAGCTGGTCATAGAGGCAAACCAAACTAATGCAAAGCGCATTATGGCCGAGTTAAATCAGAGAGTCCAAGGGCACCCTATGTCATTGTGATCTACCCAGAAGAGCCAAGCACTGACCTAACCCAGGGCTGCAGTTCCAGGGCTCCATTCCAACAGCCAGCACAAGCCCAGTCACAGGCTGCAGTGCACTTTGAGTCTAGTGTCATACTACATATAGGATGAAGCCAATAAAGCAGAGGTGACCCCTGCCCTTTAAGAGGAAAAATACTGATGAAGGTCAAACTTTAGAGTACCTCAATGTAGTCGAAGAGTTAGCACCGAGCACACAGATAAATACCACATCCACTCACATCATTCTCTTCTCAGATTCCTGTTCATTTTTCTCGAAGATTGAAAAGCTTAGATCCTCTGTAATCTGTCAAGAGAATTGGAGATTCTTGCCACTAGTTTTTTTTTTTTTTTTTTAAACATTGATTTCACCGGACTTGCATGGCAATCAGTGGTCAAACTAATTGGAATTCGACTTTCTTAACAGTTCTTCCTCCCTTTAGCAATTCTTCAGGCTTTGTCTGTGAGAGAGAGGTGAGGTTCCAGTGATGCTTCCATAGAGTATTTCCTACTAATGCTCCCATCTGGGCCTTAAGCTTCTTTGGTCAGTGGAACAAACGACAGGCAGCCCCTGCCACGTCCCTCTTCACTTGCACCTCTCCCATACCTAGCAGGGCTTTCAGGAGTGACAAGGTTGGCACCTCTCGGAGATGGAGGGGAGGGGTAGCAGTGGTTGAGAGGCAAGACTAAAGGATGAGGTGGGCACTGGGCCAGAATCTCTTACACCTTCCACTTAACCCAATGCCGAGCCCTTCCCCCACCGCTGACGGGAAGACATACCCTGATTAAAGAAGCCCCTAAGAATACCACAGGTGTCGTTCCTAAATAGGAAAATGAGTGATGGGGGAAGGGATTAAATTAAGCAAACATCTTTTTGCCCTTGATTTTCTTCCAGAAAGGTCTGTAGGAAGAGACTACCTTGAGAAGCTGTATCTGAAGAACCATATCTGAATACTTGGGATTTCCTTTGAGATGGCTTACATAGTTAAGTGAGGTTTAAACCTGTGGTCTAGTCTCAGCTATTCGCCTAGAATCCACTGAACAGTTGTGCCTCATTCCTAACATCCAAGTCCTCAAATAGTTTTCAGGAATATCTGATACTGCTAAAGGGCAATAGGTGTGACAGGAACCATGGACATTTCCGCAGTGCCTCCCCCCACCCCCAGCAGAACAAACAGTGTTCAGATCTTGCAAAGCCAACAAAACCACAGCATAGGTCAGCTGCAAACTCCCCCTCATCAGAGACCTCCCTGAGCCAGCAAAGTCAAGGCCATGAGCTCAGGGCCCACAGAAGGTCACTAGAGAGGACAATGAGTCTGCAGGATGAGTCAGGAGAATTGAGGAAGCCCAGCCAGTCCCCAGAGCCAAGCCTGTCATCAGGCAGCCAAGGAAAAGGCTCTGTAAGAACCTGGAACACCCTGATAATGGAGGAGAGGTTGAAAGAAAGAAGTAACATAAAGGTAAAAATACCTGTCTTCAGCATCAGCAAAAGAAGAGAGCAGGTCAGATTTGTCTTTGGCATGTTCCTATCACACTTTACACATCGTCTCCCTTTTTAAAGCATCCAAGCCCCCCATGCCAATGCCAGCTGACCAGGCATTTCCTACCACCCTCAGGTCTCTCCATGCCCCAGCAGACCCACATTCCTTGGACCTTCCCCAGGATCCCATTGTCTCTCAAAGCAGTGTCTTGTTCCCTCAGCACTGCTCTGACCAATCACTTCATGATAACTGATTTAGGCCAATACACCAATGACTGTTCATGCATTAGTATGGTCCCCAACAGGGTCATGTATTGGTAACAAAACAGCTATCTCTTGGCAACAGAATATCTTCACTCCAAAGTGTATATGTAGGAAAGGATTTCCAGTGAAGTGGGGGCCTCAAGCAGAGAGATCCCCACCTTTAATTCCACATGAAAGAATGCCCACCTACCTCCTTGTTTAAGCATAAGCCAGCCCAACAGATATCCACCTGGTCAAAAGCCTAAACCGAATAAGAGCCCAATATCAAGATACCTCCTTATATGGGCCGCAAAATATAAGAACTTCATCTGAGCTATTTCCAACAGATTGCAAACTGTTAATTTGTGATATCATTGCTTAGGGGGGGAAAGCAAATACAGAAGTTAGAATTTGTTCTATTATCAAATTGTGAGAAAGAAAAATGTTTTTAAAGATTTATTTATTTGAGAGAGAGATAGAGTGCACACACACAGCAGGCAGCATAGGGAGAGGTAGAGAGAGAATCTCAAGCAGACTCCTTGCTGAGCGTGGAGCCCAACGCAGTCCTCAATCTCATGACCCTGAGATCATGACCTGAACCAAAATCAGGAGTCTGGTGTTTAAGCAGAAGTTTTGAAATCCGAGCCTCTAAATAAGACAATGTAGAACCTGGAAGGCCTGCCCATGGCATCAACTTGTGTGACTGACAACTGGGAGTGAGGGTGGGAGAGGGGTGGGCTTTGCTGGAAGGAAGATAAACACCTGGCATTTAGGTTACCCATTTTATTAGAGGCTCTGTACTGTTGAGGACTCAATAGTCTGAGTCCTGAGTTACAGCTGAGTTTTCAGAATAAAGACATATAGTACAGAATTCTGAGTTCCAGAGTATCTAAGAAAGCATCTAGTGATGCTGATTCCAAATGAACATTGCTGTCTAATAATGAGACTTTTCTGGGAGAAGAATGCTGTGATATCAGATCACTTGTTGCAAGTGAACTTACCTGAGCGGTCTGAGCAAATGGAGCAAAGTTGTCTGATTTCCTTCTCCTTCCTCTTCCATACCTCAGTCTCCCCACACCTCTACCATTGGGACCCACTTCTTCCTGGCAGCTTAGGGCTCCACATGGCCTACTCAGTCCAGGTTGTTCACCATGCTTCCATAGTCTCAAGTACTTTCTGTCCCTCCTCCCTCCCATCCCAAAGTTCTATCTTGAGTCCTTCCTCTGAGACCTCTGTCGCCTACCTTCCAAAGAGACACTTGGGGCCTAATGAGTTGTTATGTGCTAAAGCAGTCATGGCTGATAATGAGTTAAATTCTTGCCCCTTCTAATTACAGAAGACTGGTTGACAAGGAATGAATTTCTTTTTTTTTCTTTTTTTAAGATTTTATTTATTTGATACAGAGAGAGAGAGTGGGGGAGAGAGCAAGCACAAGCAGGGAGAGCAGCAGGCAGGGGAAAAGCAGGTTCCTCACTGAGTGAGGAGCACAATGGGGGACTCAATTCCAGGACCCTGGGATAATGGCCTGAGCCAAAGTCAGCCACCCAACTGACTGAGCTACCCAGGTGCCCCAACAAGGAATGAATTTCTAATGATAGCATTTCAGCCTAGTGGGAATGGTACTTGGGGACAAGGACATCATTTGGCACACCTCACATCACACAATAGAAATGGCTGTCTTCTTTGCCCTTAACATAAAAGAGAGGAAGTGCCTTGGCTGCTTTAGGGAATGAAAGCAATCAGCTTAATTTACAAATAACCTATTAATGTTGCCAAAAATCCAGGCACAGGCAGGTGTCCATTCCTAACAGACGGTGTACTTTGCCCATGATTTTGCTTTGTCTTTTGCACTTCTGCCTTTTTTCTTTTTTACCTGAATCCACCTGAGGCAAAGTAAGGTTGCTAAATTGGTATTTCATTTTTTTCCTGAGCCATCTAAAAACTTTTCTTCCTTTTACTATTCTGAAATGAGCCTACTCTTAATCCCCATCCTTCTCCTTCTGTTAAAGGCTCTAGAAGTAGACCTCCCTTGAACCAACAACTGCACTACTGAAAAGATGTATATATAGGAAGGGATATCACAAGCACACATCACTGAACTGAACTATGATAGAAAGAATTCTAAATAATCTGATCCATTCATTCAATAAAAAAGTGCAAGGCTAATCTTTGGCCAGAAGCACACACCTGTTGTTAAAATGGTAAATACTCACATACCAGCCAGTATCCCTTGCCTTGACTGCCTCAGACCCTACTCTGAGATTCCCAGACCGCCACAAGATATAACAACTAATACGTAATGTCTGGCATGGCAAAGAGCCTCTAGGGCCATAGGTGGAACCTATTCTGATCTGTTTTTCATGTGCCTTGCCCTGGGAATATCATCCATAATCTCGGAGCCACTGTGTATCAGGTACTGGGGTTGACCCTGAATGTACACTGTAGTCACTTTGCTTAACGCTCTAGTAGTGACACTGAGGTCTGTCTCAGTCTACTCTGCCACATGCATTCCCATGGAGCAGAATGTCCATGACCTTCAAAAGACGGACGACTTGAGCCATTTCCAAAATAGCACTTGGCAGTCAGCCTAGACTCAGATGGGGACAGCAGACACAGACTGTGGGCATGATGGGCCTGCCCCCTGTCACATCACCTCAGGGGATCCTCAGCCCCACGGGACTCACTAGAAAATCCTTCACACTGGAAAAGCAGAAATTATCTAGTCCACCTGAGCAGCCTGGGAGTGGGTCTATATTCTTAGCCTCATGCTTCAAGTGTTTAGTTTAGAACAAAAGCCTCTGTTCAAGGTCATATGATGAGTCAGCTACTGAGTGAGAAACAGAAAGAGAGGGAGAATAAACAAACCACAACAGGGTTAACTTGAGCTGCTTCCACCTATGAGAAAGGTCTGGCCAAACCTTTCATAGTCTTTATTTATAGATAGCCTGAGGAATCGCCCTGGAAGGATGTTAATGCGCATGGGTAAGGAAGAAGGATGGCAGTGGTAGTTCTCTCTTTAATCACCTCTCCAGGAGACCTGGACTTAAGGTAGCCTCATGATCTAGGTGAATGTACACCAAGCTGCTGCTTCCTGTCTTTATTTGTAACCCAAGAAGGGTCTCATTCATTCTGCCTCTGACAAAAGTTCCCTCTTTCTCTCAATGCACATTGGCTACTGTTAACCTTGCACGAATGTAAATGGTCAGCTTCCATTTAATTCTACTCACTGTGCCCTAACTAATGAGTTAGTGCTGTCTATCATTATAACAGCAAAAAGCTGACTTGTGATAAAGGGAAGCAGAGAGAGCCCCATGTCCAAGTTTTGGGAGAGGGTCTGAGTTCTAATCTCAACGATAACTCCCTTGGTAACATTAAGGGAGGCAGGTTCCTCATTTTCATTTTCTTCATTTATAAAATAAGGATAACGTTACTCCTGCCTCATGACTTAGCTTAGGAAGAAAATATGATTATAGACAAGAAAATGATTTGAACATTTCAATACCCTCCAAACACATAAGGAAATATGACTATTTTCAGAAATACTCAAGGGGTATATGGAAATGAGCATTTATCAAACAGCTACTATATACCCAGTCCTTTCACATCCATTAATTTATCTTGACAACAATCCTATGAAGTAGATGTTAGTTGTTACATGTAAAACAGTGAGGGATAAAAAAATGACCATACGTCAGTATGTTCAAATTCTAACTTTATTTTAGAATCAAGTAGATTTGATCTTAAAGAAAACCAGGTGTACACACATACACACAATAGAATCCAAGGTACAGATAACAATGACACAACAGGTCAGTTTGGCATCAACATGCATCTCTCAGATAAAATTGAAAGTAAACAGGTGACATTTTCCATAATTTATGTCACAAGAGTATAATATGGTTCACAGAACCTGGGAAACACATTTAGGATAAGGATAATCACATTGGAAGGAATGTAAGTGTCCTCAAAATGTAGCCAGTTGGTCCAAACAACTACCCATGTTAATGGATACTGTCAAGGGTACTACAGACCTGTAGTTTCTTATTTTTTTCATCTTTAAAAAAAATTTTTAGAAGATTTTATTTATTTATTTGACACACAGAGAGAGAGCACAAGCAGGGAGAACAGCAGGCAGAGGGAGAGGGAGAAGCAGGCTCTCCACTGAACAGGGATCCCAACACAGGGCTTGATCCCAGGGCACTGGGATCATGACCTGAGTTGAAGGCAGCCACTTTAACTGACTGAACCACCCAGGTGCCGCTCATCTTTTTAAATTATTATTATTATGTTTCTTTCCTAACCAGTGGCAGGCTATTGCTGTAGGCAAACCTTGTTCTTTCTAATCAGCAAAGCAGGGATGAGAACCCCAAGAGTAGGGAGCAGAAAGATGAGAATCGTCAACATTTTTGTTCTCACCTTAGACAAAGAAAATGAGACTCAGAAAGTTGTTTTCCCAGTGATGCAACTAATAATGGGGGAAGTTGGGTTTCAAGCCAAAGTATATATGACTTTCCCATACCCGTGTTGTTTACAAGAAAAGCCACTACTCCGCAGACCACATTTCCTCTCTCAGAAATGGCGCCAAACCCTTGGGTAGTAGTGAGACACTGCTCCTGGCACTTTCTGACCTAAGCACACCCTTACCATGACCACCCCACTGGTAATCCACAACTAAGTTCCATAAGCATGCCTACAAGTGCTATCACTGTTTCCTTGTTCAAGGGGGGTAGCATATACGACCAAGAAACAAAGCTGTTCTCTATTAAGAAAGCTAACTAACCCTCATGGATGACCCTGATCCCCCAGGAGAGGGGGGGATCAGGGTCATCCATGGCCATATCCTTCTTTGCTCAGCCTCCCAGTCACAAAGAATCTTGAAGGCCAAAGCCCTCTCTGAAGCATTCTATCCAAATAGTCCCCATAGCATCCAGCACAGGATTTGACCCATAGTAGACACTCCAAATACTTGATGAATCAATAAAGGCCATGTGCATTGATGAGAATGTGTCCTAGATGCTTAATTTTATTAGGGTCTTTGGGACATTTTATCAGAGATCATACACACAAACAAAAGACATAGAATTGAGAGGAAATTAATGATTAGCATCTACCAAGAAACTCTCCTTTTCCTCAATCACTAACCTAAAAACACTTGTTCTAGTCTCAAATCCATCATCACTAACCAGAGAAACTAACAGAAGATGTCTCCTCTCTTTAAGCTTCAGTTTACCCATTTTTAAACTAACAATATTGAGCAAGATCAGTGGTTCTCATCTTTGACTTTACACTAGAATCATCTAGGGAGTTTTTAAAACTACTGGTGCTGGATCCTCTCCCCAGGGCTTCTGATTTAATTGCTGTGGGGTGAGGCCTGAGCACTGGTATTTTTTTAAAAGCTCCCCGATGAAGCTAATATGCTGCCAGGGTTGAGAACCACCAGCCTAGTTGACCCATTGGGCCCCTTCTTACTCTGAAGATCAATATGCTGACTACAGCTGGTCTTTCTTGATCTCAGAGCTGCCCTGCTTATTCTCTATTTTCATAATACCATACACCACAAGATCTATCAGTGGAATTGTTCGACAACCTAACATTTTACTTCATTTATCTATTGGCTAAAACTCGTTTATCTATTGGCTTAAACTTTATGCGTAGTCTTGGGGCTCCTCAGCACTGCTGTTGAGATTATGCTTCTTAATGTTATATGGGTTATTTTGCCATCAAAGAAGCTCCTCTGATCCCAGGATGTATCATTAAAGCACTAGCCACCTTGCCCTGCATCCAAGCTGGGAAAGCCCAACAAACAAATATGAGCAGCCTGGAGGCATCCTGCTGATCTGGAAGGAATCCATAAACACAACACACAACTTTCCATTTCATTGAACTTTTTCATGGCACTGAGCCTGCCCATTCCATTCGGCCCTTTGTCAAGAATGTCCTTGACACTTATGAAATTGATTTGTTCTTCCTTTGCTTTAAATAATAAGCCAACCAACAGTTATGCAGGAATTTTATAAGGTATCAATTTAACATACAAACCACATAATGGCCCTTGAATGCTACAGCAAGAACCAATGCCTCATCGACCAGGAAGACCAATATAATGATATCTTAGTGTTTTCATAACCTGTCAAAACATCCCTGAGCTCTGGGCTTGCTGAAGAGCAGACATGCCAAGGATTTAGAAATGTCAAATTAAAATATTCTGGGCTATTTTCAAAAATACATGAGCCTTTTTAACCACTAACATTCTATCAACAATGTTTTTTTTTCAGAACATAGGGCTTCGAAAGGAAGGCTGGCTCTCAGATGAACAGTGTGAATGCTATACAGGGAACAGAGTGTCCCTCAAGGTCATACGACAGTTTTATTCTAGAGGCACTCCAACGGAAACATTTGCCTACTCCATGTGTAGATAGAAACGGCTGGAAGGGAGAATAAGGGTGGAAGGAAACCCAGGCAGGAACCTTAATGAAAAATTCCCAAACTATAAGATCTTAAAGTACAGATATGAAAATGAGAATCTGGCATGATCTTTTAGTGATATACAGCTTAGGCGCCCTTCAAGGATAGGAAAGTACAGAGGTGCTTTGTTGTAGACCCTTGGACAAATTGGCAAAAGTACATGAGATCATTCTTCCCTTCATTGCCAAATGCCTTGCAAGAGTAGTTATCTATTCACCTTGCCTCTACTTCTGTACCTTCCATTCATCCTTCAAATTTACCTCAGATATTCACCACTCTGCTATAACTGCACTCATTAAGATGTCCATGATCTCCTGTGGCCAAATCCTGTGGTCAGCTCTTAATCCTCATCCTGATTGCCACCTTTACACTATTTGATACTGTTGACCATTCTTTCCTGCTTTGACCTTTGTGACACAATCTCTCTCCAAATTTTCCTATTTCTCAATTTTTATTTTCAGTTGTCTTCTTAGGCTACATTTCCTCTTTCTGACCCTAAAATAAAGGACATTTTTCTTGGCCCTTTTCATACTTTATAAGTGTTTCTGTGATATGACTTACAGGATTCTCAAATCTTTATCTCTTGTCCCAGTTGTTCTTCCAGACTAAACCCATATGGTCAACTCTCTTTTGGACATCTTCACCAAACCCTGTAGCTGACACTCATCCTCATTCACAGTCTTCTCTTCCTCTTATATTGTTCCATTTGTCATAATAATTTTTTAATTGCTATCTTCATCTGCAATCTCTTTCTTACCTCTAATTTATTTCCCTCATTATCTCCAGAACTTCCTCTTGAAAACACAAACGTATCTGATTTTGTCGCTCTGTTTAAAAACTTTTAGGGAGGTCCCCTTTACCTATAGAAAAAAACTAACACTTGCCCGATAATATTCAAATTTCTAATGAGCTAGCCCTGCTTTATCTTTCTAGTTTTACTTCTGACATTCTGCCCACTCCCCAGCACCTCAATCCCACCTCTCCTATGCTCTACCACTCCTTAAGCATGCTATGCCAGCTCATTCATACTACTTCCTCTAGTTAGAGGAACCTTCTCTCTTTCCCATGTCCAATTCATATTCTTAAAATGTCATCATGCCCAACCATAATGTCATCTCCTTTGTAAAATCTCCAGGAAGAATTAATTGTAGTCTTCTCTGAACTCTGAACTTTCTACAGACCATAACGCTAGCACTCATGCATACTGTTTTATAATGAGGTATTGTGAGAATTCTTTAATTGCTGGAATTCTGCCTCAACCTTCATGTTTAATATTTCAGTCTGGAATCAGACAGACCTGGATCTGAGTACCAGCTCTAGTGCTTACTAGCTGTGTGATCTTGGACAAGTTCATTAATGTCTCTAAGCTTCAGTGTTCTCATCTGCAAAACAACAGTGTTTCAGGAAGAATAAATGAGATAATGCATATAAAATGTTTACAGTGCCTGACACATAATAAACACAATAAATGTTAGCTATAACTTTTTTCTGTGCTACTGGCATATGATGGTGTGGAGAACAAGTACCCATAAATGGTTACCAAATAAATTCCCTATAGCATGGAAGACTGAAGAACACTTGCAAAATGGAGTTTCTTCCTTTGTTGGATCTTGGGATCCCTGTCAGAGGCATAAAAATTGAGTTATGTAATGAATTTCCTTCTCTGGAATCAGATCATTACAGTAGCAGTTGGGGAAACCACAAGCTTTGTATGTGCATTTTATCTTTTGAATCTGAACCTATCACATCTTTATTCCCAACAAATACAAGTTTTGACCTGTACATTTCAAACTTCTTTTTTTCAACTTTAACATTTGAAAAATAGGATGATTCAATTAATGAGATAATTATTTAATACAGCAAGCAATAACTTTTAAGATGTAATGGTAATTGAGCCCAGCATGTTTGAAAATATCATTCTCTGAGTCAGGTTCAGCAACATGTCTTGAAGTTGGGACGTTAGAGGTTTAACTCATTCCAAACTTCTCTACCACCAAAAATTTAAATTAATGGCATTTCTGATTCTTCCCTGCTCTTACCTATAAGCCATCTTAATCTCTTGACCTCCATTTTAGTAAAGAAATCCTAAAAGATTACCTTTCATATTCAACCCAGAATAATCTGTTTAATGTCCTTGATAAGGGGTATCCTTTAAAAAGTCCAAATTCTGGCATGTTCTCTTTTTTTAGAGCATGTGCACATACATGGATGGGGGAGGGGCAGAGAGAAAGAGAGACTGTTAAGCAGGCTCGACACCCAGCGAAGAGCTTGACTCAGGGCTTGATCTTGATCTCGCGACCCTGGGATCATGATCTGAGCTGAAATCAGGACTGGAACGCTTAACCAACTGAGCCACCCAGTCGCCCAATGGCACGCTTTCAATAGAAGCCCTATTCTTTGGGAAAAGATAATCCCTGTAGTCTTTCCCTTTACTTGTTCTTAAAAAAGGCCCAGAGGAAAACACTTAAGTCAAGTCTATTGTAAATGAGAGTGGAAACCAGATATTAGAAGCACCATTCTTATTATAAAAACAACATAAGAAAAACACAGGAAGTTTGGAAAGTGAGAGTTAGGGAGGGCTCTTCCAAAACTTCATTATCCACATACAACCAGAATTATTTTGGTATATTTTTCCATTTGTTTTCATTTGCCTGCATTTTTTTTCAAAGCTTGCCACTTACGTATTCGGGTATACTAAGAAAATTTTAAGAACTTCAGAAAAATGTTAATTTTAATCATAGGACTGCCTGGAAGGTTTTCCCATGGCTTCAGTTTTTCAGAGAAAAATAAGTAAATAAGTAAAATGACCAGCCCTTTTTACTTCAATTTGGACTCTGAAAGAGAAATAGCATGAGGAGAGAAGGGGATTCTCTAATGACAATGACTTCAATCTTAATAATATTAAAAAATTAAAATTAAAAGCCAGAGAATGTTGAAAAATTCCGTTCCAATCCAAAAAGAATATGCAAATAGTCATTCTTACATGCAGCTAATCCTTGATTATCCATTAGAGCAGAAGAGAGCTGATGTTTTGAGGTATGTTAAATCATACTTATCTGCAAGTTGTAGCTTCCTGTCCTTCTTCCCAGTATGCATATACACACACCCTGAGGATAATAATTGTTTTACATTACATTTTGTATGTTCATGAATACCTAGTGTTGGAATAAATGATAGATTGGATTTTGGACCTTTTACCTTTGTTTCTCAAACTGGCCTTCCTTTAGAAAGTCTTCCACATCTCCCCAAACCCACACAGCTTCCCCCTTCTTAATTATCTAGGCTGCATGTTTTTATGCTGGACTTCATCATATCTTATGTTTTTCTTGAATCATTTAATATGGTCAGGGCTTGTCTCCTCAGCTAAATCATGAGTTATGCGATAGTTCATACTGGGTACTTCTATCTGCTATAGTTTTTATCATATAGACCATGAGCTACTTGAGACAGGGAGTATGCTTTTTTCACCTTTGTCTCACCAGTCCTTACTGTAGTGCCTGATAGTGGAGATACTCCATAGAACAAATACTGAGTGAAGAAAAAAAGAAATGGATTAATGAATACATAGATGAAAAGACAGCACCCAAGAATGTCACTTCTCTGATTAATGGATTTCACAGCACCTGCCAGCAAGAAGGATGGCCTGTAAATCTTAAGTCAGTTCACAGTTACAATTATTGAGCACTTTCTATCTGCCAGACACAGATATTCTGGGGGAAAAGAGAAGGGAGGCCTAGAATTGGAAGTCCACTGTGTCTAAGCCATGAAGTGAAACACAGTTTTCCAATTGCCTTTTTGTTGCTGTTGTCCATGTGTAGCATGGTCAGTTTTTTCCTCCACCACATGGGATGAACTAATTTACGAGGCAGAATATGTCTGTCTTTTGCATGGTTCCCTTAGTTTGAGCTGAAAGTTTCAAGCATCAAGATGTGTAATCACTATTATGATGCCTCCTTTGTTCCATCATTATCACTTTCAGCCAGTGGGAATGTAAGCTGGAGAGACATTCTGTATTGCAGGATGTTGCTGAAGCTATAGGAGGTGAGGAAGGAGTGGCTGTCCAGGTGTTTGTACTTTGCTTCCACTTTAGAGCCTGGAGCCTTTCAGCCTCTCCTGCTGTCTCCCTGGCACCTCTTAGGGAAAATATGCTTTAATAACAATAACAGAGCACAAAAAGGAAGAAGGGAAATGATGATAATAATGTGGGCTTGTTGCCCCGACACTGTCAGCTTTTCGGCAGTCAACCTGATGGAGCTGCCCTACACTTGTCAATGAGGGGATAAAAAGGATATGGAAGAGACATTATGGGACCATTTCAGCTGTTTGTTTTAAATATACCCTCCATCAAATATAGTGAGCTGGGACTTGGAGATCACAGACAGCTGGGTTGCTTGAAAAGGGAAAGGATATTATAGTAAATTGTGTTATTGTACATTTACAGAGTTCCAGGGTGTCTGGGAAAGCCTCAAAGGGCCACAGGAGCATTTCCAACCAGTGGCTTGAAACACCACTGTGCTTCAAGGCTGGCTAATGGGTCTAATGATGAGACCATGACTTTTAGTTGAGAATTGGTTAGAGGCTAGCACGGACAATTTTTAGAGTTGAGGTACTTGGCAGGTGAGCCAAAAATGAATATTTTTTATGAAGAGATTTAACAACAACGAGTTCACTGCCTGGGCTCAGTGATGCCTTCTGGTATTAAGGATACATTCAAAAGCACATGTCTGAGTCTGAGGTTTTATGACAATGCCTCACCACGTCCAACATCATTCCCTTTCACTCCCCCTCAGCACCTAGGCAAGCACACGTAAAATACATCCAGTCCAAAGGCACAAATCAGGCAATTGTCCTAGCAGAGCTGAGGAAGTAAGGCGGCTCCTTTGGATTTCTAGAGACCTGGAAAAATTGGAATGTCCCTGATGGAGGGAAGTTAGTGTTGCCCGAGATGGGCAGGTCAACACAGAGGTCAGCAAAGTAGTTGGTTTGATTACATAACATATTGTTATGAAATGAGGCACACAGTTCATTGAAGCCTGATCACCACAGGCAACATACTTGTTTAATTCAAAAGGAGGAGTGTCTCACTGAGGGTAAAATGCTGGAAACTCTAGGTTTAGGCAGTCAGCTCACCAGGACCTTGCCCATCTCCATGCTAGTGAAAATTAGCAATGGAAAAATCCGAGAGCTGTAAGACACCTTAGAGATTAGAGACTGACCTCCCCTCTTTGCAGGTGAAGAAACTGAGGCCCAAGGGGTATACCCAAGGTTGCATTGCTAGGACTACAGCTCAGGTTCTCTGACTCCCCAGATGGATGTACTTTCCACTATACCACACTACCTGTCGCTGTTTATAATATATTCATCATGATGATGCTGAAACTGCAAAAGATCTTAAGGTAACTTCTGAATTATTAGCAAAAATCATCCTCTGTTTCTTCCACTGCCAGCATGCTATGAATTGTACTGCATTTACTTTTCTGCACTTTAGTATCTATAGGAACTCACCACTAAACACAACTTTGAATTAATCTGAATAGCCCATTCCCTAAGCCTGCCAGATAGCATATTGTGTTAGGAAATGGAATGTGCTCATTCCCTCACATCCCTCCCCTGACTTACTTAGGAGACCCATGCAAAGGAAACCAGAGTGAAGGACAGAGGTCAGCTTTCAGAGCAAGGTGTGTGGCTGACACAATATTTTCTCTTTCTGAGTCCTCCACAGCACTTGGCATGGTATGGAGCACACGGTAATGTCCATAAGTATTCACTAGTTGATCACAGAGGTCTCCAGTCCTTAATGCTCTACTGAAGATGAGGGTGAGGACCATGGGCTTAGTAAGATGAGTCATTATAGAGTCACAGAAACATCATGCTTTTTGTACTTAAATGGACCTGACAGTTGAGACAACACATGTAGGGGCCTAGCACAATGTCTGGCAAAAAGTGAATACTTACCAAATAGTACCCATTATCACTATTATTTTAAGAAGAAAATGTGTGCTATAAGGATTCAAGCTGCCCAGGGGGTCTGGATTACTAACTGGGTGCTAAGAGGGAACTGGGGATGCTAAAATAAAGGAGTCTTTGTCAATGCATGAAATTGGGGGCAGGGACGGAGTGTTAAGAGGAAAGCTAAAGACATCCCAGTTCTTGGGGCACCTGGGTGGCTCAGTCAGTTGAGTGTCTCTCTCTTTATTTTTTAATATTTTATTTATTTATTTATTGAAAAAGAGAGAGAGAAAGAAAGAGAGCATGCGAGTAGGGGGAGGAGCAGAGGGGGAGAGAGAGAGAGAGAGAATCCCAAGCAGATTCCCCACTGAGTGCTGAGCCTTTATTTAGGGCTCGATCCCATGACCTGAGCTGAAATCAAGAGTCCAATGCTTAACTGACTGAGCTACCCAGGATCCAAGTTCAAGCTTTCTCAAGACCAGATGCAAGGTCTCTTGCCACTGTGGAATAGTCCCAGATGGTTTTCAGTGCCCCACTGGACTTTTGGTGCCACTCCTAAGTGGGAGAGGCCAGTGCCCTGCCCTCGGGACACTCGCATCAGCTAATACAAAAACTAATTCGTTCGGAGGTGTTAATGATCACCAGTACCTCAATTATCCCCGCTGATCCAAATGTAATACTTTTATTTTCATAACCCACCATGCCCACCTAAAACAACTTGGTAGAAATTTCTGGCACCAAGTAGGCTGGTAGGGAGCAATTCAGAGACATACAGGAGCATTTTGGTAGTCCTCAAACCACACTATGTAGACAACTGTGCTTCAGATCATTCTGGAAATACAACCGGGTACAAATTATAAAAATAACAAAAATATGGGAAAATTGCCTACTCAACCTATATGTAGGGCCTCCCAGCTGTCACCTTATCTAATTCTGTAGACATTTCAAACACCTACTCTGAACCTGGCACTATGCTAGCTGCTGTGGATACAAAGCCGGCTGTGACACATCTTGGAGCTCTTAGTTCTGTGGTCCAGCTGGGGTCTCTAATGTAACTTCAAGCTGTGCATTTGATTGACACAAGAAATAAAACAGCAGAAAAAGCCAGGCAGCTGTTTGCTTATAACCACTTAACACCAGAGAGTTCCCTCCCTAGTTTAAATACTTCTTTGTATTTAAGGAAGATGAAGATCTCCCTGTGAAAGCACCTCATCTTAGAGGTAAAAGCTAGACAAAGAGCAAGTGATCAGAGAAGTCAAGTCTGCAGTGGGCAAATTGCTAGTCTTTTCCCAAACAAACCAACACTCTCCCCTGCTACAAGGCCTTTGAAGAAGAATCCACTAATTAAACCTGTTTTTACCATGACAATTCAAAGCATTAGCATACTGGAGATCCCTGGAAATAAGAGGCAGCAAACCCTGGGTAATTTAACCAGAATATTTTCCCCCAGTGATAAGAATCCAAATCCTGACTTTAGTGGAATGGTTAACTAGTCAAGCCAGAAAGAACCTTAGAGATCATTGAATCTTCATTTTTTAGGTAAGGAGACTGAGGCCCAAAGAGGTCAATACCTTTTTGACCACACAGCCAGAAAATAACAAGACTGGGACCAGAATTCAGAACTTTTGAATGCTATTTGTTCATTCATCTAGTCAGTCAACTAAATTTTTTGAGCACCTACTATGTGCCAGGCATTGTGCTAAGTTCAGGCTGGGGTGGGCTATACAAGTAGTCTCTATCTCTGTCCTTATAAAGCTGAGGAAGACAGACATTGAAAAAGTGACTCATTGTCTATAAATATGATCCATGCTGTGAGGAATAAGTACCGGATGCTAGGAGAGCCATCTAGCCTTATGGGAGGAGTAAGAGAACTCTTCCTGAGGAGGTCATGGTTTAGACTAAGAAACAGGATGAGAGCGAGTCCACTAGCAGGGTAAAATTGTCCTCATGGCTGGGGAAAGAGATATGAGGAGAGAAAACATACTAAAGATTTTTATTTATTTATTTATTTGATAGACAGAGATTACAAGTAGTCAGAGAGGCAGGCAGAGAGAGAGGGGGAAGCAGGCTCCCCGCTGAGCAGAGAGCCCGATGTGGGGCTCGATCCCAGGACCCTGAGACCATGACCTGAGCCGAAGGCAGAGGCTTTAATCCACTGAGCCACCGAGGCACCCCAAGGAGAGAGAACATTCTAGATAGCATATGGGAAAGCACAGTCAGCTCAAAGCTATCCCAGCTCCTCTCTCAGAGTCCAGACATCCTGCACTTTTTATAAAGCAGCAGGATCTCCAGTGTATTTTATTTCCTCAGAAGCATGGGTGCAGTGGAGAGAAATGCATTGTAGCCATCTGGACCTATTAAAATAATTATTAAATCACTTCTCTGATTAAACAGTTATTTTTACTTACCAGCACCATACACCTAGGCAGATAATCACTTTTTCCAGCTTCTGAAAAGGTCACATCCTCATCCTTTGGCAAGGCACCTGAAAATAAAATAAACCTATATTCGAAGAGTAGATTTTAAGAGATGCTCTCTGAAATCAAGTCCACAGCTTGAAGTAGAAATAAGGAATGGTGGCATTTTCACATATGTATGTGTAAAAGGATATACATAGCAACATGTCAGCAGGCAGAGACCAGGCCTTAACCCCTTCCAGCTCTCACTAGAAGTGCCTTGTCCACAAAAGCAAGCAACAAAACTATGTAGCAGGTACTAAACCCCCAAGGGGTTTGGAGTTCTGCACCCCAGATGTGGAAGGACAATTCTGATGCTCTCAGAGTTCCCCCTTTCTGCCCATTCACTTTGAATGGGCTTATAATTCTGCCCTCCCCCCACCAATTGCACCTCAGGTGAAAATTAACTGTTAATATTAAACTGTGATCAGTCATATGCAGCATGATAATAATAATAACTACCATTTGGGGCACTCCGTGGTGTAGACGCATTAAGTCATTTGATCCTCACTGCAGCCCTTTGACTTGCGCTCCATTCTCGCCATTTTGCAGCTGAGAGCTGAGCCTCTAAGAAGCTGAACAATTTGGCCAAGGTCACACAGATAATCAGTCTCCTCCCCCTCAAGAATATGAGCTGCATGAGGGGGGGATTTATGTCTGTTTTGCTCACTGCCATATCCCCAACACCAAGAACTGTGATTGACACCAAATGAGTGGTGGGGCTGGAATCTTCTAGATTGTACTTACCCATTGAGCACACTGCCTCCAGGGTCGCTATCTCTTTACACCTCATATATTTCAATCCTCATAATCTCTTATCTGGAAACTACGCTGTGTTCTCAAGCTCATCTTTGTTGCCATTCCTAGGCAACAAACTCTTTCTGACATAACACCTAAGCTTAGCCCACCCCTGAAGAGCCTTCCAGATGTCACAGGCCCTGCTTAGGTACCATGAGGGTATTTCAGATAGTTCCAGGTTCACATTCTAGCTCTGATATTTGCTACTGTGTGGTGTTACTTGTTTGGGCCTCATTTTCTTTATCTGTGAAATGGGGACACCCTTGGAAAATCATTTGCCTTCTCAGAACCTCAGTTTCTTGTTTATCTCCCAGGTTCCTTCTAGCTCTCCAGCCTTCTTGACTAATACTCTGGCACTAGATCTCCAGCAGCCCACCCTTAACGGTTTACCTCCTCTTGCTGAAGTCCTGCAAATAGGTCTGGTGCCTTGAGAATTTGCCAGAACTTCACTTACTAAGGAATGTGCCTGCATTTACCAAATATGCAGAATTCAATCAGTGATTTCTTACCTGTTCTGAAGAGCCATTCCTACTGTTTCTGCCTTTATCCCTACCTAAGTCCTTTTATGCTTAAGATCTAGAAATGAAAGAACAAGTAGGATGTCTTCTGCCAGAGAATCTGATGATCAGGGGTTGAAGCCATGAATAGTAAGTATTTGAAGAACAGTATTAGCTATATAAAGCTGTTAGCTAGTTGATAGGCTCTAGAAGCACCCCTATGAATAATTCCTACATACTTACCTCTTCTCATGTTTTCCTTTCCTGAAAGGAAAGGTTACACTAAAATTAGGAAAATAACAGCCCTGTTTTACAACCAGAACCATTCCACTCATTTTCTTCCTGCTTCTTTCCATTTGCATGAATAACATGACGAGACCCTAGAAAAAGAATTCTGTCCTTGTACATGAAAATGATGCTTTTGTCCCAGGCTCTCCTTCCACCTGGATGCCAGGGGTCTGTCCAGTGATGAAAGTCCAACTAGTCCCCTTGCCAGCTGGCCTGTGACTTTGGCCTCAGCAGAGCAGAGAATTTCCAGCCACTTCGCTTATCACATCTTGAGTCTATCGCTTACACAAAAAACAATAGTCATCCCCATGACAAACACCTCCCCGGTCCTCATGCCACTCCCCAAGGCTTCTATCCTCAAAGGAGTTGTACTTTCTCTCTTGGAATCCAATTCACAAATGTTTCTGACTCTGGACTACTGATAGTATATTATAACTAGAGTGGCAAAGTGATATGTAGAGGCAATAATTATCTGCAGGATGGGCCAGTTCAGGGTGAGCTTCTTAGAGGAAATTGCATTCTAAGCAGGAAAGCAGTGCCAGCCCGGCTCCCTGAAATTGATTGGATGACAATCCAATTACAACAAGTATCCAATCCTTTCATGCATCATGGCAACACACTGGGATTTAGGAGACCACTCAGTTCAAGGGAGTGTAATATCCTCAGTGCCTGGCTCACTCTTAATGCGGGCTTAGAACAGAAATAAAACAATGGCAGCTAAAGAAATCATAACTCTGCATTCAAGGGTAATGTCTTCATTGATAAACGTGTAATGTCTTAGCAAAAATACACCAGGAGGGGTGCCTGGGTGGCTCAGTGGATTAAGCCTCTGCCTCCAGCTCAGGTCATGATCTCAGGGTCCTGGGACCGAGCCCCACATCGGGCTCTCCGCTCAGCGGGGAGCCTGCTTCCCCCTTTCTCTCTGCCTGCTGCTCTGCCTAGTCGTGATCTCTCTGTCTCTCTCTGCATCAAATAAATAAAATCTTTTAAAAAAAAAATACACCAGGAAATAAGGCAAGAGGGTGCAAATGGCAAAAATCTCTTCCAGAGATACATAACTGAATTATAAGCTCAAAGAGCAAATATGCATTGGGCATAATTGGTCCTTTATCTTCAACTTATAAAAACAAAGGTTTATTTGCCCTTTAAATGGACCAATAAAATTAAATTGGCATCCTGTGGTGTGTGTTGAATACATAATCAGAAATCTGAAGCAATCAAAAAAAGAGAGAAAAGGCAAAAGTAGAAAAATCTAAAAAACTGAACTGTCTAGAAAAACAATGTAGGAAAATAATACAGTTCCAGATAGACCTCCTCACTGTGTGACAGATTCCAGAGCAATCACTTCTGCTCCTGGAAGCTAGGGGGTCACCAACTGGCTCCACAGCTCTCAGATACAGAGGCTGTTTGGCTCTGGGGTAGCCCCAGAGGAAGGGAAGAAGGAATGGGACAGGGCAGGGCCAGAAAGTATGGAACTCTTCACCAAAGAGGAATTCACAAAACTTAGAAAGCAAAAACAGTACTCAGGAAAAGGAATGTTTTGTGGCACTTGAAATGTCTTTTAAAGTTTGTTCTCTATAATCCTTCCAAAGCTGCTCACACTGAGATCTGCAGAGAAAAAGCACAACAAAAACTTTCTAATACATAAGAATTCAGCAATCTAGCCTCCAGAAAAAAAGACAGTCGGTGCTTGTTAACTGATGAACATGAAGCATAGTAAATAAAATAAACCTCATCCTCCAACTGATTTCTAATTTTGATGGCCAGTCATATAAATATTTGTTTAGTGAGTGACAGTACATTGATAATACTTTTCTGTATTAGCTAGATAGATGAAAAAGAAGGGAAATTTTGTTATCATTCAATTATTTTTTGTATCAAATATATTCACATGCTCTTCTCAGAGAAATTATTAATTATACACAAAAGAATATTGACTTAGAAATCTCAGAACACTTTATAGAACACTTTATAGGAATTCATTGTGTAGGATGATTCAGGTGGTCAGATAAATAAAGATAGGGATGCAGAATGAGTCCCAAAGAATACTTCTTTTAAAATATTTTACAGTTGGAGGTTCTTAGCGAAGGTGTAACTATCTAGAGGTCATATCTCTGCCTCCAACCAGGAGTACATGGAAGCTTCTTTGAATAAATTAAGTGCATTTGCTTTCCAGAGGGAAAGATTCTTCAATTTTTCTAAGGGCCCCCTCTTAGTTTTTTCAAGCCTCTTATAGACCAAGAGACCCTTTCACAGCTAAGGGAATGCATGTTTAGTTTCCTCTGTGTCTCTCCCAGGAACACGTCAAAGGACTCTGCCCTCAGTGTGCCTTCAGATGCCATTGCTGCCTGGCCAACACTTACGTTCAATATTGTCGGAGCTGAGACTCTTTCTCAGGGCCAGATGAAAACCAACCATGGGAAGGAACATTGGCCAAAGTGGGAGCCTCCGAGGCAAAGTGTTGTAAGACACAGTCATAGAGTTACTGTGTCTATAACATTGGTCCGGGGAGCCTAGGTCCCATAAAGACTGATCTCCAGCCAACTTCACCAGAGATTCCCTTTAAAAGGCAAAAGACACTGGGGTGCCTGGCTGGCTCAGTTGGTAGAGTGTGTGACTCAATGTTGGGCTTGTAAGTTTAAGCCCCACATTAGGTATAGAGATTACTTAAAGATAAAATCTTAAAATAAATAAGGGGCAACTAGGCTCTTATTGTGCACAGAAACAAAAATCACAAGCAATGAAATAAAATTAAATACTCATAATTGACTAATTGCTGATACCGTTGGCTGCTTTTCCCCCCAGAGAAGGCGTCTTCTATAAGATTTCTGGAGCACTTAACTAAGTGTAGCTGTAATTATTATTATTCCTATAAAAATAGGGTTTCTACAGATCTTCATATTTTTACACGTTTTATACTTATTATGGCTAATCCATAAAACATCTCTTTAGGATATATAAATACTGCCCTTGACAGTGTGCTAGAGAGGAGTGAGAGCTCAGAAGAAAGTAAAGTGAAGTACAGTAAGAGTAGGAGCTCAGAAGAAAGTAAAGTGAAGGTCACAGATTGAATCAGTAGTGACATAGAGACAGAACTGGAGAATTCTGCTTCTCAGTACCAGTTTATGCCACGGGTTCATTAAATGCTTACAGTATGAACCAAATTACACCGAACCAGACAAAAAAACTAAGGGAACACGTGTTTTGTGTTTCCTGGCTCTCCAAAAGCCTCTCAGCCATGTCTGGAAGTTCCCACACATGAGATAAGCAGGCCACCGCTCGGTTGAGACATGCTATGGTCAAGTGCCCAAATGTGGGCACACAGTCCAAGTGCTGCAGACACTTAGAAAAAGGATATGTCTCTTGGGGGATGAAATGGGCACCGAAAGCTCCATGGAGGAGGGAGCTTCAGCCCAGTTTTGAAAGGTGGGCAAGAATTATAGTGGTCGAGATTTGGGAAATGGCATTCCAGGATGGAGACACAACATGAAAAATGCTGAGCAGCAGGAATGAGTAAGAAGTGTGTTGAGCACGGGAAGACCAACTAGGTTGGAGCAGAAAGTTGCTACTGGAGAATGATGTGAGACAATTTTAGATCAATCATAAGCTCTAATGATGTTGGCCCATGGGGTAGAAAACAAAGATGCACCATTAACTGAGTACTTGACATGTCCAGCTTTGTGCATCATGTTTTTCTAATGTTAATTCCAGGCTGAAGGGTTTAGTCTATATGACAGGCAATAGGGAGCTGAGGGTCCAGTCACTGGGTCCCAATACCTAAAATAAGACAGTGTGTTCAATTACTTCACATGTCCTTTGTCAACCTCTGAGGACTGAACTGGGATATTTCTATGACTAAATATGCAGCTTCTCTCAGGCAATGCCATTGTTATCTGAAAATATGAAGTCTTTAATTTTTCATGGCACCACACAAAGAGAATGTTTACAGAGGCCTAATTCCTCTTCCTCCTGGAGCAAATGGATAACTCTGACGTGGTCAGGTGTATTCTTTGGTAACACATAGTTACAAGTTGAATACATGACTGAGCAGCAAAGCGCAAGCCGGGGGCTACTTATTTTGTCTGCAGCTAAAACTGCATGTGTTTACTTCATTCTAGCTATTTATAGCTATTTATAGTCAGATTCTCCCCTGTGGATCAAGTTAGGCACTTTGGGAGACACAGGCTTACTTTCAAACCACTGAAGGAGCATCTGCAGGGTCTGTGGAAGAAGATTCAGCTGTTCTGTGTTGCTGGAAGTTAAAGTAGGAATCCATTTGAATGATGCTCTGCACCAGTGGTTTCTCTTCTCAGCTTCCAAACTGATTGAGTTCTGAAAGAAGTTGTGTCATCTGGCTGGCATACAGGTGGACTGGATGCCAGAGCTGTCCACTGTAGTGCATAGGCTATAGCCTGAAACTGAAGGACTGTATGTACAGTGCTGAACCCAGCCCCCTGGTGTGCTCAGGTTTTTGTGGGAAGATGCATTTACAGTCCCAACATGAAAGCTGAATAACACAAGTTCCCTAATCACTCCCATCTGAGCTAGACAGAACAGAGAGTCCTCCAGCTCCCATCTCCAGGTGGCAGCTCACTGCGACTCCAGCTGGATGGGAAAAGGGGGAGTCCAGATCAGCTCTAGGAGGATCTAGGGAAGAGGAATGGATTGGGAAAACAGGAGAAGGAATAAGACAGGGTTTCTGCAGGAGGTGATAAACAGTTAAGACAAAAACGTAGACCAGACCAGTGCTAGGCCTGGGACAGGCCATGGAGCGACATTGGTATATGGTGTTAAAAAGTTACCATTTTATTTAATCCACAATACACGTGCATATATTTGATAATCAAAACAAAAGTCTCACAAAACAATATTTACTCTTACTACATGGATACACATGGCATTTTTCTATTGTATTTCATTTTTTTTAAAGGCTAGGTCATGACTCACATTGATTTTATAACCCATTAGTGGACTGTGTCCTGCAATTTGCAGAACACTTACTGTAAGGAAAGGGAGGGAGGATTCATTTTCCTTTATCCTTTCCTTGTCATTCATACTCTGGTCTGCAACAAGTCAGCAGTGAGGGTGAAACACTGGGGAATAGTATACTAACGGGGAAGATGAGTTCCAGGTAAACAAGGAGAGAGAGCAGAGAAAAGTGGGGCTTAGGAAAGGAGAGGTGTGGCTGTCACTGGGCTAGCTCTGAATAGTAGGAGGTGATAAGAAAGGGAACAGGAAAGTAGCACTCTATGTCTCTATCTACTTGAGGGGGGAGGGACAAAGGCAGAGGGAGAGAGAGAATCCTCAAGCAGATCCCCTGTTGATCATGGAGTACTATGAGCGTGGAGTACTATGCTGACCATCCCACATAGTACTGTCTGATAAATGTTGAATGAAAAATACCTGCTGAAATGACACACACAAGTTAGAGGCTATTTGAACAGCCTTGATCATGCCTGATCGAAACACACGGAAGACCAGAATCTACCTTTAGCAAATAGCAGTGTTGATGTGGTGTATTGTCACCAACTTTACCCCTCCCCCTCATGTCTGCAGTCATAACATCCAGCACTGCCTTCAGGTGGCAGAAGGGTGCCAGATTGTGTTGCCCTCATATAGAGAGGCACTGTGGTAGAAGATCACGAATTCAGATCTTTCCTAACTTCCACCACCAGCTCTCAAAATGTACCTGATAGGTGTCCTATTCCCTCAGTGCCTGTTTCTCAGAGTTCACCTGGCAAACCACTCCATACTGACATGCTCATGAGTGACACGAACCACATGTTGCACTTCCGGGCTGCATTTGTCTCCTGACAGGGAATATCACCATCCTGGCTAATAGAGGTGGGTATTTCAAACTTTGTAGTAGTCAGTTGAGAAGACAATCAAAAGCAAGAAGGCTTTTTAGGGGCTTTCAAACACTATAAGGCAACTACTTTCTCTGCCTACCCTTTAGCTATTTCCATGAAACATTAAACAACCCCATACTCAATCAAAAAAAAAGTATGAAAGTAGCTAGTACAGTGCCTAGGAGAGAGTAAGGACGAAGTTCTGGTTGACTTAAAATGAAACATATTTAGTTGGGTAGGCACAGGAGATAACTTGAATAGGACCTACTTACACCAGCACTCTCTGTGAGGATGGAAATGTACCATGTTGCACTTTCTAATGCATGTGGCACTCAAAATGTGTACAATGTCACTGAGAAATTGAATCTTTAATTTTATTTAACATCAACTAATTTTAATTCAAATAATCACATGTGGCTAGTGGCTACCAGATCAGACGACCCAGATCCAGACGATCACTAGATGTAGCAAACACATTTTGAGTACGTACATTTTGTTGGCGCCCTTGTTAAAAAGCTGGATCTCTTTCTCTTTAAGCCTCAAGATCTGTCATCTCTTTCAAGAGATGTCCTTGGGCACCTGGGTGGCTCATTGAATGTCTGCCTTCAGCTTAGGTCATGATCCCAGGGTCCTGGGATGGAGCCCCGCGTTGGGCTCCCTGCTCAGCGGGAAGCCTGTTTCTCTCTCTCCCATTCCCCCTGCTTGTGTTCCCTCTCCCACTATCTCTCTGTCAAGTAAATAAAATCTTGGGGAAAAAAAAACAGAAAGATGTACTTTTTTTTTTAAGGCAAAGCAGTATGGGAGGACTTACAGAAGCTGGTTTCGGAGGGTCTTGTTCTCAAATTTGAACTAGAGTAGCTGTAGTTCCTGATCAAAGTATTTTTAAAATAGAGGGTAGCTGGGGCACCTGACTGGCTCAGTCAGTTAAGTGTCCAACTCTTGGTTTTGGCTCACATCATGATCTCAGGGCCCCGGGTCAGTCTCCACGCTCAGCAGGGAATCTGCTTGTGGATTCTCTCTCTCCCTCTGCCTTTGCCCCTCCCCCATCAAGTAAATAAATAAATCTTAAGAAAAATAGAGGGTAGCCAGACCTTGTAATGTCTTGCAAGGGACACTGAGGTTTGCCTGAATGTAAGCTCTGTGCTTGACAAAACAAATACCTCTGAATGGACATCTTTGGCACAAAGTTCTGCACAGACCTGAATGTCTCCCAAACCTAGAATGGGGAATTATTTTCAGAACTCCAACTAGTTGAATTTGACTTAGAAAAAAAATGCCTTTAATTTAAACCTTTTTTTCCTAAAGCCAAAACAGGTTCTTTGTTCTCCAGGCTGGTAGAACATATTTGAGGGAACTGAGGTCATACAGACTTTTCAAACAGCAATACGTTGAAATTTTTGTATAATCACCAGTCCTGGGTACTGTAAAGATGGCTTTTCAATAATTACTTTTCACCGGGATTGCATTTGGGCAATTTTTTTAAAGATTTTTTTTTATTTACCTGAGAGAGAGAGAGAGAGATCTTGAGAGGGAAGAGGGTCAGAGGGAGAAGCAGACTCCCCGCTGAGCAGGGAGCCCAATGTGGGACTCGATCCTGAGACTCCAGGATCATGGCCTGAGCCAAAGGCAGTCGCTCAACCAACTGAGCCACCCAGGCGCCCCAACATTTGGGCAATTTTGTAAGTCTGCTTATAGTTTCTTTGAAGTCTACTAGCAGGCAGGGATGCTAAGGACCATGGACTCCAGGAGCTAATCAGATATCAATTATTCCACAATGTAAAATGGGTAGGCCATTTGCTTCCTGACCACAAAAGGCAATGAATCAGCTTTTTGACTTTAGGTAACAACAGACCGCTTGAGTTGGAGGGTGGAAAGAACAGCTTCCCAGTTCTTCTGGTAGTTCATTCTTTACCAGAAAGCACTTCTCTGTCTCCTCTCAGCATCCTCTTCTTTTTTCACTTCCTCCCTGTAAGACTCAGTGAAAAATGGTAAAGATACAGGATCAAGGATGATGATACCAGGAAAGAAGAAAATCATTCCAGTTACTTTTTTTTCTCTGAAAGGCAGAACTGTGAACATGTCTGAAGAACGATAGTCAATATTAAAGATCATTTGTATCACCTAAACCACAGGTGTATTAAAGACACATTTGGAGCAGACCAAAGAACTCTAGCCAGAGTATTTATTACCTAATTGTTGTCATCCTGGAAAGTGTCGGGGTGAAAAATGAAGTAGCCTTGCAAATAATTCTGTCCTTGACCTATTTTCTTCAGCACTTTTGTCAATAAGTTGGATAATGCTACCCAAGGCAGGCTGATCAAATTTGTAGACAACAAGTAACTGGGACTAATAGCTAATAAACTTGTTAACCAAACTTGTTAAAAGCCTGTGTCAAAATCATGAGGACATTTGAAAAGGGTAAAAGTTACTAATAAAGTCATTTAGCTTATAGATATAGATATAGATACAGATATACAGTTACAGATACAGATATAGATATATCAACAGCACATTTGCAAGGTTGGGAGAAGCCTGGCTTGGCAGAAGTCTTTAATGAGATACCTGGGATATAAATTCAAGACCACAAAGTAGGAGTATACCCCAATTTGATAGTATAAATGTAAAAAAAAAAATCAATGTCATTCTAGGCAGCACTGATAGATATATAAGATGTCTAGTTCAAAATAGGAGTCTCCTGCCTTCTGGGTGGGTTCAACCTCACTTCCAGTACAATGCTCAGTCCTGGACACCAAATTCTTAAGAGTGACATTTAATAAACTGAAATACATCAAGGGGAAGATGGCCAGAATTGAAAGCCTTGGATCTATGACATACATCTGACATGCTGGGGGTGATTAGTCTGAAGAAGAGAAGGCACAGACAAGTAGAATGTGTATCTTCAGATGGTTGAAGGCCTTCCATTACAACAGGGAATAGGCATTTTCTGTGAGCTTCAGGAAAAAAGAAACAACCATAGATGGTGAAAGTTATAGAGGCAGATTTGCGCTCACTATAATAAAGACATTTCTAATCATTAGAGCTGCCCCAAAGTAGAATGAACTGCTTTGGGAAGCAGTGAGCTCACCGTCATCCAGAAGTGTTCAAGAGGAAATTGAATGCCTACTTCTAAGTCAAATTACAGAGGAGATTGTGGCACTGTTAAGAAGCTGGAGGGGGTGACCTAGGCCATTACACTCAATAAAAAGAATGGGATATTAAGGAATCCAAACACAGTGGGAAGTAAGAGTATACCTTCCCAACTGACAATGGGCCTAAACATTTTATTATGTTTATATCATTCTGTTTTGAATTATGAAGCCTTTCAAGCATACAGGAGACAAGACAACCATTAATTAACTTTTAAGAATAATTTTTGTTTAGGGACTCAGCTCATCCTCCTTCCCAGCACGGGGTGCCTAATTAAAGAAAATGGCTTTTAAATGCTATATGCTACAATATCAAATTTGAAGCTCCTGCCAGTCTATAACAGATCTTAAGGCTGATTTGAAGGCATCATAAAAGTTCATCAGTTTCCTGCCCAGCTTTAGAAATTGTTTCATTGACTGACTGGATCACTGGATCAGTTAGTTTTTTAATTAAGAATTGTGCTAAATCCCATGTAAAATGAGTTGCAAGTCAAGACACAACCCTCACTACTTTAGATGATTGGTAGAGATAACGCAGGTGAATGCCAGAAACTGAGGCTGGGAAGAATGATGATTCTGTTGAGTTCTTTGTTGTGGGGACAATGATTACTGAGAGTCAAGAACCAAATACTTTCTCACTGACACTCAGATAGCAGCTTTTATAATTTTTCAAAGGAGAGTCTCAACTATTATTTCCATTTATTCTCCACACATCCTTTTGATGTGGGCAGAGCAAGTGTTAGTTCTGCTGGCTTACAAATGACAGACCTAAAGCCTGGTGAGGTAACTGACCCAAGATCACACAGCAAGTTAGTGACTGAACCATATAAAAACCCATCTCAGTGCAAAAGCACTAAGGAATAATTTTAAAAATAATATTAGTGGGGTACCTGGGTGGTGCAGTCGGTTGAGTTGCCAACCCTTGGTTTGGGCTCAGGGTCATGAGATTGAACCCCACATTGGGCTCTGCACTCAGCGGGAGTCTGCTTGACACTCTCTTTACCTCTTCCTCTACCCCTCCCCACCATGTGCTCTCTCTCTCCCTAAAATAAATAAATAATTCTTTTAAAAAAATAATATTAATAACATACCATTTTATCAGTTGAGCACAGTCTTATATGAGAGTCCTAAGCACTTTGGGCATATTTATTTCATAGGCACAACAATGTTATGGGGCAGAAATTATTATCCCAATTGTTATAGGTATAGAAATGAGGTTTGGATAGTTTAAGTAACTATCTCAAGACTGTTCAACTATTAATTTGAACTCAGAAAAAAAAATGCCAAATCACTCCACCTCCATGGCCACAAGTTAAATCCAAACTACTGTTCCCTCTCACAGAGACTACAGAAATAACACTCCAAATGTTCTCCCTGCTTTCACAGATGCCCCCTTACTTAAATCCACTGTCAATACAGCAGCCAGATAAAAATTTCTAAAATATAAATCAGCTCATGGAATACCCATGATCCTTCCAAGATTTCTTCTTATGGTCCTTAGAATGAACTCTAAATTCCTTCTTAGGGTCCTTGAAATTCTTCTGCTGTTCGGCCCCTACCTCCTACCAGACTCACCTTGCATCCTCCTCTTTGCTGGCCATACTCCAGCCAGGCTAATCTTTCAGTGCCTCAGTGCATCCAATGTTGCCCTCCCTCAGAGCCTTAGCAAGTGCTATTCTCTTGGTATCCGATGCTCTTCTACTCTCTGAGGTGTCAGCTCAAATGTCAAGTCCTCAGATAAATTTTCCCTGACCTAAATTAAAGTCTCCTTGTTACATAGTCTCATAGCACCCTAATACCTTCCCTTCTTAGTACTAAGACCATGATAAGCACAGATTGGTATAATTATTTTATTAATATTTGCTGCCAATACTAAACCTTAAGTACCGTGAGGACAAAGAGCCTGTCTGTTTTGCTCACTATGGTATCCCAGCCTCTAGACCATGTTTGTCACACTAGGAACTCAAAACTTTATTTGGCAAATGAGTAAATTAATTAATGAACAAGCAAAAGAATTTAAAACTCCTCAGCTCCAATGCTTAACCATACTGTCTTGCTATAGAAGGACCTAAAATCACCCCCTTGTCACAACCCACCTCGACATCTCTCCTGCCATTTCTGATGCTGCTATGGAAGGGTGGATTGCTCTTACAGTTGCAAAATGAATTTTCCAAAATACATGTGTTCATATGTTAATGCCTGCATTTGCAAGCCGTTATATTCAAGTAGGATCAAATGTTGATAATGAATGTTTTCTTTGCCAGCATTTAGATACATGCCATGTAATTGCAAAAATAACTAGTTAGACTGTCGGAAGGCAGTGTACTCCTGAGAGCTGAACAAAATGTTCAAGGGAATTAACCCAAAGATGGTAATTAAACCATGGAATCATCAGCTGGAGAATGGGGCTGACACCTTGTTCTGCCTCTGGTACCCTATAAGCACCCACTGTGGTTACTAGAACCCAAGACCAAAGGGTGTTTGGTGGGGAGGAGAAGGCTGATCTATATGAACCCAGGGAAGGTATGAGCTGGCTACTATCCCACACCTACCCCACCATCTCCATCTTCTTTCTAGTTCACCCACTCCTACATCCTCAACTTAAACACAAATAACCAATTTAAGAGCAAGACCAGGGAGGTATCTGCTTGTATGGTGAGCTTTGAAGAGCCCAAAATATCTACCCTTCCTGACTTTTTACTACTAAAGTAACTCCTTTGGAATATTCTAAATGTGTATGTATTTTCATTAAGTTAAGGCCTTATTCTCTGTGGAGAGTAAGTCATAAGCCAACCCTGTGGTTCTCATATTGGGGGCAGGGAGGAAGGAGGGAATGGGTAGTGATGTTGCCCCCCAGGGGTATTTGATGATGTTTTGGGTCATGTGGAGTTTCACAACTGGGGAGCAATGGCAGTGCTATGGCCTCTAATATTAGAGTAGCATCCAGGGCTGCTAAACATCCCACAATATATAGGACAGTCTATCACAACAAAGAATTATCCAGCCCAAAATATCAATAGTATCTGCCAAGGTTGAGAAACCCTAAACTGAATCAATTGTGAAGATTTGTTTATTAGTCCATTAACAACTCATACACGGGGCAGATTCTTGCCAAAATGGGAGTCAGAATGGGTATATTTTGATTGGACAGTTGGAAGAGAAAGAAGGAAGAGTAATGTGATAGCAGTGCCAGTGATGGACTGGGAAAAGACTCGAAGCAGGTGACCAGTTATGACACTACTTTCATAGTCTAAGACAGAAGGAATGAGAACCTGAACTAAAGATGAACAGGAAATAGATCCTCCACATGCTGTAGAGGTGGAATGGATAGAACATCACCAGAGAGTGGCACACGGATGAGGCTGAGAAAGAGAAGCCAGAGAGATGACCCGAAGACTCCAGATTGGGTGACTAGAAGAAGAGCAATGCATTAGGAGAAGCAAGGATAAGAGAAGCAGATCCACAGAAGGAAGATGAGAGGAAAGAAAACATATGCTGAATATGAGAATATGAAGACCTAATAATATGAAGTCCTCCAGCTGAGGCTGTTCTATGAGCAGTCAGAAATGTGGATCTGGAGCCCAAGAATGTGTCTGAAACTAGAGGTATCTACTGGGAAGCCATCCGCAGGGAGAGCGTGAGATAAGACCCCTAGTTGGCACATAGTAGGAACTCCATAAATATTTGTTGAATGAAAAAAGTATCTTTTGGAGTAGTAAGAAAAGAGTCCCAAGGAAAGAATCTTCGGACCTATCTTCGTCAAGGGAGTGGAGCACGAGGAAAGTGAGAAGGAACAATAAAGAAGGTAGAGCCACCAGAGTTTTGTGCTTTTGAAACAGAAGTGAGTTTCAAGAGGGAAGATTTGGCTAACAAAATCAAATGCTGCTCAGCAGTCAAGTCAGATGATGTCCGTGGAAAGAGCTGGGTTTGACAGTGAGCAGGTAATCATCAAACTTGAGAGAACAGGTTCAGTGGAATGATGGGAGCAGAAACTAGGCTGCATATGCAGAGGGCTGCAAGGTCCTCATCATCTCATCATGAGTGACGACAGAAAAGGAGTTAGGAAGATCATTTATGGAGGTGGCAGGGATCAAGGGGGAGGTGGGATCTTTTAGCAAATTTTTAGCCTGACATGAAGAGGGCAGCATAGAGAGACTAAATGCACAAACTTGAATAGCTAATAGCCATTATGATCTCCTGAGTACAGCAGTTGTATTTTTGAGCTTCCTGTAAAACAAAGTTGAGGTCATACAGAATTGGAATTCAGTATATCATGTAGCACTCAAGAGCCCCAACAGGCAGAGTTAGGTTCGATTTAAAGAAGAGCTCTACAGTCATCAGAGCTACCCAGCGAGTAAAGGGTCACTTATGAGTAATGAGCTCCCTTGTCACTAGAGGTATTTAGGGAGTGGTAACATGACCTCACGGCAGCTGATTCCTGTCCTGAATCAGAAATTGGACTAAGATCGTTAGTTTCGAAACTTTTGGACTTCTCTTACCAGTAATATTTTAAGGGGGGGAGGGTGAGTGGAGTATAGGTTGATCTAGAGTTATCAACTTTAATTTTGCTCTGTTAAGTATATTAGTTTTCTACTTACTGCTGTAACAAATAACCACAAATTTTGTGGCTTAAAATAGCACAAGTTTATCTTCCAGTTCTGTAGGTCAGCAGTCTGGTAAGGACTCTCACCAGGCTGCACTCAATAAGGCTGCATTCCTGTCTGGCAGCTCGAAGGGAGAATCTTTTCTTGCCTTTCCCAATTCTGAGACTCTGCCCACATTCCTTAGCTCATAGTCCCCTCCAATTTCAAAGCTAGCAATGGCTGGTCAAGTCTTTTTCATATAATATCACTCTGATATTGACTCTTCTGTGGCTTTTTTTGCCCCATTCTTCTACATCTAAGGACCCTCGTCATTATCTTGAGCCAACCAGATAATCTGGGATAATCTCACTATTTTAAGGTCAACTGATTAGCAAGCTTAATTCCATCTGCAACCTTAATTCCACTTCACCATGTAACCTAATTCACAGATTTGGAGGATTAAGACATGGACATCTTTTGGGAGGACATTATTCAGTCTACCACACAGACCGAATATATATGTATGTATGTATGTATGTATGTATGTATGTACACACACATGCACAAACACACACCATTTCTCATTAACATCATCATCATCATTTCAGAAGAGAAAGGACTACATGCAGAATGGAAAACAGAAATGATATAAAGAAAAGGACTGTGCTTCCTTAAAAAAGGACAGTTCTCAACCTTACTCCAACACCCCCCCACACACACACACACAAACTCGTGAAAATATTTCACCAGACTGGAAACTCACTATGGATCAAAACTACAGTGCTAGAAAGCACAACTAGGGGCACCTGGGTGGCTCAGTCAGTTAAGCATCTGCCTTGGGCTCAGGTCATGATCCCGGGGTCCTGGGACAGAGCCCCACATCCTGCTCAGCGGGGGGCCTGCTTCTCCCTCTCCCTCTGCCCCTCACTCTGCTTGTTATTGTTCTCTCTTTCTCTCTCTCTCTCTCTCTCTCTCAAATAAATACATAAAACCTAAAAAAAAAAAAGAAAGCACAACAATATGATCTCTTAAGGCCCTCACAGCTCTAAGTTTCTTTGTTCCCCTGGAATTCACAGTACTGTGGTATTACCTGGAGAACTTTCTTGTGATATATCTCTATCAGTTCCTTCAGAGCTATATTTTTCTTCTTCCTGCTTGCTTCAAACGTGATCATTAAGTCAGCAAGAGACTTCAGTTTCCTTTTTACTCCCTGATTCAAAAGGCTATGAAAAGTGTTCTGTAAATGATATGCAATATTGCTATTCTGATCTTTGGGGTAATCAAGTTGTTTGACATTTTTGTAATGATGCCTTTTGGAATATTGGTGGTATAATTAGCTGCTACATTGTACATTAACAATACCTGTCCCGACCCTATAGACTTGGGGACTATAAATAAAAGCATGACAGCTGGCTCCAGCCTTGCTTGTCACTCACCATTGAAGGGAACACAGCCGGGAGCTATACTAGAGTCCCCAGGAATCCAGGATGTAGTCAGAAACAGCATCTTCAACAAGAATTTGACGTTTTGCTAGTAGGAAGAAATGGAGATGGGCACCGTTAGGAAACAGACAACCAAGATATTTCCTACTGGATAAACACAGAAGTCCCAAGAAGAGACAGCATTTTAGCAGCACAAAGGCATTATATAGGGAAGGAAAGAGTAGAGGACAACAGTGCATTCTCAAGTCAAATTAGAATGTTTTCTTTATTAAACCATTACTCCCTAGGAATTAGAATAGGAAAGAGTGCTGACGAAATGTATAGGGGAAGGGAAAGAGAAGAAAAGCTATGCTTACCTGGGTAATCAGTGTGACATTGCAAGCAGTGGTTTCTGTGGGGAGGATAACCTGATGGGGTTAACAGGGCAAAGTATGCCAGAAAGAGCTGGAAAGAGGAAAGAAACAGAGAAGGTACTATTTGGTTCCCAATTTATATGTTAGGCACTGTAAATATTTTCCATGTACCATTTCATTCATTCTTTACCTCATGACAGTAACCCAAACCAACACTTACAATTGAGACATCATATTTTATTCATCTCATTCATTATGGTGTTTCCCCCTCACTAGTATGTAAGCTCCAAGAGGACAAGATCTTTTTCTTTCTCTCCTGTATCTTCCAATACCTATAACAATGCTTGGCACATAATAGATGCTCAGTAGATTTTGTTGCATGAATAAATAGCTAGCATTAATTATCTGTTTTGTGCCAGGCACTGTTACAGATGGCTTCCCATAACTAAACTCATTTTAGCTTTCACAACCAATGCTGAGACAGGCACTATTATTATCCCAATTTTACAGATGAAGAAACTGGGTTGGAGGCCCTGAGATATTAAGTAACTTGTCCAATAAGGGATCACCTGAGTATTTCAAACTATACAGTCTAACTTCAGAACCTTCCCATGTAATCACTGTCCTATACTGAGGCTCAGAGAGGTTAAGTAACTTGTACAAAACCATGCAGTTTAAGACTGGCAGGGCTGTGATTGAAACCAAGGTCTGACTGTCCAGGAAACTGTTGCCCTTTCTTCTGTACTTCACTGCTTCAAAAGATTGCCAAGATAATGATTTCTTCCATTATAATTTTACCAAGGACTCGTCTTCTGAGAAAAACTAGTGGGTGTCGTTCATTAAGGATTCAGATAAAGATAACAGACACTACCAAAGAGAATCATGAGTCCCAAAATATCACTAATCTGCCACCCAATTTCATTGTTGGTATTTGGGGCTAGAGGGAGGTGAGGGAAGCTGCCAGCAGCTGAGTCATGGGAAACCCCTGGTGGAACCATCTATGCTGAGAGCTAGGCAATGAGGGTAAGTCACTTTCATGCCAGGCAAATTCTGACCCATGCTGCCCTACATAGCTCTGGAGTAGGGACAGTGTAGAGATGCTGATACAGCTTTTCTAAAAAACTAGTTCATAATTCATCGTGTGACCTTGTGCAAGACACTTCCTCTCTTTGTGTCACAATTTCTTTATGATAGGGAGGCACCAGTGGAACTCTGTTGAATCAGAAGTGCTTTACTTTATCCCTTTTATATATTGGACTTTTCCACATAAAATTTCATCTGGAGAAATGACTCCACATGAAAAACTATGCTTAAAAAATCACTGAATAAAATAGTGTTTAGTTCCTTTTAGCTCAAACTTTCTCAGAGTCTGAAGACAAGAACACTGTCCTTTGAGTCAGCACAACGTTCCATTCAGCCTTACTTTCTATAGCCAGGAATGGGCCCAGGGATCTGCTGTGAGAGGCCATTCACAGGTCCCCTGTGCCCCGGCTTCTCTTAGAGGTGGTTAACCCTGTCCTCACTTGGCAGTTGCCTTGACCTTTTTTACTTTGTTATTAAGTTTTTTATTTTAATTTCAGTATGGTTAACATGCAGTGTTACATTAGTTTCAGGTAGGTTAACTATGCACAATTGTATGTGCAGGGCAGCTACACTTCTCTTATATAAGAAGGGAATAGAACATTTACTGATTTTCTCTCAACATTGTTTTTGCTGATGTCCACCACCACGTGTCTGCCTGTCGGATCACAGTAGCCTAGTGTTCCCTGAGGATTACTGCTGATCTGTAATACTTCTAAATACCTTTAGATGACTACAACTTGGTTCCCTCACACCTGCTTACTCATACATTTGTATAAGGTCTTCCTTTGTCTCATTCTGCTTATCATCATACATAGGCTGAAGGACTTAACTGGGCACTCCTTCTTTGGAGTCTGGTTTTCACATATTCAGTATGATTCCCTTTTTTAAAGTTTTAAAACAAGCAAAAATAACATTATATTGCTTAGGTGTGTGTGTGTGTGTGTCTTAAAAGACCAAGGTAATGATAAACACGAAATTCAGGATAGTTATGAGGGAGAGCCAGGAGGATGTCCAAACGGGGGGGGGGGGGGGGTAAAATAGAGGGGAAGAGGAAGGTAAAAATAAAGTTCTCAGTAACGTTATAGTTCTTGGGTTGGTTGATGGTTTTATGGGTGTTCACTACCAGTGTTCATAAATAAATAAATATCATAAGTATGAAAAGTTCATATCTAACCTAGTAATGATTAATTCTGTGCCCTTGAGGTTCAAAAACAATGATTATAAGAGCAATGCAAGATTTTTTTATTGGCCAGAATCTCACTTCCATAACATACTTGTATTTTGTTTCCTTCAGATGTCAAGGGCTTTTTAAAACTCTAAGTGGATCACAGCCATAAGTTTGCCTCTCTTCAAGTTAATTCCCCGCCCCAATTATTGTCCATAATTTAGTCAGATTGGAGTTTTCCTCATTGGAAATACATTGCATTTCCCCACAAGATTATTTTTGTCTGGGGTTCATGGATCCTTATCTTGGGCCTTGCATGCTAGCTGTTATGGATCCAGGAATTACCAAGTAACTTCTGAATAATGTTCACTGAAGGGCCATGATTGCTTGTTTCTAGAAAAAAATACATGATCCTTAAATTTGAATTTCAGGTCAATAACAAATAATTCTTGGGGACACCTGGATACCTCAGTCAGTTAAGTGTCTGCCTTTGGCTCAGATCCTGATCCCAGGGTCCTGGGATTGAGTCCAGGGGAGCCTGCTTCTCCCTCTCCCTCTCCCTCTGCCCCTCCTTGCTCAGCAGGGAGCCTGCTTCTCCTTCTGCTTGACACTCTCTCTCCCTCTGACAAATAAATAAAATATTTTTTAAAAAACAAATAATTATTTCGTATACGTATGAACTTGAGGCCTTCAGAGTCCTCTCTTTTACTTACTAAATCTTTCCCTGTCTCATTTGGGCCAATAACTACTCTTTAATGTCATTATTGGATTTGCATCCCAGGGAGTATGAGTTTTAGAGTCAGACTGACTCCAGTTCAAATCCTGACTCCTCCACTCAAGACACAGAACATTTTATCTCAGAATTCTCATCCATTAAATAGAAATATTAGCAGTACACCATGAGGTTGTTGGGAATATTGGATATTTGTATAGTACTTAGCATAATGTCTGGTACATACTAAGCACTCAATGGCTATTATCATTATTATTGTTGGTTTTATACAGAACATTATGTGCACCAGCTAAGATCTGACCAGGTATTGCAAAACTCTCTATTTACAGGATTAATTTGGGAACTGACCTTCCTTAGCATCTTCCTTGGTGATAACCAAAGCAAAGTGGAATCCTGCTTCTTGCTTCTTGTTTCTGAGCACTTCTTTTGGCCCCCTGTCACGAAGTGCCCCAGATTTGTTTCTCTAATTGGTTTTCTCCTTTTAATATAAAGACCTATTTTATGCCTGTCTTTGGGAGGTCACTTAGAATTCCTCAAGTTGGAGGCTATGGTCTTTCCTGATGGAGAGCCTGAATGACAGGTGATCACTTTTAATAATGCTATCCTTAAGCCAATGACTAATGAGTGTGGCTAACAAAGGGGAACAGCCTTTATCAATAACAGTTTTAAATAGAATGCAGGGACCCAGTTAAGCCTCCAGATATCTAAAGTCCCAGACAGTCCCAGACACCATCTACTCCAACTACAGAGGAGAGTCCAAGCAAAATCTGCCCAGATAAACCTAGCCAACTCACAAAAACATGAGAAATAATAATAAATTATTGTTATAAATACATACATACATACATACTTGCAGGGAAAGCAAGATACCATAAATATTGAGAACTCTCTGTTTCTCACAATCAGATCAAGAAATGAATTAAATTGGTTTTCCACTTGCCTCCTCCCTATATTCAACACCTTCCTTCTTTTTAGTGCCCAATGCCTTTACTCTTTCTCATCTCAGGAAAGACTCCAGACACTTTACATCCTCTTCTCTGATTCACCCTTCCCACTCAAAATTTACCTGTTTGTTTATACACCCTTCCTGGTGTCTAACTGGACATAGGATATGTTAATTCATCTTTATTTTGAGAGAGAGAGAGAGAGAAGAGGGCAGGAGAGGCTGAGGGAGAGAGAGAGAGGTGGGGGGGGTGAATTTAAGCAGGCTCCAAGTCCAGCGCAGAGCCTGCCATGGGACTTGATCTCATAAGCCTGAGATCATGACCTGAACCAAAATCAAGAGTCAGATGCTTAATCCACTGAGCCAACCAGGTGTCCAAGACATAATAATTCATCTTAGCATGCTAAAAACTTTAAAAGATTCTATTTAATCCCCCTCCCAAACCATAGAGTTTTTTTCAACACTCTAAACCTAAAGAAGTAAGCGTAACAGTGGCTTCCTAGCAGATAAGGGAGGCCACGCAGAATTCCTTAAATCACACCACATTATCAGCTGCCTGTTCTGTCTGCTTCGCATGAATGGAAGGGAGCAGTAGAGCAGATAATCTAAAGATCATTTCCACTTGGTTTGGGAATGCACCACACGGTGTTGTTGTAGCTGATTTGCTTTGCTAATTATGTTCTACTTAAGCTAATATTGAAATTGGTTCACATTTTTTAAGCTCATCTGGGCAAGAAGAGGGAAAATGTGGTAGTGTGGCCCACTTTGAAATGAAGGACATAAAAGTTCTATGTATGAGCTGATAGATCTAGAAGGTAAATGCCAAAGGAACAAAATAGAACTTTGCCAGTTACACGTACCTCATGTGACTCTCTTTCCAAAGCCAGTCTTTCCAATGGCCTACCCAGAATCTGAAACCTTCATTAGTAACCTTCATTAAGGGTCTTAATCATGACATGGCTATGGTTAAAGCAGTATGTAACCTAAGAGGAGTAACACCTTTCCTAGCAGACATATTAGCAATTTGTCTAAGTCATCAGTCCTTATTGTCATCTAGTGGAAAAAGCACTGAAGCAGTGGGACACAAGATAATGGTACATTGATGGGGGCATGGGTACACTAAAAGACCATTGGGCAGCTGTGGCAGAAGTACAAGAACATCAAGTGCCTTGTGGGTGAGCTGGAAGGGTTGCAGAAAGAGGGTAAGGCAAACTTCACCTCTTTTTTCCTGAATTTTCCTAGTTTCTTGCTCATGGTAGACATAGAAAACATGCAAATCTATCAAATACATTCTTCGCTTCCTTCCATTTTTCTTGCTGGGTAACTGGGCTTTCAAGGGCTTCTAAAGATTTCAGAGATCTTGGTTTTCCTTTGAGGCATGTCCTTTAGAGCCAAAGCCTAACTATCCATTGTCTTTCCAACCCTATAAGCTGCAGCAAGAGACCATGGAGCTATTGAAATGTCTTGCTGTCTTTCTCATTGCAGTCTGCTCCCAGTTCTCAAGAGGGGTATATGCCATCTTTGGATTCTATGACCAGATGTCAATGAACACTCTGACCTCCTTCTGTGGGGCCCTGCACACATCCTTTGTGACGCCCAGCTTCCCCACTGATGCAGATGTGCAGTTTGTCATCCAGATGCGCCCAGCCTTGAAGGGCGCCATTCTGAGTCTGCTGGGTCACTACAAGTGGGAGAAGTTTGTGTACCTCTACGACACAGAAAGAGGTAAGAAGAGGCATCTGCTCTCCTCTTTAAATATTCATGTAACAGTGCTGTTCAACCCTCCTCAGATCATGTTTGTTCCCTTCTCTTTTAGTAAATACAATCTAATACTCTTTTAATCTGTATTTAAATTCAAAGTGAATTTAAATTAAGACCCCAAAATATCAATGCAATGGTCATATTAGAATCTAATTTTTCAAACTAAATACGTCCTCTCACCCCCAGCCATGGAAAGAGGGTTGGGAATCTCCTGGCTGAGTCACTGTTGTTGAAAAAGAACCCTCTCCCCTCAAAATAATTTAAGTGGTCTACAATGCACAAAGTAAAAGCAGCTTCATCCAAAATAGAGAGAGGCCTAAGCTGGAAAGTTTCGGAAAATTAATCCTATCAGAGAATGTAATTGTCCCCATTTCAAAGATTCAAAAACTAAAGCCCAAGAAGAAATGTGCTTTTTCACTCAGCCATTTAACCACAGAGCTGGGACTAGTGTCAATATCTCCTGCTTCTAGGGCCTGTTCTGCTAGATCACATTAAGTCTTCAGCTTACAAGGCCTCAACAATTATCTGATGGAAATAATGAGCAGAGAGTAACTAAACTGGGCTTTGGGAATGGATGTTTTTTCTAATAGTAAGAATAATAATAATAATATATTGAGGACACATTCTATTGAAACAATCTCAGATATTAAGGGTCTGATTCTAAATAGCATACAGTTAGGTGTATTTGTTAATTGTATAATGCATTATAATTCAGCCAAATAGACTCCTCAAAAGCCCAGTTTTCTTTGAGGGGTTCCTCAGTAAAACCAAAGGATCCTATCACCATAAGATTCCAAAAAATAGTGTTACTTTATCATTTGTTTGCCTGTAACTCTGCCTGTAGCTTGAGAATGATTCTTTCTGACTCAGAGAAGGAGGGAACAAATGGAAGGCCTGTCTGCCTGAGTGGTACCTGGAGAAGAGGTCTTTTCTAGGTAACTTAACTTGAAAGACTATTTTGGTTTTTTTTGGAAACCCAAAGAACTCCCTATATTTGCCTATGGTACTTACTTCTTTTTTTTTTTTTTAAGTTTTATTTATGCGACAGAGAGAGAACACAAGTAGGTAGAGCAGCAGGCAGAGGGAGAGGGAGGGGGAGAAGCAGGTTCTCCGTTGAGCAGGGGACCTGATGCAGGGCTCAATCCCAGGAACCTGGGATCATGACCTGAGCTGAAGGCCACCAATTAATCGACTGAGTCACCCAGGTTCCCCAACTTATTTCTAAAATATTATAGCTATCATGAACCCAAAGCAAGAGACCTGAGTTCTAGTTCAAGATCTGCCATTTAATGAGCTCTCTGACCTTGACTAATGCACTGAAGTTTTCTTGGCCTTGTCTCCTCTCCTAAGGTGCTTCTCGTCTTAATGTAACGTTCTGTGATTTTTTGAGATATTATACCAGACACAGAACACTTTGTGTCTTGCTGCTAACCCTAACTCATATATTATTAGTTCATAAGTCAAACAATTTTAAAAGTTGTTACCAACCCCCAATGGTGTGTTTCAAATGCTTATATAATACAGTTCCAATGGGGGTGGACAGAAAAGAACATTGATGAAACCATTCATGAACAACATGGAACACTATCAAGTTGAATGCCACACTATAGACTCTAATTGCTCTAAGAATTGTGAAAAGGTAGCACCCCAGTGAAGTAGAGTTTTCTGAGAAGGTTGGCTAGATGATCTAAGCTAGATGAAGTTGTAGATTGCAAGAGAAGAGGGAGGTATGGTTTGGAGAAGGGAAAAAGAGATGAACCAAGGGCAGAATCAGGAAGGAGTGCTGTGTGTTCACACACAGCCTTGCCTGACAAGGATACAAAAACAGTTTCAACATTCTAATCCACAGTTTGCTAAATTCTAGTGCATTTCATTTTCTTTCAAACACTTAGGATGAATTAGCCTATTTCTGTGTATTGTATATGGTATATTCCAGTGTGTAACAATCTAAATTTCAGAATGGAAGTTTGTAAATCAGGCAGCTTCTCTCCTGAAAACTGTTGCAAACTAAATACCAGTTTTGTTAACACTGTAACCCCCCATCTATTCAAAAGCGGAAGATACAGCTCATGTGTTTTCTCCTCATCTCCCATTGGCCTTTCTTCGCCCATTAGCTGTCAATTGGAGGAAAGGAAGCAAAAGTCCATCTAGGTCTATTCCTCGTCCCTGTCTCTTTTCTCAAATCATCTCACTAAATAGTTTGGACAGTTCTGTGGTCTAAGAGCCAAAAGAATCCTTTCCTACTCATGCATATTTATAATTTTTTCTTTATAGTCATTTAGCTGGTAGGACTGATCTGGTCTGCTTGAGAACTATTTTCTATAAACTTTTACACTAACTTCCTCCTCTGAAAACCTTCTTAAAACACTGAACCAGGACCCTGTTCTAGTATTTCCAATGGCTTACATGGCCCACACTTGGGGAAAAAATGTAGTGTATTCTTCAAGACTCAACATAATTATGCCTCAGCCAACTAACAAACCTGTTGTCCTTATGTTACCTAATGAGAACCTTCCACTGCAGCCAGCTCCCATTTTCTTTCTTTTTTTAAAGATTTTATTTATTTATTTGTTAGAGAGAGAGAGCGCATGAGCGAACACAAGCAGGGGGAGCAGCAGGAAGAAGGAGAAGCAGGCTCCTCACAGAGCAAGGAGCCCAATGCAGGGCTTGATCCCAGGATCCTGGGATCATGACCAGAGCAGACGCTTAACCGACTGAGTCACCCAAGTGTCCCATGCAGCTCCCATTTTCCACTGTTGCCCAAATGTGCCAGAACTATGCTTGGTCTCAGCAACTTCACTTCTACTACTACCCAGAATTCTCTCCATCTTGATTAGAAAATCCTGTCAGTCCTTCTATTTTTCAAAACCTATCTTAAACTCTACCTCTCCAAGGTAGCCATCCCTGGCTACTCCAGTTCATTGTCACTCACTCATTCATTTAGTCAGTCAGTCAGTGTTAGATCATAGACATGGGTTCTGCACCTATCTTAATGGATAGGACCTAATTTTAAAAAGATTCTCAGTGATAAACTCATTGAGAAGGGGCATTTAAGCTGAGAAATAATGGATTAGAAGGGACAACCATGTGAAGATTAGAGGGAAAGAGTTTCAAGCAGTGGAAATAGCAAGTGCAAAGGCCCTGTAGCAGAGAAGTGTGCTATGTTTGAGGAAATGAAAGAAGACAAGTGTGGGTAAAGGGGAGTGAGGAGGTTGAGAGTGGCCTGAGATTGAGACTGTAAAGGTAGACAGGAGGCAGAAGATAGCCATAGAGAATGAAAAGGAGCCATGGTAAGGAGTATGAATTTTATTCTAACTTCAGTGGGAGGTCTTTGGAGGATTCTGAACAGGGGAGTCACATGATCTAACTTTCTGTAGGGAATGGAATGTGGTGCAAGAACAAAAGGAGGGAAGCCAATGAAAAGGCCACCATGGTTATCTAGGTGAGAAATTATGGGAGCTTAGAATAGGCTGGAGATGGAGAAAAGTGGATGGAATTGAAATACATTTTGGACACAGAATTAACAGAACTTGGGACAGGTTGACTGTGGGATATGAGGGAGAAGAAAGCTTCATGGATGACTGGTAGACTTATGGCTTGAGGGACTGGGCAAAATGATAACTCTGTTTACTATGAGTAAACATAGTTATGTTTACTATGTCATAGTAAACAGTAATAGTAATGACTGAGCAGGAGGAGAACAAGTTTTGAACACCCACAGGACCCTTTTGTCCATGTCACTCACTTGGCACTTAACATAAGTGTTCTCCATTGTTATTTCACTGGGTCTGCTATATACCTTCCCAAGCCCCTCTCTCCAGTGTGATAACAAATAATTGGTTAGCACCTAGATTTATACTTTGTGTCTACAGTGGTACATAGCATGGGCCTGGGGACATATTTAGTGTTTTTCCAATGCCATTACTGGTTATTCAAGAGTAGGCCCATGTCCGTTTTTGTTGTTGGACTGAAAGAGAGAGAGACACACACAAAGCAGAGAAGGAAGGAAGGAAGGAAGGAAGGAAGGAAGGAAGGAAGGAAGGAAATGGGGAGGAGGGAGGGAGGGAGGAACTGGGAAGGAGGGGAGGGAAGGAAGAAAGAAGATGGGAAGGGGAGAAAGTGAATCCAGTTTGTAAATCAAACCATGAGGTACAGTTCTTTAAAATATTCAATAAAGCATCTGTTGTGTATTTCCTCATTTTCTACAATAATCTATTGCTTTCATAATAAACATTTTGGGAGAAATTACAACCGTGAAATCAAATTTTAGAATATTTTAATTACATAAGAGAGAAATGGAAAATAGAGAGACAGAAGGGAATATGTCATTCAAGTAAGCTAAATATACAAATGATGTGACTCTACTGTATGAGGGCAGCGGTAAATGAGAAGCTGAGAAATGGGTTGTACAGTTGAGGTCATTTAAAAGATTTGTGGCACAATCAAGATAACATTGCCTCTGAAGTTATAAACAGCAAATGGATTTCAAGGCTTTCTTGGCTACACACAGATTTCTTTCTGCCAAGAAAGTTCTGGTTTTGTGTTTGCAGTCTTCACTTTGCTTTGTTACCAAAATACCATGTAGCTTCATTAATACAAAGTTGAAAATTCTGCTCTTGGTGCTGTATACAGAGAAATTCGTTTCTTGAAAAAATTATGAGGTTGACTAAGTGAGATATCTGCCCCTCTATACCCTCTCCTCTTTACCGACATCCCTTTTTTATTTACCCAGGGTTCCCCACTCTGTCATTTGTCTACACCTGCCCTCCCTGGTAGGAACAAAGCCTTGACCTCTCTGTCCCAACCTCCCTCTACACCTCCACAGAAACTTTCCTGTCCCACATTTTGTTTCCACTGATTAATAGACTCTCTATAGCAAGTGACAACACTTCAGCTGACCAATGTACTCATGCTAATTTCTCTATGGCTGTTAATGATGTGATGTGTTAGTGCATCCAGGGAAGAAATTTCTAGTCAGGTAAGGGCATTCTGTGGCACTGAACCCTAATCCAAAGCATTGCTTTCTGCTGCTGGCATCCCAGGCACCACAAGTCCAGTTGGGGAGGCCTCTTGCCCACACACCTTCTCACACAGAAAGTCCTAAAGCTATGCCAGGGAGGTGTTGTTGGTCTGAAATGTGGCCACCTCTTCCAGTTTTCTGTTAGACCTGTTTTTTGGGTATAAGTGACCTAGTTTTCTGTGGTGCTGACATTTCCCCTGGAACAGCAACATACTTGAGAACTGCAGCCAGACTCTCTCGTGCCACTGACAACTCTCCTTGCCTTCAATGGGCACAGCCCACAGAGATGAAAGGTTCTGGTCCAGGCTGCAGCTCTCAGCTTAGATAATGAGATAATAGTTCTAAGTGCCCTTTGAGGCAACTAGTCCCTACCTTCTTGCCAGTGTTCAATAAACTCCTGCTGTTTCCCATTCTCAACCTGAAACTCCCTACTCAGTTCCCAAGTCACTCTCTGGAAGTCAACAGCCTTCTAGCAGACCTTTCTATTTGCTCTAGAAAGTTGGGGCCGAAACATGGGTGGTGGCAACAGGTAGTCCATCAGTCACCAAGCAATTATTGGGCCTTTTCTAGTACTAGCTTGTGCTGGGCCACTGGTAGTATTTAAGAAAGACAGAATTAGCTGCTGCCTTAAAGAGTTCACAATCCTGTTGCTGTAACAGTGATTTATCTCAAGGGCCTGGAAAAAATTAATTTTTAACCCAACTGTTCCCTCATCCAATAATGACATGTGCATTCATTAGAGCAGACACCTTGTGAAAGATTAAAAGTGTCGCCAGATAGCAAGGAAGATGGGAAAATGCTTGAAGAGCATGAGGGCTTAAGAGGTAGAGATTCCCCCCAGACAAGGAGAAGGGGGCCCTTCCTCACAGGAGTGTTTTCAGATTGACTGGGTTCAATGCCAGACACCTTCTTGTATGTTGTTGTTTACCACCTACTTATGCAACCTGGCTTCATCCCTCCCATCCAATTCTACATTCCCAAATAAAGTGCAGAATCTGTCTCCCCTCTATGTTTCTGTCTCTGTTTCTGTCTCTTGCTCTCCCTCCCTCCCTTCTTCCTGCTTTCCTTTCCCTTTTTACACACACACACACACACACACACACACACACACACAGAGGCATGCATGCACACACATACACATCCCAGTACCAATCAGTGGCACAAATCAATAAATCCCTATTATTGGCTTCATTTTATCATAAGATAAAGCTGTTGGATAAGAGCAGCTGCCATTTTTTACAAGCACTTCCTATGCACTAGGCCATGAGTTTTTGGATTACCACACTGAATCCACGTGGCAACCCTGTATCTTTACAAATGAGGAAACCAAGGCACAAAATGGCTGAATTATGGCTCCTAGGATCACACAGCTCAGTGTGCCAAAGTAGCAAAACCAGAATTTCAACCCATGTCTGCCGCATTCACAGTCTATGCATGCTGTTTGCTGCAATAACACTGCCTCCCACACTTCTAACATTTGAAAACTTCTACTACCTCTTCCCTTAATCCTTCCTTCAGCCATTCTTCAAAGTACCTATTACCTCGACACTCCCTATCCTAGGTGTCCTCATATGGATATAGTCCAGGGGTCTATTTCCTTCATAAAGCCTGGTGTCCACAAATGAACACCAGAAGTCATGATCTTGGAGTTCCAAGATTCCAGATAGGCAGCAGATCAAAAATCCAGGTTAAGTGGTGCCTGGGTGGCTCAGTTGTTAAGGGTCTGCCTTTGGATCAGGTCAAGATCCCAGGGTCCTGGGGTTGAGCCCCACCTCGAGCTCCCTGTTCAGCAGAGAGTCTGCTTCTCCCTCTCCTTCTGCTGCTCCCCCTGCTTGTGCTCTCTCTCTCTCTCTCTTGCTCTCATTCTCTCTCTCTCTCTCTCTCTGCCAAATAAATAAATAAATAAATAAAATCATTTTTTAAAATCCAGGTTAAGGGGCATATGAGTGGTAAAAATAGCAAATGCAGCCAGGTGGGAAGGGGGTGGACAGGTTGTCTGTAACTCAAACCCTTAGAGTGCTATGGTGGGGACATGGCTCTGAGGCAAAGTGAACTCAGAGATTCCTCTCTGGGTCAGAAGCAGTTCCCAGAACAGAGAAAGATCTGAACCTGCAGGTCCCCATCACTATGGTGCCATTTTTGCCTGGAGAAGAAGAAAGCAAGGAGAGACAGATGATAGGTTCTACCACGGCTACTCGGCAGGAACGTGAAGAAAATAGTTTCAGGTAACTTGATGTAAGAAAAGAAAAGAAAAGAGAAGAGAAGAGAAGAGAAAAAGAAAGAAAAAGAAAAAGAAAAAAGGATAAAGAACAGACTATCGTGGATTTTTTTTTTCCTCCTCCACTATAAGAACTGAGTAAAAGATGTGCGAAGGTAACAGATGGCTCCAATTCTAGTCATGTCCATTTGCCTTCTGGGAAAAGCAAAGCCAAGAGAGTTTTTATTGAAATTCAAGCTACTTTTTACATCTGAATAAATTAGGAAGGCCCAGAGAGTATGTTATGCTGTGAGAGACAGACACTAAATTCCCCTGTTTGAGTGGCAATAATCAGGGTTGACAGTACTTGAGACATTTGGTAGCTTCTGTGGCCTGCCTAATCTATTGTGATGAGTCCTCAACTGTGAGAGCATCTTGAGAGCCTGCGCAATAATAACAGTGAATGACTATTTGGACTGGATTGTGAATAAAAGACCACACATATGTCTGTAATGAGAATTTCATTGAAAATGAAAATACCGAAGCTGTCATATTTTTTAATGCTTCGATTTGCACATCCTTGACTGCTTTGGGGCATAAAAAGAGAAAGTGCAGAGCAATTTGTTGTCAGCTCTTGAAATAAATTATCATTTAAACACTTCCTCTCCGCAAAGGTTATTAGCTTAGTAGCTTGTTCCTAGGGTTGAACCATCAGTAGGGGAAAAAAAAAATCACAAGACATTAAACTACCCTTTCAAAAGCTGAATATTAGTTACTGTGGAAATTGTTCTCTCAGTGGCTTAACATATTTTGCTGTAGCTCTCCAGTGCTACAGATTAGACTGCAGCAACTATTAATAAATACTGTCATATTTTACAGCTGTCACGCAAAGCTGAAAAAAGGCTTCGCTGTGATTAGATCCTGTTTACTGTAATATTTCCAGCTCAGCCTCAGAAAGGCAGTTTTCCTATAAAGGTATTTTCCATAAGTAGAATATTTCTCCATCAGACAACATGACTAATTTTAATGTATCATTAACTCCTTGGTAGCAGTGAATTTGAGGTTGAATTGACTTCACAGCCAGAGATCCATTCCTCTCCAGAGACACAGTAAGCTAAACTGTCAAATCTTTTCTTTTGGGTTATCCTTCATATTCAGAGATGGTGTGACCATTGGGAGATGTGCTCCAAGTCATCACCCTCCCCCCCCCACCCCGCAACACACAGACACAGAAGGACAAATTTGTACCAGTTTATCTACCTTCTTTTTCCCTGTCCCTCTTGTGACCAATTGCATTGTTCGCAAGGCAGCAGGTCAGGATTTAGGGCAGGAATGACACTTCGGTGGGCGAGTTCGAAATTCTGCTTCCTGAGCTTAAATGCCATCATAAGAACAAAAGAAATAAATCTCCAGCCCCCTACCATGCATTAGCTGTTTGGAATGGGATTCACATCTCTGAAGAAAGGAGGTGACAGCTGGCAGGGTTGCTTTTGTTCTGACCTTCCATTGCTTTTCATCCAGCTCCTTGAGGAATTAACCCTCACTAAACTGAATACCTTGTTTTTGATGAGTGGGTGGTCCTGACACTATTGAGGGTTAGCTGATGTATTCTGTAAATTCAGAGTGGAGCCTGAGAGGTCCTTGAGAAGGCTCTTCTAAATGTTCCTTGGGAAAAGAGAGAGACTGTGTGGTGTAGACCTAAAACTGTGGTTTTAAGATTTGTCCCCTAGAGCCCCTTTAGAAAACAAAACCTGGGCAGGAGTGCTGTGGAGGTTAAACAAAAGAATGCATGTACTTTCTTTAGCACCAAGCTGGACATAGTAATGTGCTCAATAAATTTTACCTCTTTTTATTTTATTATCATTATAGAACAGTGATCCTCAGTGGGGAGAGAAGGTGATTTGGCCTCCCGCAGGGACATTTGGCCCTGTCTAGAGACATTTTCAGTAGTGGGGAGAGGCCAGGAATGCTGCTAAACATCCTACAGCACACAGGACAGTACCCACCCCCAAAAGAATTATCTGGAACGAAATATCAAGAGTGTCGAGGTAGCAGCAGGGTCAAAGGACAGATGGTTGCAGAAACTCCTCAAGGGGCTGTCAATGAACCAATCTAGCATTTACTGAGTCTCTCTTACTGTGCCTAGATTGGTGTTAAGAACTAGCAGGTTCAATAGGAGGTAGAACCTTCGGCTTTGAAGAGCTTCTATTATAGTCAGCGAGACAGGATAAGATTAATGCACCTGAAATAGAGATAAGGGTAAAACAGCATAAGGCCAGAGCTAGATTGTGTAGTACAGATTTGAAGTACCGTGGGAATCCAAATAAGAAAGAATTCACAATAGGCAAGATGGACACATCAGGGAAGGCTCAACAGAAGAAGTTAGACATTTTTCTAAGCCCACCACCCAACTAGCAATGACCTTGCCTTGATTGCTAAGGCCAAGCTGGTATCTAGAACCAAAACAACATGGCATTCCCATCAATGCTCCCAAACGTCAGAGCTCAGGGCAAGAAACAATTAAAAGAAAAACCAAAAAAAGAAACAATGTCCTTTTTACTAAATGGGAAGCAATTACAGAGCTGTTTGAAAATAGGCAGTAAACAAAAGGAGGGAGGAAAATACTGGCATAATTCCATTTCCCCTCCCAACTAATCCTGTAGCAAAAGTGCAATTTGCAACAAAATCAACAGTCAAACACACTGTTTGGCATCAGTACCGCTACACAGGATGCTTTAGCAGAAAAGTGAACAGAAGCAAGGAAGACAGGATATAAGCTTGCTCGACCCTGACCTCCCCCCTCGCCACAGTGCCCCCCCAGCCTCCCCCCTTCCCAATCTCTATGGAGCACCTTCATTTAGGAGGAAAGTGAGGGCCCTAACACAGACTACATCCCTCCCCATCTTTCTGGATCCTTTCTGTCAATAAGTTTCCAGTGTCGGCTGCTATCCTGCTTTGTCGACTCCACAAACGATCTGATTAATTCTCTGGTGCTAACTGCCTCAGCGGGCTTTCTCAGCAGTAGAAAAGAGGCTAATTAAGATCATGTCAGGCGAGGAGGCTGACAGGTTATGTTCCTGGGCCACATGGAACTTTTAGAGGGCGCTTCAACTCCACTGCAAGCAGGCAGTGCTTGGCCAGACACTGACTCTATAGTAGCCTTTGAATTTATTTCCACCAATTCCTGTGTCAATGGGCCTCCATTTTGTCAAGGATTTACGTCCTTCTCCTTGGGGTAATGAGCTGCCACTGTGTTTGCTCTCAATCACATTATTTCAGCTCCCTTTCATTTGAATTTTTAATATGCTTATAAACAAAGATAACAATTAATAGTGGGGTCATTTTCCCACCTAAATCATGTGTGTGAGAGTGTGTGCAAGAGACAGAGAGAGAGGGAGAGGCTGTGTGTGTGTGTGTGTGTGTGTGTGTCTGTCTGTCTGTCTGTCTGTCTTATCAGCATATAGCCCATAGAGGTGAGTTTAGGACAAGTAAAGGAAGCCCTACTTCTCACAGCAGGTAGAAAATGGAGGAAACATATGGAACTCATTACACCAAGTGGTGGATTAGACTGAAAATAAAAATAGCTTCTCCCTCCCCCCAATAAAAGCTTAGGTGAATTCATGGATGACAGACTGATAGTTATTAAAAGAAAGAGATGTTTGGAGATTTCTCAAAACTGAGGTCACCACAAACTGCACAGCAGAATTCAGGGGCCATACTTGCCTTCTCATAAGCAAATAGTCACACAGACTGCTGTATGGGGGGGGTGTTTAGAGAAAATCTCAAGATTATCAAGAGTCCACTATGCATCTAGGAAGTGGAGAGGAATGCTGAGAAATAGGGAAATGTTCTTCAGGACGATTCTGTCTATTCTCATAAAATTAGAGCCTCCAACCTCAGCAAGAACGACATCCTATTATGCAAGGTGATTGGCCCAGCTAAAGTGTTGAAGAAAACCACCATCAAACCAGAATTAGTCCCATGCCTAACTCTGCCACTAAGCAGCAGTGTGATCATGGGCAAGTCACAGAGCCTTTCTGGTCCTCAGATCCCACATCTGCAAAATGAGAGGGTGGATTCCATCATTCTTCAACTAAAAATTGCTGAGTGTAGCAGTTGTGTGTCAAGGACATTACTAGGGTTATAGAAGCAAATGGAATAGAGTGCCTAGCCTTAAGCAGCTCACAGCTTCAAAGGGGAGCAAAGATGTTTAAATAAGTAGAATCTACAGCAACTCTTCTAGGTTCTAAAATTCTGTGGGCTATCATAGTACTTCCATTTCTTCCTCTTCTTTTCCCCATAATGAAACCAGAACTTCTTTTCAAATGACCAATCTTAGGGTTATAGGGACCTAAATATTTGCCCACATCAGCTTTAGAAATTAACCAGACATCTTCAGCATGCTCACATTTCCTTCTTGCTCACCCTTTAGTGCCCAGCCCTTAACCTTTTGCGGATTCTGCTGGGCAGAAGAGAAAAGGAAACAAGGCCAGGTTGGTAGATTAGGATGTCCAGTAGCTCTTAAAACCCTTCATGATAGATCTCATAGGTTTTCTTCTAACAAGATTTGTTGGAATTTTCAGCAGTCCCTCCTCCCCTTACTTAAGGCCTCTACTGCCAGCACCTTTCAATTTCTTAAACTATAGTTCCACACAGCTCTCAAGCTTCTGTGAAATGAGTGCATTCCTGCCAAAAATGATATGGATTTAGGATAATAACACAGCTTTGTTTCTTGCTTATATCCAAATTTTGTAAAGATTCAGAATGCTTCACTCAGCAAGACAGTTACAGTTTCACATGGACTTTCCAGAGGATCTCCCCAAGTCTAGATCTGCATGTCTCATCTCCCCCTAAAACTTTTACTTTGATGCCCCACTGGGACCTCAAACTCAACATGTTGAATTCTCCGAATTTATCGTCTTCCTAGAAAATTCTCTCTTCCACCTGTGTTCCCAGGCCCCACGAATGGCACTGCCCATCTTCTCAAAGCAAAAACTTCATCCTCAAATCTTCCCTCTTCGGTGTTCCTCACGCTTATCACCAAGATCTTCTTTGGCATTCCCACCACCACTGACTTAAGTGCAGTCTGCCATCACCTCCTGCACCATCCTCCTAATGGATCTCCCTCATCTTACCCCCTCCACTACTACCAGGCTGCAGTCTTCCCTTCCTGTCACTCACCTGCCTAAAGGCTTTCATTGGTGTCCCGTAACTCCTAGCATTGCATCCTAGCTTCTTACCAGGGCTCAGAAGGCCCAACATGGTCCGACTCCAACCTGTTTGCCTAGCCTCATCTCCTCCCATTTCTTATCCACTACCACTCTACACTCCAGCCACCTGGAACTATGCTACTTTCAATAGGACATAGGTGCTATGCTTTTCATATTTAGCCTCCATACCTTTGCATATGATTTCAAAATACTGTTCCAACTTTCTGGCACTCAACCCCTTCACCCCACTCCCCCACCTTTACACACACACTTTATCTGCTAAATAATATGTACTTCAAAACTCTGCTAAATATTCACTTCCCTACATGTCCCAGGTTGCCTGTCCTGTGTCCTCATAGTATTTTGTATATGCCTCTAGTATAGATCTGCTCATACTATAGTATTATCTGTTTATGCCTTTATCTTCCTCAAAAGACCGTGAACTTACTGAAGATTGTTGTCTTACTCATCTCTGCCAGCACTATGTTAAGTGCTGAGTATAATATAGTACCTGGCTGATTATTATTATTTGTAAATTGAACAAATGAATGAGTGAATAACAGAACCTTCACTAAAAACAAAATGGGAGATTTGAAGGGCCTTAAGGAGCTGGTGAAGAAGGATTTGGGTGGATTGTATCTTCTCAGATCGTACATTAGATGTTACCCACCTACCTCTTATACATTGGGCTCATACTCACTTTGAGTCCTTCTGTGACCCAGTCTCTTCACCAAAGATATCATCTTCCTTTAAAAACAATTTTTTTAAAAAAAAGATATCACCAACCTGGTCAAATCAACTTGGAAGCAGAATGAATATTCTAGTGCTAGGAACTTAAGTTACAGGTTTCTGGCTGAAGGACAACCCTCTAGGGCAGTAGATGGTCCCTGAATCTCAGCTAATACAGAGTCATTAACATTTGAGGAAACTCAAGAGCTAGGGTAGAGATACTGTACTATTTTATACCAACAATGTTGTTCAGAGATCCACATGAATTCTCTAAAGACAGGAGGAATATGATATTAATTCCCACAGCTCCCAATGAAAAAGTAAATAAAGCAAATAATTTCAAAATGTCTGTGTAGACAATGTGACAAGGATGAGAGGTGACCTGAGAGCCAATGCAGTCAGTTCTCAGTTATCCATACAAGATGAAGTGAGACAGGCACAGATAAGCCAAAAGGCATTTCTGTGGGCATGGAATAGTGCCTTTTTTAAAAAAGATTTTATTTATTTATTTGACAGATGGAGATCACAAGTAGGCAGAGAAACAGGCAGAGAGAGAGGAGGAAGCAGGCTCCCCGCTGAGCAGAGAGCCCGATGTGGGGCTTGATCCCAGGACCCTGGGATCATGACCTGAGCTGAAGGCAGAGGCTTTAACCCACTGAGCCACCGAGGTGTCCAGAATTGTGCCTTTTTATAACAGATTTTCCTTCTTGTTTCCATGCTACTTGGGCTTGGCTGAACATGGAAATAAAGGGAGGTACCCTAGGGGAAGGGAACTTTAAAGATGTTCTTTCAATTATAAATTCCCCCAAAGACAGGAAGCACACTTTTGAGGAAGTGGTGGGAATAGAATATAAAATAGTTATGTGGAGAAATAGAAGTGGATAAGGGGGGCACAGAAGAAAAGAGAGGGAGGGCCGTGAATCTGAGGCAAAAAGAGGTGATGTCAAGGCCCCCAAAACAAACTTTGCTGATCTTAAAATGACCAGCCTTTTTCCTGAAACCATAATGACTGGCAGACATAAATCAGGAACAAAGACCACTGACACTAAACATCGTACGCCTGGTAATTTTTGCTAAAGAGATTTGAAGTGGGGCTTTATATTGCTTAAGAAATTGAAAAGAATTGCATCAGCTATAAAATTTCCAGCTTTCAACAAGCAAACTACAGAATTATTACACAGAAGCATTGTAAACCTCTAAGAGGCTGAGAAAAAGCTTCTAAAGAATAGTCAGGTCTCTTCCTTTCTTGGGAAGCTCTTGGTAGAAGTGTATTCCTCCTGAAAATCCTCGAGAGGAAACAACTGGATTCCCATTTGACACAGGATAGCAGGAAGCTGTACAGTATTATTTGCCAAAACTAACCATTGTCTTTCATTTTTTTTCTTTTCAACAATATAAATGTATTACGGCTTGCCAATAAGATGGTAACTTTCAAGAGTAAGCACTAAGGCTTATCTAAGTGATTTTTTTTATCCTGCCATTTTTATCTAGCACAGTTCTGGATAGTAGCACACAAAAAATTTAGATGTCAAGCTGGAAAGGTCTTTAAATTTCCTAAGTCGGAGGTTTCAGGTTCTGAAAAATGGATTGGCCCCATATTTTGTCGAGTTGGTAAGTCTCCTAGTCTGTAATGCTCCTTAAAATGTGGGATTCCAAAAATCTAAAGGCTAGCCACAGATTTATCATATTAAGCCTTTTCTACTCTGTCTCAATGCTTTTATCTAATAATGGCAGTAATATACTTTGCACCCTATCTCACATGAGTAAAGAGGAATGGCATAATGACGTAAGCTAAAATCAAATGCTGAGCATGACTGCGCAACTGCCTACAACTCAAAAAACTCTGTAGATAAGTGGTTAAGATGCAAGATAAGCTCATTGTCTGTGCCCACAGAGTTACAGAGCTGTCTGCAAGGCTTTACCCAACAAAACTGAAAGAGCATGCACCTTTCCACATTCTAGGTATACTACCTACCTGGAGGATGCAGCCAGTTCTATCCCTTATTTGCATCCATTAGCAGGTCAACAAGCCACTGCATTAAATGGGAATAGTCCACAAATGCTCATCAGACCAGTGGTTCCATGACACACTCTCCGGGGCCATACTATGGCTAGCAGGAATGGCCACAGGCTCTAGGCTCTGGGTTGTATGCCCTCTTCCTTTCCCTTAGATTGAGAGAATCCTTATAGTTAATTCACAAGACTGTTGCACAGATCACATCCAAGAAAGACGCCTAGACCAGTTTCTGGCACATAGTTAGCATTCTGTCAGTGTCAGCCATCATTATTAGGCTCTCAGTAGGGTCACAGGGAAGAGGTGAGGACTGAGACACAGAATGAAGATCCTAGGCTGCCCTATGTGGTCTCTTTTGTACCTTTCAGCAACCCTGCTCACCTCTCCACGGTGCTAATTTTGGTCCTCCTCCATCAGAATCAGAGCCTGTCCCTAGGAAAGGAGTGAGGAAGCTTATTTACTTCACACAGGGGCAGGAAGGACTAATGCACAACCTCACACAGACATCTTATGTTTTCGGCAAGTGCAGAAAGCTTCAGGCCCCAGGAAGGAAGCTTTGCCTTGGGAATTATGATACGGTTGATGGAGGAGGGGGATCTTCCATCCAATACCAGGGATGGAGAATGTCTTCCTACAGTCCTAACTTCATAGCCAGCCCCCATCTCTTCCACATATTGCTAAGGTTAGGCCCATTGCTGAAGAGAAGGGAAGAATTAGAAGAGCTGGACCAGCACATTTTAGTGGTTTTACTGGGCACATGTTCTGGAGAATAATAAAACAGAAGATGGCATTCTCTTCATTCATAAGCAAATCAAAATGCCTAAAGGCAACTTAAGCTGAACACACAACCTCTTTGGAAAACCTTGAAGCCAGTGGCTGTACCAAAAATATATCCATATTTTCATTTTTTAATAAGCTGACAGAAAGTGGAGCATATGTCTTTTCTTACACATGTTAGGCTCTCTTGGATTCATAGTATGCATATGGAATCCTAGAATCATGAAGCAAAGCTCGGTTTATGGTCTTACATTTGTTTGGCTTAAATTCGGCCACTGCTGGGAAAGGGAGGAATGGACAGGTTCTTTTTGCAGGTTCCCTTCCAGTCTCTCCCTGCACCTGCAGGAACATTCCCTGCAGCCGTGGCCATGGGACTGGATGGACCCAGTCATTTCTGTGCATCACCCATGAGGAGGGGCATGAAAAGAAAGTGAAGAACAACAGAGAGCAAGGGGGAATCCCTGGTCATTGGGGGAGAGATTGTGCAAAGGATTCTTTCTGTGGCCTTAGAGATGAACAGGTAAGATAGAACAACTACCCTCACTAACAAATCTAGTCAGCATCCTCCAAACCCCAGCTTCCTCATCACTTTATCTTTAGGGGTTGTCCCCACCAAGCGGACATTCAAGAGTCTATGGTACAGTGGCCATATCTTCTGAACATAGAAATAGGACATGTGGTCTAACAATATGTTTTCTTTTCCTTCTGGTTTTTCCAAGGCAGACCTAAGGATTTCAGTCCCAGTTCTGACATTGATCAGCTGCATGAACCTGGGCAAAAACCTCTCTAAGCATCTGTAAAGTGGCAATCATTAAAGAATCTGCCTAATTGGACTGTTAACAAAAACTAAATGAGATAAGGTGGAAATGGTTAGCAGTGTCCAATAAACAGAAATGTACCCAATAAATGGTAGCTATTATTACTTATGGTAATAATCAAAATTTTGCAAATACATCGACATGAAACCGCATTTAGTTACTAACTTCAAGGAAAAGAGATTCGTGAAATTTGGCCTGCCCCAGAAAATCCTAGATGTCTTATCATTCGATCTATAGGTACTGCTTCCCCTTCAGTTTAACAAGGCATAGAAAGAAGGCAACCTTCTCACTGACCTCATAATTCCTCATAGCTACCGATAAGCTATTTAGAGCTCTGTGAATCTGATTTCTCTCCTGGCCCCTATCTTTTGTGTTCTTTGAATGTTCCAACTTGAAATTAGAGAAATATCTCCATAAACTATTTGCTTGTATGAGCTCACCTAATATGTCACTGAGAGATTGAAATTATTGCATAACTGGAACCCACCAAAATGGAAGAGCAGTTATTTTCATTAACATTGTTCAAAAGAAAACCTGCCATTTTACACTTCCAAGCATTTTCCCCATCTTTTGTCATCATTCACACCCTGTGAGGAGGGCACTGCGGGTATATCATTGCTGGTTTTCAGACACAAAAAATCCATATTCCCTAAAAAAGGAAGTGACTTGTCAAAGGTCACACAGCTAATAAGTAATGAAAACAGGACTCAGGTCCAAGTTTCCTAACACCCAGTCCCATGACCTTTCCATTCCACCTGCCTGCTGCATGATTTTAATTCAAAAGATTATTTCCTTACTGACAATAATAGACTCAGGCTTTAGGGGGGAGATTTGGGGCTAATGAGTAATTAGTTCTTTGAATTAGTATCCTCCTTTGACTGAGCATTTGCTAAGTGCCAGGCTCTGCACTAAGCCTTTTAAATGCACCATCTCCTTTCATTTCACTGCACTTCTACAGGGAGATACTCATGATCCTCATTTTACAGATAAGAAAGTAGAGGCACAGCAGAGGTGAAGTGATTTGCTTAACGCCATACTACTCATGAGTGCTGAAGCTAGTTCTAGATGTCCTGTTTCCTAACTCCTAGTCAAGTGTTCTTTCTACTACTCCACATTGACAGGAACTTCCAGCTCTCTTATTAACAAGGAAAGGATGTTATTTTTAAAGATGCTTTAGGGCAAAAAGATAAGCCAGTCCTCTCTCAATTTCTCATACTGATAGAGAAGTACAGAAAGCAGGCAAATCACACCTAATCCCAAAGCCCTGACTGCACAGCTGTGGAAGGACAGCTAGGGACACAGAATTCAGCAGAGAGAACTCAGGGTAGGGATACATCGCCTCTTACCTGCTCAAGCCCTAGGCTCCAGTCACAGATGATTCTCAACCAAATAGAGGAGTAAAGTAGGGGGTAGTCAGTCTCTTGCTTCCTTCCTCCCGTGGGGAGCTTAGGGCCCTGCTCTGGTTCTAATCTATCCCACACCACTTACCACAATCATCCTTGCTCTCCTCTCCCTAGAATTCTGCTAGATGTCTGGAGTCAAGTCCCGGGTTCTTGTGGCTGGGGAGGATAATGGTTGCACACCTCAGTGACATTTGCTTTTTAAGAAGTGCCTTCTCGGCCTTTACCTTCTGGGTGTCTGAATTGGGGGCTGCAGAACCAGCTCTGCCCATAGCCCTCTCCCAACCAAATCTGACGTGAGGATAGCCAGTTAGGAGGGGGATTGAGAGTGGGTTGCTATCCTCATTTTCTTGCTTCCATAAATTTTTTCCCTGAGGATACAAATGAGTGCAAATCACCCTAAAGACAGGAAAGGTGAAGTTCCATGTGCACATTTAGACCAGGAAAGGGAAAAATCAGTTCATTATTTCAAGACCTCTTGAGATGCTGTAAATACACAGTCAACACCGAACAAAGATCTCTTTTTCCACCCCTTACATTATTTATGTGCCATCTAAAAATTACATGCCCGTTCTCTTTCCAGCGCTGAGAGAGAGAAACATGCATATTCATGATCTGATAAATATTTAAGTGGGATTTATTTAAATGAGAGAGTCCATTTACAAACATTCCCTGGCTCTGAGATTTTATCCTGGGCACACAGAGGGAGGATAATTTCCTCTGGTAGATTCAAAACCTCCGCTGGCCACCTGCCCCCCTAAACTTGGAGCTCTTCCTTGAGAACTGGTGAATGCTACCCGCATTATTTCAAGGGAGTCTTCTGTATCTCCTCCCTCCAGGCCTGCCTTCTTCCTCTGAGCTCTTGCCATAGGATCAGTTCTTGGCAAAATGCTAGAACTGGCATTTTGTTTGGGGGTGGGGGGGGCAGGTTCGTCCCAACTTTCTTTGCCTAGGCACTTCCTCCTCCCCACTCTAGCCCCACAGCAGCTACCACCACTGATATCCCCAGCCTTCCTAGGGTCCATGCCTCCAGCTAAGGGATGACAGTTCTGTGATGCACCAAGTAACGAGGACTGTGCTACCTTTCCCAGGAGGACATGCATTTTAATACTAAAGCATTTTGTCAGCACTCGTTTCCAATGCATGTATACATACAGTGTTTTCTTTGCTCCTCCAAACAATCCTATGAGACTCCCAAGGCAAGAATGCTTTTCTCCGTCTTAGAGATGAAGAAATAAAAGGACGGCCTGCTTGCCCAACTTAAGTCACATGGCTAGTGAGTTGCAGAGTTAGGACTTGAACTCATGTCTGACTCTTAGCTCTGGACTCTTTTCATTACATAGAGCTGCCTCTCGTCTAGGAAGGATGGCCAGAGAGAAAGTAATGGCAACCCAAAGGGAGGACTCATGGTGACCTCTTGGGCATTGTGGCTGTCAGAGGGGAAGTATTTGGGGATGCCTGGGACTATACTCAACACCTCTTCAGCCCTACCATATTAACGACTTTCTACATGTGAACTTTATTCTGGGTTCTTGGGCACCACCTGGCTCTAGGTCTAGCTAGTCCTATCCCACCCATCTTCCTCACTCCCTAATTCTATTTGCCTGTTTTGTATCTCATTTTATCTAGATGTCATGAGCTGATCTGTGAATTCACCTGTAGAGCAAATCTGGGCAAGGAGTAAGTACTTGTACTTAATGGCTCAATGTATAATACCTCCCGGGTCATACACACGTTTCGCCAGAAGCTTCTAATGCCTTAAGTGAAGGACACTGTGTATGGCAAAGACTTCAAGCAATGAGCCAAGAGAGCAAGGTCAATATCATTGTGCAAATGAACTGCACAGTTCTCTAACTTACACTACCAAAGTGACCATCTATGTTCTGCTTAATTTACAGTTGCCAGATAAAAAACAGGATGTCCAGCTAAATTTGATTTTCAGATAACAATTTTTTTTAGTATAAGTATGTCCCGAATATTGCATTGATGTACTCACACTTATAATTATTCATTTCTTATTCTACATTCAAATCTCCTGGGCTTCCTGTTTTGTTTTTGTTTTTGTTTTTGTTAAATCTGCCAACCCCAGCTTAAACTATAAGACCTGGCCTGCTGAGAATTATCATCGAAACAGTGCCAACTGGGCATTTGCTGGCTTGTGACACTTAATTGTGATTGATCCTATAGCACATGACATTGTGCTGGAGGGCTGAGAGCTGGTGAGGGAGGACGAGCAAAGGCAACCATGGGAAAAGAAACATGTCCCAGCCAGCCCCATGACACTGGTCTTAGTCACTTGTACATGACATAAAAGTAATGTCAGTAGGCCTTCTTAGGAAGTATAGTCAGTACTATTCGCCTCTCATCCCCAACTCCTCCCTGCCACAGCCATCTGCTGTGTTATTCTGCTCTTTGAAAAAGGAACAAGTTTTGGCAAATGCCAAGCTTTGCGTTTTCCGAGGGTGATCTGGGGCTCAGAAGGCATATTGCAATCAAACAGCAAGGCCGGCGGGAGGGGCGTGGCCAGGCTGCGGCACAGCCTGCAGGGCTGCCCAAATGTAATTAAACACCAGGCGCGGACCTCAGGAATAACAGTTGGAAGAGTTCCATGGCCAAAAAATATTAGGGTAGTGAAGTGGAGAATGTTTACAAGCCTAATTAGCAATTTGCACAACTGCAGAGTTAAAAATTCTGCTAGTGTCAGACAGCTTTGTGGACTGACTATGGAAGTTGAACTGGACCCAAGGGAGGGGCAGCACTGGGATCTTGCTAGTTGGCCAAGTTCAGTGACGAAGGCACTTACTAAGAAGTTCAAACTGAAGAAATGACCAGATTAGGGCACGAACAGTAGAGAGGTTCATTTCCCAGACAATACTAGAGGCAAAAGAAGGCACACTCTGGAAATTAAGCTTTTGAGTAGTAATAATAATGACAGAACAGTGATGATAATAATGATAGCGAGCCTTAAAGCATTCATTTCCCTCAAACGCACACATTGAGTGTGCGAAACAAAGAAAGCTAGTATAAACCTTCATTTTAGAAATGAGAGACAAAGGCCCAGAGGGGGAAGTGACTTACCTAAGGTCACAGAGCAGGTCAGCAGCAGTCTCCTCACTCCTAATCCAGTGCTGCATCCACTATCCAAAGAGGCTTTCCTAGAGATTCTAAACTGGTTCAGTTTTTTTCCTCCACATTCTTTTTTTTTCCTGATCCATTTAGTTTAGTTTAATCTTGTTTTTACTGAGGCAAGGACACTTCATATGAGATCTACCCTCTTAAAAAAATTTGAAGTGCACAATATGGTATTGTTAACTACAGGCATAGTGTTAGACAGCAGAACTCTAGAACTTATTTGTCTTGTATAACTTCATATCCTTAAACAGCAACTCCCCATTTCCCCTTCTCTCCAGTCCCTGGCAACCACCATTCTACTCTGCTTCTGATTTTGACTCCATTTCTTTAAGTAAGTGGGATCATGCAGTATTCATCCTTTTGAGACTGGCTAATTTCACTTAGTGTAATGTCCTACAAGTTAATCCATGTTGTCACATATGGAAGAATTTCCTTGTCTTTAAAGGCTGAATAATATTCCATTGTAAGAACATAAAACATTTTGTTTACCCATTCATCTGTCAATGGACATTTAGGTTGTTTCCATATCTTGGCTGTTGTGAATAATACTGAACACAGGCATGCAGATATCTCTGAGATCCTGCATTTACTTTGTTTGGATATGTACCCATGAGTGGGATTGCCAAATCATATGGTAGTTCTATTTTTAATTTTTTGAACCTCCAAACTGTTTTCCATAACATCACCATTTTTAAATTCCCACCAACAGTGTACAAGGGTGCTAATTGCTCCACATCCTCATGAGTATTTATCTTTTCAGTTTGTTATTGTTTTCTTTGTTTTTTTAATAATAGCCATCCTAAAGGTATGAGCTGATATCTCACTGTGGTATGGATTTGCATTTTCCTGAGGATTAGTGATATTGAGGATCTTTTTATATGCTTGTTGAGCATTTGTATATCTTCTTTGGAGAAATATCTATTCAAGTCCTTGCCCATTTCTAAAAAGATTTTATTTATTTATTTATTTAGCTTGAGTGGTGGTAGGGGCTAGGGGGGATGTACAGAGGCAGAGGGAGAGAGAGAATCTTCAAGCAGACTCCACACTGAGTGCAGAGACTGACAGAGGACTCAATCCCATGACCCTGAGATCATGACCTGAGCTGAAATTAAGAGTTGTGCACTCATCCGACTGAGCCACCCAGGGGCACATTTCTTAAATCAGGTTATTTGGTTGTTTTATTATTCCCCATTTTTAAAATCAGGTTATTTGGTTGCTTTATTATTGAGTTGAAGGAGTTTCTTGTACATATTGGATATTAACCTCTTATCAGACATATGGTTTACAAATATTTTCTCTCCTCCTACAGATTGTCTTTTCACTCTATTGATTATTTCCTTTGCTGGGGAGAAGTTTTTTTAGTTTGATATAGACCCTCTTAGTGCTTCTGGTGTCATATCCAAGAAATCATTGCTTAGGATTTACAGACTCAGTGCAATCCATATCAATCCATATTTTTTTCAGAAATAGAAAAATCTCCCAAAAATCATATGGAACAACAAAAGACTCGAAATAGTGAAAACAATTTAAGAAAGAAGAACAAAGCTGGAGTCATTACACCTCCTGATTTCAAAATGTATTACAAAGCTATAGTAAGTAAAACCAGTATGGTACTGGCATAAAAACAGACGTATAGACCAGTGGAACAGAATGGAAAGCCCAGAAATAAACCCCTGGATAAGTCAATTGATCTTTGACAAGGGTGTCAAGAACACACAATGGGGAAAGGATAGTTTCTTCAACAAATGATGTTGAAAAAACTAGATATCCACATGCAGAAGACTGAAGTGGGACCCTTACTTTGCACCATACATAAAAATCAACTCAAAATGGCTTGAAGAGGGGCGCCTGGGTGGCTCAGTGGGTTAAAGCCTCTGCCTTTGGCTCGGGTCATGGTCTCAGGGTCCTGGGATCGAGCCCCGCATCGGGCTCTCTGCTCCGCGGAGAGCCTGCTTCCTCCTCTCTCTCTGCCTGCCTCTCTGCCTACTTGTGATTTCTCTGTCAAATAAATAAAATCTTAAAAAAAATGGCTTGAAGATTTAAATGTAAGATCTCAAACTGTGAAACTCCTAGAAGAAAACATAGAGAAAAAACTTTATAATATTGGTCTATGCAATGATTTCTCCTCCACATTCGTGTTCTTCTAGAGCATTTTTTTTTTTTTACTTCCAGAACCTTCTGGTTCCCTGCTTTTGAAGTTCACTTGGAAAATGGTCACTCAGTTCCCTCTCCCTACTGCCTATTTCTCTGCCTTAGGAAAACTTTTTCCATCCTCTCCATAAATTCCCATAGTGAGGTGATGATTTTCCATATACATATATTGCATTCTTTAATTGACAGAGACTCAGCTGAGTCCTATAAAACAGCTGAGCAACATGGAACCCCTTCCTCTTTCTCCCTGACTCAGCCATGAGCAGATGAAAGATTCTAAAATTCTGCTGAGTTGTGCCTACTGTGGACCAGGCCCTATGCTGAAATGGTACATGAACTTTAACTCATTTCATAGTGTAGTGCTCCCTCGTGTAGGCACTATGATAGTTCCCATTTTGCAAGCAAGGATCCTGAGGTTCAGAGAGCTTCAGTGATATTCTTAGGGTGACACAGCTAGTAAGTGACATGTGGAATTTGAATCTAAGCAGTCTACTCTTGGTGTCTGTGCTCCTAGTCTTACTTGTCATTATGGTGTTCTTCCCTACTGCCTCTCTATATGTTCTGTCCAGCATGGAAGCTACTAGACACATATGGCTATTTAAATGTAACTTACATGAATTACAATTAAATAAAATTTAAAATGCCATTCCTCAATCCCACCAACCACATTTCAAGTGCTCAAAAGCCACATGCAGTTAGTGACTTCCATACTGCGCAGCACAAATAGAGACCATTTCCCTAACAATGGAAATTTCTACTGGACAGCCCTTCTCTAGAGACTAAACTTTGAACTCCTCCGCCTGGAGTTTAAAGTGTTCTGCAGTCCAGTTCCTACAACCTTTTTAGCACAAAGGCAGAAAATGAGGAAGGAAAAAATGAAGCTAGAGAAAGGAGCAGGAGCCTAAGGATGAAGGGCCTGCTCTACCACACCATGGAAATGAGACCTCATCCTATAGAGCCAATAGATTTCCTCTGAAGAATAGAAAAAGCCAGTGCAGTTTGAGACGTGATTTAAACTCACCTCTTTGAAGAAGTCTGAGAAAATAACCAGAGAGATCTGAAGATCTCTGCCACCCAGTGGACTGGGTGTTCCTCAGTGACAAGAAGTGTTCCAATATCTACAAAAAAGAGAAAGATCTTACATTCAAAATGGAGTCAAGGATCTGTGCTCAAATCAGAGCTCTGCTACTTAATTAGCTGTGTAATATTGGGCACTGCCACTTAACATCATTGAGCATCTGTTTGCCTCTCTGTAAACAGAGCCAATAATACCTACTCTCCAGATACGTGTGACAATCAGGTAGGATAATGAGGACAGTGAGCTAATGGTCTGGAGTAGGACCAGGACTTTAAACACCCCTGTGTGTTTCTAGGGAGTAACTAGGGTTGAAAATTATTGAACTACATGCCCACTGAGATCCCTTCCAGCTTTGAACTTCAAGCCCTGACCCACAGTAAAAAAGATTAGAAGTCAGTTTGGACAAAATACTTACCTGGGTCCTCACAGCAGGCTGCAGGCTTCACGAGCAGTCATTGCGGCAGCCATCACGGACAGCCCAGATTTCCAACTCTAGGACAGCATCTTTGGTGAGAGTGTAGGGTCCCTGTTGGCTTCTTGGCAGAGTCACTCCCCACCAAGTGACGGATGCATCCAGAACATCCAGCCCAGGACTGTAATACCATGTGTCTTTATTGTCATCACAGAATCGCTAATGACTCATTATAGAATGGCAATGGATTTAGAGTTTGGGTGTTGGTTCAAAGATTGCTCCTATCACACAAAATTGCTTTATTTCAAGGAAATAGAACTTTCAAAACAGCAGGCAGGGAGATGGGTGGGGGGGGGGATGAGCGAAACAGGTGAAGGGGATTAAGAGTACATTTATCATGATGAGCACTAAGTGATGCATAGAATTGTTGAATCAGTATTGTACACCTGAAACTGATATAACACTGTATGTTAACGCTACTGGAATTAAAAGAAAAACTTCATTTAAAAGGTACATTTTAGGGACGCCTGGGTGGCTCAGTTGGTTGGACGACTGCTTTCGGCTCAGGTCATGATCCCGGAGTCCCGGAATCGAGTCCCGCATCGGGCTCCCAGCTCCACGGGGAGTCTGCTTCTCCCTCTGACCTTCTCCTCGCTCATGCTCTCTCTCACTGCCTCTCTCTCAAATAAATAAAATATAAAAAAAATAAATAAATAAAAGGTACATTTTAGAACAGAAAAAAATATATAACACTGTATGTTAACTATACTGGAATTAAAATTAAAAAAAGAAACAGCAGGCAGATGGGAGTACAGGGGAATGCAAGGTGAAGAGGGTTGAGAGGAGCTGGCAGAGGGAGAGGGAAATGGGAGGGGAATATTCTAACTAATGCAGAGAGCATCCTGTTGTGCCCCAGCAGAATAACACAGCAAAGGCTCATTTCCCAGCACTTCAATACTCCAAAGACCTCTCTGTTAGCTAGCCCTCCTGCACATCAATAAAACACAAGGAAATTTGACGTTCTACCTCATAGCTCAGGAACCTTCAAGGCCTTGAAGTACCTCCTTAAATTACAAAAAAAAAAAAAAAAAAAAGATTAAATTATGCTCAACCTGAAGTGATATTATTAATGATATTTTGCTTTATATTCACTCTTTGAAAATCAGAAATCCCTAAAGGGTGAATAGGGAAGTATTTTATTAAACTAGAACGTTCGATGAATCAAAACATCCCATTCCCAATTGCATAGGACAAAATTTGCAGGATTGTGGGTGTGTGTAACTCTATCCAACCAGAAAAAAAGAATCAAATGGAGATCAGTAGCTTTCGTTTAACAAACAAGTGTCATAGCTCCAAAAAGGGCTCCCAGGGCAAACCAAACATCACCGTGTCACTTATCAATCACTGCCACATTCCTGAGTCAATCTGGAAAAGACATCCCAAGGTTTTGGACACAAACCCCAAAGAGGTCATACAGATGCTTCTTCTTTCCAGTATAGTCTCACCTTATTTCTTGTTCAACTGTTGCCCATAAACTGTACAGAAAACATTTCATCTTTGTTTGTGGTGCTTCAGGGTTGGACTGCTGAACCACTTCTATGGCAGAAAGCCAAATTAAATAACTCACTTTTTTTATTATTACAAATAAGGAAGCTGAGGATTAGTTAATCAAAATTATCAGGGAATGGACTGTTCTAATTAGCAGAATCTTCTGACAAACTGTTGAGCTAAAATTAGAAGAATATTGAAACAACCCATTTAGTTTGGTCTATTTTGGGCAAATCTTCTAAAATGTCTGGTTTCACGTCCCTGCCTTGAAAATACTATTCAGTCTTCGGTATGTGAGGCTCTGGCAGGGCTTTAGAGTTCGCAGTCATGCATTCTCAATGTCCAGGGGGAGAAGTGAAGATAGATAAATACAGCACTGACAGAGGCTGAACCCAGGACGCAACTTGGGTGGCATCTCCAGTTTCAGAGATTGATTGTCTATTGTCTCTTAAAGGCATGGGGAGAGAACAGTGCTGTTGGGTGATGGTTCTGGTTAAAATTTAATGTGACAATACCTTCAACTTGTCCATACATTGCCATGCCTAGATCTTATTTGATCTTTATTACACTCTTGGAGGTCAGATTACTCACTTTATAAACTGAAACCTGGAGATGCTATGGGGCTTGCCCAAGACTGAGACCTCACCAACTGTCTGGAGTCTCAGGTTCATGTCCTTTCACCAGAAAGCCCACTGTGATACCCATGGTGATTCTAATTTGACTTCCTCCATGCCCAGGCCACACTGGGTTCAGCTAATCCCACCACAGTCAGAGAAATATCTGAGTGTGTGCTCAACTTTTGTAGCACTCAGAATAGCTTAGGTGATAGTCATGGCTAATGTAATAGCAGTTGCCATGATAATAGTGTCCTTAGGCACCCCAGCTGAGAACTATTTATTTTGCATAATATGATCTTGGTGTACTAAATGCTCATTTGCATCCTTGTGTTCAGGACACTTGTCTGTGGCATCGCTGTCTGGTGGGATGAATTTTTTTCAAAGGTTTTGGTATTTCCCAAGATGCACTGCTGGACTTCTGAGTAGCCAGAGAATGCTAACGTTTCTTTGTTTGTTTGTTTTTGTTTTAGCCATTATGATAGGTGTCAGGTTGTATCTCATCATGGTTTTGATTTGTATTTCCCTGATGATGAGTGATGTTGAGCATCTTTTCATGTGTCTATTAACCATCTGGATGTCTTTTTTGGAAAATTGTCTATTCATGTATTCTGCCCATTTCTTGATTGCATTATTTATTCTTTGGGTGTTGAGTTCAGTAAGTTCTTTATAGACTTTGGATGCTAACCCTTTATCAGATATATCATTTGCAAATATCTTGTCCCATTCTGTAGGCTTTTAGTTTTGTTGATTGTTTCTTTTGCTGTGCAGAATCTTTTTATCTTAATGAAGTCCTAATAGCTCAGTTTTGCTTTTGTTTCCCTTCCTTTTGGAGACATGTCTAGTAAGAAGTTACACGGCTGAGGTCAAAGAGGTTGCAGCCTGGATTCTCCTCTAAGGTTTTGATGGTTTAGATCTTTCATCCATTTTGAATTTATTTTGGTGTATGGTGTAAGAAAGTGGTCCAGCTTCATTCTTCTGCACGTCACCATCCAGTTTTCCCAACACCATTTGTTGAAGAAACTGTGTTTTTTCCATTGGATATTCTTTCTTCTTTGTCAAAGATTAGTTGACCATATAGTTGTGAGTTAATTTCTGAGTTCTCTATTCTCTATTGATCTATGTGTCTGGTTTTGTGCCAGTACCATACTATCTTGATGACTACAGCTTTGTAATACAGCTTGAGGTCTGAAATCATGATGCTTCCTGCTTTGCTTTTCTTCTTTAGGATTGTTTTGGCTATTTGGGGTCTATGGTGGTTCCATATAAATTTTAAGATTGTTTGTTCTAGCTCTTTGAAAATTGCTGCTGGTGTTTTGATAGGGATTGCATTATATGTGTGAATTGCTTTGGGTAGTATAGACATTTTAACAATGTTTGTTCTTCCAAACCAGGAGCAAGGGATGCTTTTCCATTCTTTGTGTCCTCTTCAATCCTTTCATAAGTGTTATATCGTTTTCAGAGTATCATTCTTTTACCTCTTTAGTTAGGTTTGTTCCTAGGTATCTTAAAGTTTTTGATGCAATTGCAAATAGGATTGATCCTTTGATTTATTTTTCTGCTGCTTCCTTATTGGCATATAGAAATGCAACAGATTTCTGCAAATTAATTTTATATCCTGCAACTTTGCTGTATTCGTGTAATAGTTCTAGTAATTTTTTGGTGGAGTCTTTCAGGTTTTCTACATAGAGTATCATGTCCTCCACCAATAGTGAAAGTTTAACTTCTTCCTTGCCAACTTGGATGTCTTTTATTTCTTTTTGCTGTCTGATTGCTGAGGCTAAGTCTTCCAGTACTAAATAGTAATGATGACGGTGGACATTCTTGTCTTGTTCATCACCATAGGGGAAAGGCTCCCAGAGAATGTTAATTTTTGAAACAAAGGGAGAATGTGTGATCTGAGATTTCTTGCGTGCTTTTTAGGTAATAAAAATAAATCATCTCCATTGATCTTTAATCTTATAAAGTTGGGAGAGCAGGTGTCATGGTCCCATTTTGCAGAAGTGGGTCCTGAGGTTCGGTTTGGTTGCTATGGTAACCTAAACCTGCCTGGCAACACAAATTTTTTCTCCTATGCTGCTTATCAAGGCTCACTTTTCATCGGAATGCTGCAGTAATTTGTTACAAATATAGTTTCCCCAGTTCCATCCCAGGCATACTCAGAATTTCCAGGGATGAGACTCAAATATATATATACCTATATATATATGTACATATGTATATAATATACATATGTACATATATATATAGGTATATATATATGTAAGATTTATTTATTTTAGGGAGAGAGAGCACATGCAAATGTGCAAGTGGGGGTAGGGGTAGAAGGAGATGGCAAGGGAGAAAGAATCTCAAGCAGACTCCCACTGAGTACCGAGCCAAATGTGGGGCTCGATCTGAGAGCAGGGGCTCTCAGGCACGACCCTGAGATCACAACCTGAGCTGAAATGAAGAGTCGGACACTTAACCAACTGCCATCCAGATGCCCCTGAAATATCTCTTTTAAACCTTAAGACTGCCATAAGATTTAGTGGGACACCTGGGTGGCTCATTCAGTAAGTACCGACTTTTTATTTTGGCTCAGGTCAGCATATCAGGGTTGTGATCTCAGGGTCATATGATCAATCCCAGCATTGGGCTCTGCACTTAGCGTAGAGTCTGCTTGAAAGTCTCTCTTCCTCTGCCCCTCTCCACTGCACTCCCCTTTCTCTCTCTAAAATAAATAAATCTTTTAAAAAAAGATATTTCAGAATATATGTGTGAAATAAAATTAAAATGAAAGAAAACAAAATTAGTTGTCATGTTCTATTGTCTTCTCAGTGTCCTCCTCTTTCCCTGTACCTTCCCACATAGGGTCATGCATCCTTGCACCTCTGTCACAGAAAGACATCTTTCTGACCTGTGAAAAACAATGCCATTTTCTTACCAAAAATTCACTGGCTAGCACCATTTTTAACAGAAACATTTGTTTCTTTCATGCCCTGGTTTCTCTAGAAATAGAAGAGTCCCCTGCTTTGGAGTCTCAAAGGAAGTGGCAGAGGGAATTGTCTCTCTCCTCACTGCAGAAGGCAGTGCTTCTCATGTCTAATTCCCCAAATGAACAGTGTCAGACTCACCCAGGGTTTTTTTTATTAAGAATGAAAATGAGGGGACCCACTGTAAACCTAGTGAATCAGAATTTCCACAAGTGAGATGGGAATGTGTGTGCTTCAGGTGCTTAAGCACTTCAAGTTATTGATGTTTCTGGTACACACTAAATTGGAGAAACCCTAGAGGAAGGACTTACCAAATGTTAAGTTTAGTCAAGGACCTTAAGGAAGTCTCTTTTCTCTTAACGGACCACCATTCCCCCCTTTGTGGATCTACATGTCCCACAAGAAACCTCAGGAGACTAGGAGAGACATCAGGCTCCTCCCTCCTCCTTCACCCTTCCACATGACACAGCCACCTCCCTCCCCACCCCACCTTCCCAAAAACAAAATGATTCCATTTGCCTAAAACATTTCTCAGGTTGCTTAAAGCACACACCTAAATCCCTAACAAATTCCACCCAGTGAGGAAAAGATTTGGTTTTTTTAAGATGCTTTTATTTTATTTTATGTTAATACCTTCTCTCTCTTTAAATTTTTATTTCCCTGCTTCTTTATGACACATTCTGGAGATGTTTCAAACCTATTTATATTCCATACTGACTTTAGTCTTTTTAATGTTCTGAGAAATGCCATAGCTTATATTGAAATGATGCACTAAGGTACAAGAGAAAAAGGGAGAGAGCAGGGGGAAAAAAGGTGGTGAGTAAAGTACCTGAGACCAGCGTCAGTCAGTCACAAGGGCTGGAACTCTCCTGCCATGGCACTGAAATGTTGTCCGTTCATTACTTGGCATGCTCCTTTTCCTATCTTTCAAGAGTGGGGAAGATCTTGGATGTCTGAGGATGAAATGCAATCCTTTCCCTTGCTGTGGCAACTATAAGTCTGCCAGAGTTTTTGCTTTTTGGTTCAGTGTCCAGTTAGAGCAAGTATATATTTTGTGTCTCCTGGCAAGTCACTGTATAACTTTTATTTTCATTATGGGCTCCTCAATATAATGCCAACACACAGTGGAATAACTAATGAACGTTGGAAAACACCACAGGGGCATAGGCTGTTAGAACACAGAGACAGAGAACCAAACAAGTGAGTCTTCTGCATGGGAGGGGCACCCAGCACGTGCAATTCATCAATGCTCAGCTTTAATGAGCTTCTAAATTCTGTTTCTCTTGCTCCCTCTCTTTAAGGGTGCGTGTTTGTGAGAGAGAGAGAGAATCTGAAAAAATGTGTTTGCATTAGACATCATAATCATGTCCTCAATTTATACAGCACAGTAACTTTTACAATTCTGCAGAGGATCATATCCAGTGCTTTTTTTTTTTTTTTTTTGCAAATGTTACTGACAACTAAATAAAATCTGTGAAAGGAATAAAAAGTCATCCCCACAATACTTCCAAATAGAGCCAGACTTTTTGAAGGTGACTTCTTCCAACATGGCGTTGATGGACACCCAAAATCTTTCTTTGGCTAAAAATGTGTCCTTTGATGTCCTTCTCACAACTAACAAAACCCAGTTGTTGGAATGGAAGGAGCCACCCTTGGAGGCTAACAGTTTGGAGAACTCAAGCTTTCACACGCAGGCATTTATTTAATTAGCTTCTATCACTTCACCAGGCCCTGAGGAAGTACGACACAAGTTATGCTTTGGTTTTATTGGTGATGGTGAATGGAGGTCAGGAAAGACCTGAAACTTTCCTCAAATCGCATTCTGTGGGTAGTTTTGCCAGCCTGCAGAAAGGTTAATTTTGAAGAGTCTAAGCATTGCCCTAGCACAGCAGGCTGACTTCGGCGAAGTGTCAGTGAGACTTGCTGAATACCCAGGAGCCAACTTTAAGGTCCAGGAAACCTGGTGGCAGGGAGATATGTATCTATTAAGATCATGTGAGGCTGCAAATATCAAAATCCTGACTAGCAGCAGTTTAAACAAATAGGGCTTTTCAAAATATGTACCCAAAGTCTCCTAGTAGGTAGTTGTAGGCACTGATTCCCCTGTTCGAGAATTTCATCAAAGAACTAAGTTCTTCCTCTCTGTTTCACCATCCTTAGCATGCTGGCTTTCACCTTCATGGTTGTTACCTCATGGTCACAAGATGGCTGAGATATCAGTGCTCCCAAGAGGCAGGAAGGTGAAGAAAGGGCAGTACCAATCACATCTATCACCTTTTATCGGGTAAACAAAATCTTTGCCAGTTTCCCCAATAGGCTTCCATTTACATCCCCTTGGCTAGCACTATCTACATGCCCTACCCACTCAACACCAGTTGCAAGGGAGACTGGGAAAGAGAGTATTTAGCTGGGCACATTGCCACCTTAAACAAAACCAGGATTATGTTAGCAAAGAAGAGGGAAATTGATCTTGGGGAGACAACAAACAGTGCCTGCCAAAGACCAAAGGAGAACTTTGGCCACTCATTCAGTTCAACGAATACTCACTGGGCACCTACTAGGTGCCAAACACTGTGCCATGTGCTTTGACATCTGGCTTTTGCCTCAGGCTATCCAGAATTCAAAGAATGGAGCTTCTTCACTAGGGTAAATTATCGAAACTAGCGCCTAGCTGTGTGTGTCAGGTTTTATTTTGTTCCTTGCCACCAAGCTGCCCTGAGCTTTGAGAATGTAATTTCATCTAATCTTTCAGATACTTTGGGGCAGAGACTCAACCATCAGCTAACCTGCTCCAGATATGGACCTTCACAAAGAAAGACATTTGAATTTTAGCTATCAGGGTCGTTTTTAAAACCGTACATCAGAGTTATTTTATGCATGCAAATCCCTTTCTGCTTTTTAATTGGATTTGTGCCTGAATGTACTGCAAATTGCTTTTGATGATAGGCTACAGAATAGGTTCCAGCTATGGACAGCAATACAATGGCCTCCCTACCTTTATTCCCATACAGCCCCCAATCTCATCCTACTCATTGACCGGTCAGCACAAAGGACTTCTTATAACCCGAAAAGAAGCTTTGAAGACCTCTGCCCTGCAAAATTGCAAAGGCAAAATGATTAAGAGCTCCAGGATGATTTCTATTGAGGGTTTGTTCCTGGGAATTCTCTCTCTCCAAGGAAAGATGAATGAATCGCTCCCAGGAAAGAAAGGATATTTGCTGCTTTGATGCGGTTGGGGCTGGCCACATATTCCCTGGAGTTTGAAACCCAAGTTCAGTAACATTTTGTTTTTAGGAGAAGACTAATGGAAGAGGTCTTTGGGGAAGTCTGGGAGTGGCCAGTTGGAACACAATGCATAGACTCTTAAAGATTAACCTTTCTGCAATCTGGCAAAACCACCCAGAGAATGTGACTTGAGAAGGGACTTCTTGCCCACAGATTGTTTTCCCTTGGACTGTTAGAGTGAAAGTCCCATTAATGTTGTTTCTTAAAGGCCCTCTAGTGACAGGTGCATTCCATTCCCAGGGAAGGATGACATGCTATATGGTATTATTTTATTTGGTTGACCAATTGTCACCTGGATGAGGTCAGGGCCCTAAAGGTACAGTACACAAAATGACATTTTTCCGAGGGATAGGAAGGGGATGGTTTGTAGTTTAGGGCCTAGAACTAAGTGAGGGATTCCCAGAGAAAGTCCAGGGTAGGCAAGAAAGTGCAGGGGCCACTGGGCTCCTGAGAGACGAGCGGGAGAGTGGCAGTGTCTTATAGATACTTAGAGACAGTGTCTGATAAATCTTTATCATCAAAGATTGCATGAAGCAATTTAAGGGAGAGGATATGGCTGATGGAAGGGTGGAACATCAGTGGATTAAATGGAAGTGTTCATATTTACCCTGTGCCATGTAGGGCATCCCCTGTAATTTTGCTTGCCCATATCCGACAGGAAACCCTGCCTGCCATAACATCTCCATAGATCAGAGGCATTGGAACTGGCAGGGTGGGTGGAGGGTGATAATAACTCATGGAGCAGGGTAAATAGAATAGGTATGGAAGGGATATAGGAAGGAGAATAAAAGAAGCAGTTGAAGGCAGAAGCAGAAGGGAGATGGGATGTCAAGACATAGAGGGAACACATAGGGACAAAAGACGCTGCATATTCAAATAACAGCAACAAAAATAATTATAATAGCTAACACACTAGTGCCAAGCCCTGTGGGAGGCACCGCATATGCATGAACTCACTGAATTTTTACAATGATCATATGAAGTAGATTTATTATTATTATCCCATTTTACAGACTAAGAAATGGAGGTACAGTGTTTATGTCAAAATTTGATATTTGTAAAGCAGGGACAAACAATTAAGAAACTGAGTCCTGATATCATCTGATCTCTAAACTTTTCAATTACTTAAGCCAATGATGCTTTCTTTAATGGCAGTTTCAGCCAGGTTTCTGCCCCTCATAACCCAAAGAGCACTTTCTAGTAATTTAAGAAACAACAACATCTATTGACTGCTTATTATGGACAAGGCACTGAGTTAAATTCTTCATATACATTATTTTTATTTAATCTTGGCAAATAACTTACCCAGAGTTGCACAGCTAATAGGAAGCTGAGAAATTAAGTTCTACATTCTGATTCCAGACTCTGTGCTCATAAGCTGTGGTGGACAAAGAGACACGTATAAGAGAATGTCACCAGTCAACAAGGAATAGCAGAAACTGAAGGCAGCTGAATTCCAAGGGTTCCCTTTAATGAGTAACCTGATAAAGATATAGCCACCCTCCCACAGTTGTAAGAAATCAGCTGCTACACCAGTGAGCATCTATTTGGAGGCTCCTTAATCTTGGGAAACTGTTATCTCTGGGGCCTTGCAGCCTTGACTCCAGTGAGGAGTCACTTGGCACTAACAGAAGTGAGTTCTAGGATCTGTTGTGCCCAAGAGACTCCCTTCCACACAGGAAAAGGAAGAGGCCATGTTGAAAACATCTATCTGTGTGGCTATGGCTGGGAATACTTCCTAGAATGGAAGCCCAGTTGCATCACACTCTGGGAAGCACCATACTGAAAAGAAAGCCAGCATCAACCAAGCGAAGCCAATTTCTGTTCTTACATGCCTGCAGCCTCTCCCTATAATGGGGTCTGGCACCATCCTTAGGGTTTTCAGTCAGTCCCTATGAACATTCCTTCTTCTGCAAGGACCCTCCAAACAAGGAACTGCTGTGGCTTCACTGCAGAGGAAGGAATTGTGTATAAGTTTTTAGTGTTTTTGTTGTTTGATGTTTAATGTACATGAAAGACTGTCTTCTGAGAATAAATATGGGCCAAAGAATGATTGTCTATTCAAGTGGAATCCAAACAGTTAAATATTATGAATGGCTTTCATTGTTTTATAACTATCAGGTGACTCCCTTGATAATTCCCAGCTGATTTATATCTTGCTCTCTATTTCTGAATAGGCACCATAAAAAATGCTATGTTAAATAATTTCATATTAAAAACAAAACCGGAACTTAATCTTCACTTAAGAGGCAAACAATAATTTTTATCAGCCTTTGCAAATGGGCCTTTCTTCCCATTCATTAAATGTCTATAAATGTATGCTAGTTCTTAGAGGTTGAATGATTAAAAGGATAGGAGAGACATGAATTTTAAAAAATCAATCACTGTTTGTAGCTCTATTCCCAAATATATCCTGCATGGCACAGTAGATCTTCTCCATGAGACTAGTTAATAACAAGCATTCTGCATATTTTATAATTATGTGCACTGCCAGCAGAGTGTAGTCGGATTTATTGTATATTTGAGTCCTGGGAATCAGAGTTGTGCCTCACAGCACCTATCATAACAAATGGCATGGAGGAGTTCTTTATATCGCAGGATGCTGAGTTGGATATTTAAATAGCATACCCAGGAAGTGTTCTGAGTTATGGTCACCCTGCAAGAGGGGCACCATCCAAAGTACACTGTGATTTAAGTGTCATGGCCCATAGCTGGAGCCAGACACTCACCGAGTTAGAATTAGGATCTATAAGAAAGGGAATGAATAATTGTTGCAATAAAACCCAAGTCGACTGGGAGCAGAATGATCAGAAACATTTATTAGTTCTGATTGGGGTTTTGGCACACTCCAGTTTTTAGATATAAGAGGCAAATGGCACACAGACACAAGCAAGGCTCATGTTACAATTTTTTTCAATAAAGAACACATTTGGTGGAAGTGTGGGAGAGGGTCCAACCTCCTAACCCTCTTTTCTATCTCCATTCTTAAAAATGTTGTAATATGTCACTAAGTTAAATGATATGTAGGAAGAGACTCTTTCTGTGGTGGAAAAGGTATTCTGCAAATGGAATGGAGTTTCTCCCACTCCCACTTAGAATGAAAGGAGAATGATCTTTGGTTTTTCCATTATATATCTGGGAGGTTTGAAGAACAAGTTTTGATCTGATGTGTTCAAAATAGTTGCTTGTGCTGTCTTGACTTTTTAATATTACTTTTGCTTATTGACCTAACATTCTCAGATAATGTCTTTCGGTCTGACTGCTAGGACTGCCATGCTTGACTCTACTTCAGCAGGCTTGGAGAGATGGGGCAACTTATCCAAGGTCCCACACTGAGATCAATAGAGGAGACAGACTAGACTGCACGTCTCCTGACTTCTGGCCCAGTGTTCTTACTATTAAACTGTGTTACCCATAACCTGTGCTGCCCCTGGTTCATTTACTTTGAGAATAATGTGTAAATAAACGTCCAGGATGTAATTTGCTTACCCCATGCTCATGAATCAAAATGGTTCATCTCCCCACTCCTGTTACCAGCACCCTCCCCATCTCCCATATTACTTCCACACGCCATTTAAAACCTACATCTCCTACTACTATTCAAGAAATAGCAGTCATCTAACTGCGGCTTGAGATAAATTACATTATGTTCCCTCAGAAATTATTTTGACACAAATAATTACTCCAATGATAAATGGTGGAAAATACAGTGTTAAGTACAATCAGCAAATCTAAATGGTCTTAATCGGCATTACGAATTCTTGCACACAAATAAATAATTACACTCCTCTCCTTCCAGATTTCAATTTTGGACATGCAAAATCCACTTAGCTCACTGAAGCAGAAAGCAGAAGCCTTTACCGAAGTTGAAAATCCACACAGCCTACTCTACCTTAAATTCATCTTCACGCTGCTCAGAGTGACTGTTAGCACAAAGCTCTGCATGTAGTAGGGTTTTTATGAGGGCTTGTTAAATGAATGGCTGCTCATGACTGGTCTCAAATTTCCATAGTAGCATTTATTCCATGAGAAAGTGTGGTTCATAGACCAGAAGCATCAGCATCACCTGGGAGCAGACCCTCAGGCCCCACTGCAGACCTCTGGAATCAGGATCCACATTCCCAACATCTCCATGTGATTCATGTGAACATAAAAGATTGAGAATCAATAAACAAACAAACAAACAAACAAATAATGAATAACTTGAGAAGAACTGTGCTATGGGAACAGTTGTCATTTCTGTCACCAGGCACTAATAGTCACACTATAGATTCCAGTCTGCAAGCACATTTTGAGTCCCCATGGGTCTATTAAGCACTGTGGAAAATACAAAAAAGAAAATACATGTTTTGTTTTGTTTTTACCCAAGATAATTTAATCCTAAATTATGTGCTTTATATTGTAATAATGCAATCATAAGGAGGATCAGGTGGGTTGAGTTACTCAAGGAAGGCTTTTTAGAAATGGGGGTTATGCACAGGTTACCAATCAACATTTTGGGAAGTAACTGGTAACAACAGCTAATATTTATTAAGTGCTTCTATTTGTCAAGGCCCTAGGTTTCACTTTATAATATATTATGTCACTTAATCCTTGCATTAACTCAGTGAGCTAGATATAGTGCAGTAGCTAAATGTGTCAGCTCTGAAATCAGACAGTCTGGGTTTAATCCCACCTTTACTATTTACTAACTGTGTTATCATGGGCAAGATATCAAAACTCTCTGTCCCTTAGTTTCCTCCTCTATAAAATGGAAATAGTAGCACCTACTACAGAGGATAGCTACCCATGCAAATTAAAGGAGTTGAAATGTATGAACACTGAGAACAATGTCTAGCACATAGCGACCATTTAATAAATATCAGATATTACTATTTTCATTTTATGAAGGAGAAACTGATGCACAGAGAGGGTGAATAGCTTTTCCAGAGTCACACAGCTTATAGGTAGTAGAGTTAGAACTTGAACACTGCTTTGTGTGACTACAGAGCCCATATTCTTTTTTAAAAAAAGATTTTATTTATTTGAGAGGGAGAAAGAGAGTCTCAAGTAGACTCCATGCTGAGTGCAGATCCCAAAATGGTGCTCAATCCCACAATCGTGAGATCCTGACCTGAGCCAAAATCAAGAGTTGGACACTCAACCAATAGAGCCACCCAGGCACCCCTAGAGCCCACACTCTTAAATCCATTACATAACATAAAATGTGCCTGAGGAGGGAGAAGGAGAAAACAATTCTAAATCTAAATTTATCAAATTACTGCAAGCCTGATCTTACTGTGGATGCTGGACCTACACAAGAATTAGACAGTTAGGGGCGCCAGGGTGACTCAGTCTGTTAAAAAACTACCTTCAGCTTAGGTGATGATTTCAGGGTCTTGAGATTAAGCCCTGTGTCAGGCTCCCTGCTCAGGTGGTAGGCTGCTTCTCCCTCTCCCTCTGCCTCTCCCTGCTGCTCATGCTCTCTCTTGCTCTCAAATAAATAAATTAAATCTTTAAAAGAATAAAACGAATTAGAGTGTTAACTGAAAATGTTTGTGGTAATGTTCTCAAAAAAGATTTCAAATAGATTTCATTGTTTGAAACAAAATTCTTAAAAACTTGTGTTTTTTAATCAGTGGATGTCGCTTTATCCAGTAACTCCCAATCTTCTCCCTGGATAACTTCATGGCCAGTGACAGAGGCATCCTAGATAATTTACAAGAGTAAGGTTCAGGTTGTTCCCAAAGCCTACCATAAAGGTATCTGCTCCTGATGAGCCCATTATAGAATAAATGGAGCTTCTGGGCAAACCACACCATTAAAGAGACAGATCTGAAAATGTTCAGGGTACTCTGGAATCAAATTTTAGTCATGGAATCAGATGTCACTGGATTAAAGAGTAAATTTTGGTTCTTTTTAGACTTAGGTTCTCCTTCAGAGAAGATGAATTCAGTGTTCAATTTTTGCCTAAGCTCTCTTCTATGTCATCTTGAGTTAGTCAATCAGCATTCTTTTCTGGACCTCGTTTTCCATGTCTATAAAGTAAGACTGGTTGGATGGTCTTTAAAGATTTTATTTATTTATTTGTTAGAGAGAGAGAGAGCATGAGCACAGGCAGACAGAGTGGTAGGCAGAGGCAGAGGGAGAAGCAGGCTCCCCGCTGAGCAAGGAGCCCGATGTGGGACTCGATCCCAGGACGCTGGGATCATGACCTGAGCCGAAGGCAGCCGCTTAACCAACTGAGCCACTCAGGCATCCCTGGATGGTCTTTAAATGTCCTTTCTAACCCCAATATACTCTCTAGTTTTGAAAGCCTCTTTCATTCATACCAGTTTTCTCCTCCCAGGTCTCTAGTGAGTAGGAAGAGGTAGGCTCTAGAACCAAACAAACCTAAGATTGCCTCCTTGCTCCCAGCAGAAGCTGGGTGATCTTGGCCAAAACATCTCCCTCTCTGGACTTTCATTTCCTCTTAGAGATAATAATATTCCCATCCCCCTGCGTTGCTGGTTGTTTTGTATAGTAGAAGCCACTCACTCAGTTTACTGCTGTAAGTCTCTTCCTGACATTCTGTGGATCATTATATGGGTCTATCACTCTAACTGCCCTGAGTCACCTTTGTGCACTAAGAGAAGCCAAGGGTAACCTGGGCGCATGTGTTCTCCTAATACTGAAGTCTTTCCCTCTAAGCCGGAAGTTTCCATCGAGGGGCTTAATATCTTGATAAGGTCAGAGAAAGTCTGGGGAAGTAGCTATTTCAAAGGTCATGGCTTTCCCCTTGGCAATTTTATCCTCTGTCTGAGCCTGAAAGGACAAGTGTCCACCATTACACACCTACAACAGGATTTCTCTCCTATGGCCGTGGTGCTCAGGGAGTATTTCAAATACGAGTTTTGGAGAATAAAATTTCCACTGCCAAGCCCTCCACCATTTCTCACCCCTGAAGGGTCTCTTATTATTTTCAAGGACTACTGCAAAATTTCTTTAAAGTCAAATTAATTTTAGTGTATTTAGATTTTACTTAGATATGCCCTGTGGCACTTGGAAGGAAAAGTAGCCTGCAGGATCTAGCAAAGGTGTGTCCAAGCTCCTGATCAATCACGTTGGGAAGCAGAATTACTCAATAGTGGGCAGAATATAAGTTTGATCAACCAAACAAGCATAAAATCACTCATTTGTTTACAGGTAGGAAGGTTTAGTTCTCCCTAGTCAGAGGGAGCTAGTTCTCCCTAGCCAGAGAAATGAAAGGACATTTCCAAGTAATACTTGTCATCTTGGTTTGGGTGACAATGGGCTGGGTTCAGGAAAGAATGTGAAAGTGAATGAAATGTATGATTCACCCAGTGGGATATCTGCAGGCAATGGTCTGTCATCCACTTTGAGAGTCACATGCCTCACTATTTAACCATTTTAAGGAAACATGTATCTGGGAAAGCACTGTGGTTAAAAGGTCCATCCCTTTCCATGAAGTTCTCTCTACGTTCCATGCTTTGACTCATTACTGATTTCAGGCAGCGTCAGTACTGGTCTAGTGCTTTACAATAATGCCATGCTGTTTGATCCCACAATCTCACCCTCTTTACCCCGATGTCTGACTTCCACGCCCCAGCAACATCATAGCTTGCTTATAATTCTTCCCTATGGGGAGAATTTCCCACAACCCAAAGGCTCTAGTTTTAGTGCTAAGCGCAAGGAAAATCCAATGAAGGCATATGATATGTCTGCCCTAATTTCAGGTTCCAAAATAACACTCAGCTATCTTTTTATAGTAAAATCTCAATCATTCAGAGTCTGATGGGTCAGAATCTTCAAATACCCAGAATTTCTGCGCAGAGATTTTAGGGAAGAAACAAGTAATTTAAAAAGAGAAAGAGAGAGAGTAGGTGATATTAGGGATTTTTTAAAGTGACAATTTCCTTGGGCTGCACCAGGGTCAGTACACATTTGGCCAGCTGCTTTTACTTCTGACTTCTGTAGTCCTGGGCAAGGAATACCTATGTTCAGACAGATGATCCCAAGATATTGCAAGATCCCGTATCACTAAGAAAGATTCCACAATATTCATTTGGTTATATTTGTTAAGGAAGAAAAGTGGACTTACATGTGTTAGAGATATTTTCTATAGCATCTCAATAACAACACAAGGACTTTCTATCAAACACTCAGGCACCCAGAAAATTCCATACACATTACTGGAAGGCACGTTCCCCTTCCTCCTCCATCTCTAATTCTCTGAGCATACCACATTCCCTTCTGGCCCTCAGTATGTGCATCTGTAAAATAAAAACATTAGATTAGATGATATCTAAGGTTCTTTTCCATTCTAGTATTCTATGATTATTTCATCTCTACAATCTCTTGCATGTCCTCTGTATTTTTGGCATTAGGCATAATTCTAGCAGTGCCTACCTCTATCATTCAGTGCCTTTGAAGTACCAAAAGCCAGGGAGACAGTCTTAGGACTATTAGCCCAAGTTGACTAAGGGCAGAGGTTTTGCTGAGCCCATCTGTGGAAGGCTATCAGAGTCCTTTTGAGAGAGAGCTGATGAGGCCACCTCCCATGTAAGAACAAAAGTCTATCCGACAAGCATGGAATTATTAAATAAAGAATTAAATAAAAGGAAGTTTGGCAACTGCTTCCAAAAGGGCTATACTGGCCTGGAGCTAGTTTGAAATTAAGTTTGCATTTTTAATTGAAAGGCAAGAGAGTCTTGGAATAAATCAGATAAAATAAATAAAAAGATGATTTTACTTACTGTCAATAATGCCACAGGCAGTCTTGGAAATTGGTGGCAGTCTTAACAAAAATACCTTATCTTCTTAAGATTTTTTTTCTGCCAACTCTCAGCAGGTACAAAATGCATTTCTGGTCCTTCTTTCCCTAAATGGCAATAGTATAAAGCTTCAGTGACAGAAAAATATACCCTGAAAGTTCTATAATGATAAATATTTCTGAGGCCATCACTTATCTGCCAAATAAACCTAGCACCTGGATCCTTCCTCCCATAAGAAGAACTTGCTCTATAAGCCTGACTGAGCCACAGTCATTAAACTTGGGACTTAGGCTTCTAGGAGTCTAGGAAAAATCTACTTTCAAATCGAATTTATACCAGCTGATCTGATTTTGAACCCATGCCCACCTAAGACCAAAGTAAAACTCTGTTGCCAGTTCTGACTGCTGGGAGGGTGACTTGTTCCACTTCCTAAGTGGTGTGGTACCAAGACTTGAGAGCTAACAGAACAAAGCAAAGCATAAGCAAGGCCAAGAAATCAAAAGAATGATTATATGATCACTTTATTGTCTGTATCAGTTATATATCACAAATATAGATTTTTTTTTACATATATCCAAAAGTTTTTATACCAAGAATAAACCCCAAGACTTCAGGAGACACATCACCTGTTACTTACCATCAATGCCAATACTTCTTTTGAGTTGAACCATTAACATCCATCTTTCCTAATTACTTTTTTCCCCAATATGTCAAACGTCCTCTGTTTCCTTTCCATTCATCTTTTAAAACTGACAAATGCCACACTGCCTCTGCACTAGGGAAGATTAGGGGGAGTGCAATTCTACAGAGGTGAATACTTTGTATAAGTCTGAGAGGCAAGCATGGAGAGACTCACGAGTCCAAACGGCATGAGAGATGAGTTTAAGAAAGTAGGACGGTTTCACATTTCCTCTAGCATCAGGCCTTTGTATTTAAATCTATTTCTATATCATGTGGATACATATTCAATTACAAAGGATAAAAAAGATGCCAAAATTAACTATAAGTGAATTGAAGTGTATCCACTCTTTGGTGCCATTCACACCTTGGATTCCCTGTCCCTATTGCAAATAATCCAGAAGAGTACATTTTAAAGAGCAGATAGGGGGCGCCTGGGTGGCTCAGTGGGTTAAGCCGTTGCCTTCGGCTCAGGTCATGATCTCAGGGTCCTGGGACCGAGCCCCGCATCGGGCTCTCTGCTCAGCAGGGAGCCTGCTTCCTCCTCTCTCTCTCTCTACCTGCCTCTCTGCCTGCTTGTGATCTCTCTCTGTCAAATAAATAAATAAAATCTTTAAAAAAAAATAAAGAGCAGATAGACAGAATGGCTGGAGATGGGAGGCCGGGGGAACCAGGGTTGGATAGATTAAATGGTCTCTTGAAACCTCCACTTGCTTTATCATTCTGTTAGGAGTCATTGATGTTAATGCTCTTGGAGTATTCTGTGTGGATAAGGCAAATTGTAATAGACCCACAAATTGATCATTCAACAATCTGAGACCTGTTTTGAAAGATGGTGCTTAAGGTCTTTTTTATTCATCCCTTGGGTATGTGGATAATTCAAAGGCAAGTACTAGACATATCTTTTGGGTCTGTCTGAATAATTGGCCAGTTTGATCTTTAACATTATACAGTTACTACTCTAGCTTTATCTAAGGCTTTACATTTCCCTTTATGTTACCAGATCACAAATTGCTATCACATCGCACATCAAATACAAGGCTCAGAGGGCAGGAAAAGTATGATTATGACTGTGTACCAGAAACACTCTTCTCTAGTAGGAAGGAAGGGAATAAATTAACATTTAATGAGCACCTACTGTGTGTCAGAAACTGTGCTAAGAAATTTCACATACATCATCTAAAGCATATTCTGTATTGAAGGCAAGGCTGATCTGGTCAAAGAATAGATAGTGCTTGGGAGAGGAAGGAGGGGAAGATGTTGTATTTGAGAATCAATGAGTCCAACAACAAAATATTGATTCAAGAAGTACCAACAGAATCCCAGAGGAGTTTACCTTCCAAAGAAATACCAACATCCTTGGCCAGCTGAAGATAGGCTCAGGGAGGCTCAGGGAAAGATGCACATCTTTTTGAAATTATCACATTTCAAGCAAATCACACTGAGCTTGCTTGGCATTATGGACAGAGGAGGGAGGCCTAGGGATGGATCCACACACTTGTACCCACCCAGCTGTGCCCACATATCTGCCACCTCCAGATAACCCTCTCTCTGGCCCTGGGACACAAGCTGATCACACACCATTTCCTGAAAAGAATTCTCCTCTGTCTTGCTCCAGGGACTTTGGCAGAAGACTGGGGAGGATGCTTTGTGTATCCTTTGGCATTCAAGTGAGGAACTAATGCCCAAAGCTTGGAGCCAAGGGACCTTTGTCCAAGTGCCTGACCTAGAAGGGCCATAACTTCACTTCTTTTCTAATTAGGATAATTAACCTCCCCTGCTCGTTCATTCTATTCTGATCAAAAAAACTTAAATTAAAATGGCACAGGGGACTGTCAGGCTCTAGGGACAGGAAACCATTTACAAACCTTTCATCTCCATGCAGCCGCGATGAAGGCAAAGTCAGGACAAAGTCCTCACAGTGTCTTCACCCTGGCAACAACCTTGGAATGCCTTCAGGGCCACTTTCAGAATTTTTATCCATGTCCATATCCCATCAGCTAGCAAATTTTGCTCAGCTCCATACAACTTGCTGACCAACTTCAGAGTTGGTATTGGAGGGATACTCACAGGAGGTAGCACTTCTCTTTGTCTTGTCATGTGAGTTTTGTGGTTAGTTCAAGGAAAGCAAAAACTAGATGGCTTCAAGTTGGTAAGATTTGATGTGGGATTTATGGAATATGTTCTTTGGCAGCAACCACTGGAGGCAGAACTTCAGGAGCATTTCAAAAACTGGAACCCAATAGCAGTATCTCACAGAGGAAAGAGACACAACTGAAGGGTAACAATACTGCATTAACTCCCCATACCTCCCCTCTGAGTAGGTTCCAGAGTTTCTCATGAAGTATCTACAGCTTCCACACTGCCTAAGCAGGTAGCTCTAGATATAGTCCTCTGGATCTTTTGTTCTTCTTTACTACAGGACTCATTTCAGTGTCTTCCCTACATGCACCCTTTCATGTGTGTAGGGGAAGCCACCATGCCCTATAATCTTTCTGTCAAGGACTCTTTGGCTACAGCTCCTGGTGAGCCTCCATGGCTGATGGGAAACGCAAGACAACAGAGTAATAGATGATATTAGGCTGCCCATTTGGCCTGAGCAGTGAAGAATTCTTCCCAACCTGTTAATGCTAGGATCTAAGATATTCCCTGGGACTCTCTTGGTTGGAGCCTTGAAATATTGCCAGTAGATAAAGACCCTGACTTGCTCCTCAGTATGTCATAGAGCCATCAATGTAAATTTCTCAGCATGTTGTCAAGAGACTTGTCCTGGGCCTAACTTCAGTACATGAGTCACTCTCTGACCTTTGCCAATTCATGTCCTGGTCCCCTCCTAGCCCTATAGTATTCACTTCCCATCCATAACCTCTATCAAAGCCTAGGTTTTCCCTCTTTCTGAACACCCATCTGTGTTAACAAGGTGAAGTATGATTTTCAGTAGATATATAATAATGGCCAGACCAGTGTTTTTTAAATTCTGATGTGCTTACAGATCACCTGTGGAACTTGTTAAAAGATAGATTCTTAAGCCTGGGATGGGACCTGACAGTCTGCATTTCTAACAAGCAGCCTTGGTGATGCCACAGTTGCTGGTCCATGAAGCATACTTTAAGTGACAAATATACTGATCTAGGGACCATACTTTAAGTAGCAAGAACATGTGCCATCTTCTGAATGAGTTAAACCCAACTGCACTGCTTGGAGTAAGAGATAGTGACCTCTCTTCTTGGGAGCTAACAATAGCAGCCTTTTATACTGAGGCTAAAATAATCCTTTAGTGTAACCAGAGCTGTGCAGAAGGTGTGGCAAATGTGGACGTTGGCAAAGACTATCTTTCTTGAGACCTGGGTTACTTGAATAAGCCTTCCTGGGCACCTGCCCTGCTTCCTGAATCCAATCATGCAGGCCAAACTCATTTTGGGTCCAGCCACACCATTTATCGCATCTCCTTTCACAGTGGCTCTGGATGGCTGCTGCTGCCACATCACTCATGCTATGATCTGCATCAATGGTTAAGACAACGGAAGCAACTACATCATCCAAGGCACAATCCATTTATTTCATGCTGAAAAAACAATCTTCTATCCAAGTGAGGCCAGCTAAGCTGGGTAGTTGCCACAGCTTTGAGTTTATAGGAAATATGCTTTTACACTATTTAGCTCCTCAGTGGAGAGCAATGTACCCCTTGAGGAGGCCCCAGATGTCATTAGTGTATCAATACTGGGCTGAACAGAGCAAGCCCATTTCTCCTCTGAGACGCAAGATGTATAACTCCTGGGGTTGTTAAAACATAAATTTGTTGGAGAAATGCACTGTCTTGTTTCTCTTCTAAACTAATTCCTAAATCCTTTCCTCTTTAGCTTTGCAGCTGATTGTGTCCTTTACTCAAAATAAATCTTAAAGAACATTGTATTTGGTTTAGGGGATGCTCTATTACATTGATATTTGCAGAGCTAAAGACTGCAGATGGGAAGATTCCCCTAAGAAGATTCCAGAGCATTATGATTATGTGGTTTTTAGCCAAAATATAAACATGTTTTATGGCCTAAGGGGGTTGTCAAACAATGTGTTAAAGCACACTGGCAAATTTAAGATCGTTTTAAAAGTAGGCCTACTTGAGAATCCAGAATGGTCCCATACTGATCCCCCCAGTAGGAACAAGTCTTACTGGACCAACCTAATAATGGCTCCGGTAGGGTCTCCAAGCCAAAATATTCATCATTAACTGTTTCCTCATGTCCACTGTCCCTGCCCTTCTATGCTGGCTTCTTAACTTTCCTGGAGGACTTAAATAATATGTTCATCTGCATAGGACCCTACAACTCCACTTCTCCTTCAAAATGATACATAGACCTAGCACACTGGCCAGTGGGATCAAATTTCCAGCCAAAAGGAACTCACTTAGCCATTTTGTTAAGTTCTGTCACTAAGCACTTTGCCTCAATGAGCACAGAAGCTTTTGGGGCATGGTTGACTAGTCCCTCCACTAACCCAATCATTATGATGACTAGCTACATGGTTCCTAATTAGATTCATTTTGTTCAAATAAATTCCTCACCAGTGCCAGTTCCTAGCAGTCGGCGCCTTAACTGTAAGTGATTCAGGGTTCTCCCTCTGTAAACCTCCCAGATTCTAGTTTGCTGAAACACTCCTAAAGTCAGTCATAGCCATACAGTTGTGGGTCATTTACAACTCATTAACTCAGTTAGGTAGATCCCCTGGCTAAATGAAGCCCAGGCCATGACTTTGATGGATGCTCCAGCCAGTTAGCCTCCTTCTCATCCATGGGTCTCTACTTTTCCCTCCTTCTTAGCCAACCAACCTTAGTAATCTGAACCATGGGTAGCAAAACAGGTGAGGCCTAATGGTGGAACTGGCTTTGCTTGCACTGCTTAACCTCACACTCATAGCTCCTCGAGCAGAAGTGGCCATTTCCAAGTGAAACACAAATTAGGAACAATGAAGGTAAGAGAACAGAAATCTTTTATAAAGATCTTTCCTCACTGTCCCTCTTTCAGATTATTTTTCCTTTCCTCTAAGTCCTAGGCTCCGTTTGTCTCTTAGTAGAATAGAATCTTCTTGATCTGCCCTCTCCAAACTCTGTAGTACCTATGTATACAGTCCTTAAGAGACCCCTCAAAATAGAACATTGAAGAAACTGAGTCCCAGAATTGGAAACGAACAACCACAAACTTACCCCGTTAATGAGCTTCTCAAGACTTTCCTGAAAGGTAAATCCTACACTGCAAGCAAGTGGAAACATTTATAATACCTCCTCTGAACTTTATCCTAGAGGTAAAGACAAACTTTTGAAGAGTTTTGCAAATGAGCATGGCTATTATGTAATCAAAAGAATGAGAAGGTGAAAGCCGGTCTTAGCGAGCCGGTTGGACAAAAAGAGTAGGACTGTTTTCAGCAGCCCAACCAAATACCAGTAATAACTTTAAAATAGCTAGTAGTCATGTGAATATAAAGAAAGGTGAAGACACAGAAAGGATAAATTAATTTTACTTCATGTTTTCTTAGGGCAATGGAAGAGTCAAAGATAATGCTCAAATTTGATAACTAGGAAATCTGACAGAAATAGGGAAGTCAGAAAAAAACAGCTGTTTTGGAGGCAGGGAGCATCTGAGACAGTGTGAGAAATAAATAAGGGCATAAGCAATAATAAAACCCACCCAGTCTAGTAACTCCAGCTCAACTCCAAAGGTGGTGATTAACTGATGAGCGATATCCCATTATCCAGAGAACCCTGACTGTGTTCCTGTTAAGCGTTCACTTACAGTTGATTGCAGAGCATGCATCTTAGCAGGCCTGAAAAATCCTGGGGTGTCTTCAGGTAGTTACACAACAATGTGTTCTAAAGCACTCTCTGTTGTGAAGAAATACATAGAAAAATGTATGACTCCATATCCCATGAACAACTGCACATGTTGGCGTAATTTCAGTCATTGATGAGGAGAAAGGAGAGTGTGAGCTTGGAAGCCAGGCCTGGGTGTGGATCTCAGCTCCAAACTTTACTAGTTATGTGTATTTATTTATAAAAACATACCTTTCTGAGGTTCATTCTCCTCATCTGTTCATTGGGGATAACTACTTATGCCTAGGATTATTGGGAGGATTAAATGTAATAATGTGTACAGAGGCTTAGTATAGGGCTGAGCCCAAAGTAGGCATTCAATAAATGTGGATATATACACTTGTGCCAAACTTGGCAGGTAAAGTAAAAGCAATTCAATTTAAAATCTAAAGAATGAGGGGCACCTGGCTGGCTGTCAGTTGAGCATCTGACTCTTGGTTTTGCCTCAGGTCATGATCTCAGTGTGGTGGGATTGAGCCCTGCATCAGGCTCTGAGCTCAGCTCAGAGTCAGCTTGAGAGTTTTCCCCCATCCCTTGCCTTCCCCCCTGCTCCCCCCACTTGCTCTCTCTCTCTCTCTAAAATAAATAAATAAAATATTTAAAATCTGGGGAATGAGAGTGAAAAGTTTATATCTGATAATTCAAAAGAAAAAATCTGTTATTCCAGCAATGACTTAAAGGTGGCATTCAACCATAACCCCTGAGAGATAGTGGTCACCATCTGTAGTCCAAGATTCTCAAGCAAATAGAGGCTGGGTGTGAGAGCCTGGAACCTTCATTTCCCCAGCATCTCAATCAGGTGATCTGTTTGACAAAATATGTGTTGAGTTGAGTTTTTAATGAGTGAATAGCTGATGGGATGGAAATGAAGCTTTTCTAGGTGTGGAGGGCAGCCAGAGTAAGTCACTAGAAATTAAAGATGCTGAAGAAAGCTGTGTCCTGCATGAAGACTGTGTGATTAGGCAGGATGAATCAAGCCACAAGTTTCAAAGCCTGTGTAGGTTAGAATAGGCTCCAGTACCAAAGGAGAGTCCCAGTTAGATTTGAGGAGAAAGAGATGCTGTAATACTCAAACTTACCCGTGGAATCCCTGGCTCCTCCATGCAAAGATATTGAAGCAAAGAGGAACACAGCCCTTAAGGGAGTCACTGAAGGCTTGTAGGCAAAGTTATAGGGAATACCCACAATAATTTTCCTGTTGGATTTTAACTTTTGCTTAATACCAAAATAAATCTTTATCCAGAAAACACAACAGAAACATCATTTCACATTACTATTGAAAGTTAAAACAAGAAAAGGGTCATGGTCAAGTTGGGATCCACCACTGGATAAACCATTTTCTCCCTCTGGATTCCCATTTCTCATTTGTACAATGAAGAGATTGGGACCATCACAAAATTCTGGCTCTCATATTTGAGAATGCTAAGAGACTTGGGAGAACCCTAACCATCTCAGACAACCTAACTTCTCTAAAGTTCAGCCAAGATTCAGCCATTCTTCTGGGGACCTAAGTCCTGCACAAGATGAAACATTAGCCTCCAACCCTACCCATACTCTTAAATCCACTGTCATATCCCCATTGGAAAAAATTCAATTGAAAGAAAACAACTAATCAAAATGAGTTGATCTTGGTGATATTTTTATGAGTGTGTTTCTTTTTTTAGTCTGAAAGGACACATGCAAATGCTTATTTACCTTGTAAGTTCTAAACATCCCACTTTGGATGTTTCCCAAGCAGATTATAGACCACAGAATTAAGTCAAAGGGAACTTTCTTTCCTTAAAGGAAAAGTGTGCTCTCTGCTGTCTTTAGGACTGTATCTTTAGCCCCTCTGTATCCTCTAGGCAAATCTTGCCCTTAATATTACCTTTGACAGCCTTCCAATAGTATCAGGATCAAGAAATTTTTGTGCTTCCAGGCAGAATAAGCCACAGTCCTTTCCAGTCACATCTAGACCCTTTCATCTTTGACATGAATCTGCCTTCACTTTCTACCTCCTCTCTTCATTGCTGGTAGTGAGCATCCATGCCTCACCCCCAAAACTCAGGAATGTTAAGAGGTTTGGCTTAGCCTTGCTTTCTCAAAATTAAGAATGTCAAAAAATGTTTCCAGAGAAGTCACTCTCCCGGTAAGAAATCTTTTTGATAGAATGCAAGCACATATTTTCTGAGCTTAAGTCCCACCTCAATCAATTCACCTTACTTCTCCATAGGCACAGGCCACAATGTAAACCATAAACTACTGTGTTCAAAGGGAAGTCCAAGATGTAGATGCTTAATGCAAAATACACCCACTTCTGGGAACCCATTCAAAATTCTTCCCCTGCTGGAGGAGGGATGGCAGGGTATGGGGTTATCTTCATTGTAGCCACTAGGTACTATTTGGAATAGCTTGGGCTTGGGGAGAAGATGTACTGTGGCTGATTGGTAGCACTTCTTCCCCACCCATAAATAGCGCCCCCCTTTAAACACATGAAGAGATTTCCTACCACCCCACACAACCAGAGCTGGGCAGTGCATTATTTGGTTGACATCTACCAAATGCTCTCCCCCACCTGCCCATGAAGTGCCTGCTAACACCCAGGCCACTCACCATTTGCTTTACTAGGAGAAATAGTCACAAGAGTCCTGAAAATTACTGATTTCAAGAGGATTAAAAGCCATGTGAGGAAATGTTAAATAAGAACCCCATCAATGGGCATTATCAATCATCACATGACATCATTTAAGTGCACAGTAGTCCCCAGAGCAGCTTTGAGGTGACTTAGACCCTTTATGAGTTTGCATTGCAGGCAGTCCATCCCAGAACAATTACCTAGATACCAAATAGAAACATGAAAGAATTGTCCTCAAGCATTGTAGTATCCTCTTTAATCCAAATTCCAGTTCCTTCCAGTTGTTTCTATTTTTTTTAGATTTTTTTAATTGGGGTAAAATTGGTATATAATATTATATAAGTTTCAGGTATACAACATTATAAGTCAATGTCTGTGTGCACTACAAGTCATCACAACTAAAAGTCTAGTTACCATCTGTCACCATACAGTTGACCCCTTTTGCTCTTTTTGCCCACTCCACCCCCCTTTCCCCTCTGGTAACGACCAATCTCTTCTCTGTGTCCATGAGTTTATTTTTGTTTTGTTTGTTCATTTGTTTCGCTTTTTAAAAATTCCATATATGAGTGTCTTTCTCTGTCTGACCTCTTTCACTTAGCATAATACCTTTGACGTGCATCCATGTTGTTTCTGTGACAAGAATTCATTCTTTTTTATGGCTGAGTAATATTCTATCATATATGCATATATATAATGATGGAATACACATATATGGGCATATACATATACACACATACACATGTACATATATGCCATATCTTTAAAGATTTTATTTATTTATCTGAGAAAGAGAGAGAGAAAGTTAGAGCATGAGCAGAGGGGAGGGGCAGAGGGAGAGGGAGAACCAGATGCCCAGCTGAGCAGGGAGCCTGAGACAGTACTCGATCTCAGGACCCCAAGCTCATGATCTGAGCCAAAGGCAGAGAGATGCTTAACAGACTGAGCCACCCAGGCACCCCTATACCATAACTTTTTTAATCCATTCATCCATTGATGGACATTTAGGTTGTTTCCATGTCTTGGCTGTTGTTAATAATATTGTGGTGAACATAAGGGTGGACATATCTTTTTAAACCAGTCTTTTTCATTTTTCAGATAAATACCCAGAAGTGGAATTACCAGATCATATGGTATTTCTATCTTTAATTTTTTGAGGAATCTCCATTCTGTTTTTCACAGTGGCTGCACCAATTTACATTCCCACCAACAGAGCATGAGTGTCCTTTATCCTCCACAACCTTTCCAACACTTCCTGCTTCTTGTGTTTTTTTAAGATTTTATTTATTTGTTTTAGAGAGAACAAGAGCTTGAGCACAGGAAGGGACAGAGGGAGAGAATCTCAAGCAGACTCCACACCCAGGACAGCCTGATTCAGGGCCCAGTCTCACAATCCTGAGATTACAACCTGAGCCAAAGTCAAGAGTTGCACACTTAACCAACTGAGCCACCTAGGTGCCACTTGTGGTTTTGATAATAGCCATTCTAACCTAACCAGTGTGAGGTGATATCTTATTGTTGTTTCAATGTGCATTTTCCTAAAAATTTGATGATGAACATCTTTTCATGTGCCTGTTGTCCATCCGTATTCTTTGAAAAAATGTCTATTCTGATTTTCTGCTCATTTTTTAAAAATTTTATTTTATTTTTTTTCAGTGTTCCAAAATTCATTGTTTATGCTCCATGCAATATGTGCCCTTCATAATACCCACTACCAGGCTCACCCAACTCCCCACACCCCTCTTCTCCAAAAACCTCAGTTTGTTTCTCAGAGTCCACAGTCTCTCATGGTTCGTCTCCCCCTCCAATTTCCCCCCCTCACTTCTCCTCTCCATCTCCCAATGTCTTCCATGTTATTCCTTATGCTCCACAAGTGAGTGAAACCATATGATAATTGACTCTCTCTGCTTGACTTATTTCACTCAGCATAATCTCCTCCAGTCCCGTCCACGTTAATAGACAAGTTGGGTATTCATCCTTTCTGATGGAGACATAATACTCCATTGTCTCTATGGACCATATCTTCTTTAACACATTCGTCCGTTGAAGGGCATCTTTGCTCTTTCCACAGTTTGGTGACTGTGGCCATTGCTGCTATGAACATTGGAGTACAGATGGCCCTTCTTTTCACTTTTCTGCTCATTTTTTAATCAGATTGTTTATTTTCACTGGTGAGTTTTATGAGTTCTTTATATATTTTAGATGTTAATCCCTTGTTGGATATGTGATTTGCAAACTTCTTCCATTAAGCTGGTTGTCCTTTCATTTTGATGATGGTTTCTCTCACTGTACGAAAACTTTTTACTTTGATAAAATCCCATTTTTTAATTTTTTCTTTTGTTTCTTAATTATTATTTTTTTCTATAAGACCTTGTATGGTTGAGGATCAGAAGGCTTGCCTGTTCTGCTTTTTCTGGACGTTAAGCAAATCTACTCTAGATGGTCTTCTAAATTTCCTCTCAGCTGACAATGCAAACCAAGTTTACTTTCACTCAACAGCACTGGTTTATCTATTTGGGCATGCCTTCTCAGCTTATGATGAGGAGAATAAAGGAGAATGTAATTCACCAACAGGGAGAGAAAGTTCCTAATGAAGAATAGGACAAAAAAGGAAAATGGAAATGTAGGATTACATGCACCACCAGTTTCAAAGCCCACTTTGAACTTGACAAGTAGTCAGTCAGTAGTTGCCACTTAGAGGGGGATATTTGGGTATCAGAAATACCACAGGCTGCCAAACAATACCTCCTGCTTACTATTGTCTACAATTTCTCTGTTAGAGTTTGCCCCTTTACTTTCAGGCTTTGATCCTACTTTAAAACATAAATCCTTCATGGAAGTGTTACAATTAAGCTTTACTCTGTCATGGGCAGTCTAGTATGAGTAAAGGGGTTGATGTGGAGGGAGGATTTGTACTAGGAAAAGGACATAGAACTGGGACACTGAGTGGGGAGCATCTTCTGTTCACCGACTCCCAAATTAGCTAAGGTCCCATCCTAATAATGTAGCTGCAGGGAAGAGAAGATTTGTAGAGGGTCAGCTCTTAATTAAAAGGAAACTTAAACAAACACAATTATGAGGAATGAAGACCTCAGGGAAATCTTAATATGCCAAGGGTAAATTGGGCCGGGTGTGGGTGAATATTTGTTTTTATCCTGCTCCATAAAATCTACAGACTGACATCCATATGCTAGCACAGAGAGGTTCTTGATCTTTCCATCTTGAACTCCTCACACACAGAAGAGTTTCTGCATTAGCACCTCAAATGTAGACAATTGCTATATCGATTTTGGTGGAAATCAAACGTGTTTAAATCAAGTTAAAACAAAAACAGCAAAATGACAAAATATGGATTCAAGTGTTCTATCAGAACAAATATTCTATCAGAATATTTCCATGAATTCTTTTTAAAGAAAAGTACATTTGTGGGGTGCCTGGGTGGCATAGTCAGCTAAACGTCTGACTCTTGATTTTGGCTCAGGTCATGACCTTAAGGTTGTGAGATGGAGCCTCATGTGCTCTGTGCTCAGTGGGAGCCTGCATGAGGATTCTCTGTCTCCCTCTGCCCCACCTCCCACTCATTCTCTCTCATCTTCTCTCCCTAAATAAATAAGTAAATCTTTAAAAAAAAAAAGTACATTTGTAATATGAATAAACATACCCTAAAGTATTGGGTTTGAGTTCAGATTTTTGAATATCAGGTTTCTTAGATATGGCAAAACTTAATCTAAAATAACTGAATTGGGCTTCTCTTCTCTCTCTCCTCTGTCTCTATTTTTCTGTTCTGCACTTGTATCTCAGAAACCATCCTCATACTCCATATGTAGTTTCCCCCATTCACTTACTTTGCCACAATACACAAGAAAAATTTATCTGAAATTCCATGGAGACCAAAGAAGTTGTGAGGAATGAAGAGAGTGGTTCACATAAGTTTTGGGTTTAAAGCTCAGGTGAACACTAAAATAAGAGCAGAAGAGAAATTTCATTTGTCTCTTCCCATCTCACATAATTTTTTGATGAACAAGAATATTAATTTCATAAAATGTTACACTTCTGTTCATTAAAACATGTCACAGACAACATTAAATGTCAAACTGAATTAAAATATATGTGACATATAGTACAGACACTTAATATTGTTAATATATTAGGACCCTTATGAATCAACAAGAAAGCCTGGCTGACTCAGTCAGTAGAGCATGTGACTCTTGAACTCAGGGTCATGAGTTCAAGCCACACATTGGACACAGAACCTATTTTAAAAACTAGTAAAAAGAAAAATAATTTAAAAAAGAAAAAAAAAGAACACCATTAATATCACAGTAGATATCTGAACAAAGGAAATAAACAAGAAATTATCAAAATAATAAACATGGACACAAAAAATTTTTAAATCATTAACTTTACTAACATTCAAAGAAATGTTAACAAAACAAATATCGTTTTGTCTCCCTATCAAATGGGCACATGTCTTATTCAATGCTAGCAAAAGGGCAGAGAGACAAGTACTCTTGTATTCTGGTGATGGAAACATAAAGTGGTTCAACCTTTCTGGAGGGCAATTTGGCAATATATATGAAAAGCCTTAAAAATGTCCATAAATGTTTGACCTTATATTACTACTTCTAGACATTTATCCTGTGGAAATAATTAGAGATGCTATATGAATATTGTTATCACAGCATTATTTGTAATAAGGAGAGATTAGAAACAATCGAAATTTTCATATTGGGGAATAGTTAAATAAATTAAATATGTCTAACCAATGGAATATTATACAGCCATTAAAATCATGTCTGAAAACATTGAATAACATAAAATGATGTTCAAGATACAACATTAGCTTTTTAAAGACAAGACACGAATAGTAAAATCCATTTTACTGAAAAAAGAGCATGTGGTATATTTATATAAAATAAAATGGAAAGAATATATCAAATATTAACAGTGGTTATCCTTGAGGAACAGTCACCTGTACTTGTATTTTATTTTTGTTACTTTTTGTGTCATTTCAAATGTCCAAAATAAGCACATATTAATTTTATACATAGAAAGAAAAACACAGATGCTACCTCAGAAGAAGAAAGACATTTGTAAAGTGCTTTGAACACGTTAGGGTCTTCTTACCACATACTCAATGTTTGCAGATTCCTCATCTACCACAGGAAGAAGCGATTCATAACCCTGGCATTATGGCCTTCCCCCCTTGCCTTCGTACTTTCGTTTGCTTATTTCTGGAGGACATATATCCCTTTTTGGATCATGCTTTTCTCACCCAGAACATTTCCACCAGTCATGAAGGATACATAAGAAAGAAACCTGATTCTGGGGTGTTTGGGTGCCTCAGTCAAGTGTCCAACTCTTGATTTCAGCTCAGGTCATGATCTCGTGGTCCTAAGATCAAGCCCTACATTGGGCTCCTCGCTTAGTGTGGAGTCTGCTTGTCCCTCTGCCTTCCCTACTTGCTCCCTTTCTCTCTCTTTTCTCTAATACATATATATATGTGTGTGTATATATATATATACATATACATATACATATACATATACATATATACATATACATATATATATATATATATATATATATATATATACACACACACACACACATACATATATAAAAAATAACTTAAAAAAAAAAAGAAAGAAACCTGCTTCCACATACCCCACTGTATTGGGTAGTCATTAGGAGGTCAATAGTACATGAGAATCATCTGGGGAATTTAAAATAAAATAAAGCAAAGCCTGGGTCCAGGGTGAGGTTTGGACATCCATTTTTTAAAGCTTCCAAGGTGATTATAATGCGCAGCCAGAGTTGAGAGCCACAGAGGTAAGTAAAGATGCAGAAAAATAGAGCAATGCTTCCTTCAGCTGAATTCAGTTGAATAACAGTCAAGATGGACACCGACCCCACACTCCGCTGGCCTCTGAGACACCCACCAGCTGCCAGCTGTTCATTTGTTAAATGCTATAGCCTAAAGATCATGAAGCGCATCACGAACTTTCAGAGCCGTCTCACGTGACCCCATGAGATGGACAGACCTCAAAACAATGCTCAACATTCCTTTCCCTTTCCTTCCAAACTGGCTTGTATGAAAGCTACTGCTAAAATCTAACTGTGTTAACTGGAGGAGTAACACATTAAACCAGGAGCCATTCTTACACTGACACCTGGAAAAGGACAGAATGCTGAGAGAAAGGGACAGAGGACAGGCAAGTTTATCATTCTTCTGTTTTTAGATCAAATACTAAATTTGTTCAGCATGGAGCAGTTTTTCATTTCGTTTGTATAGTGAACAAAATCCTGACCTTCTTTCCCCCTGTGAAAATGATTTTGACAATTGTAGATTTGAGATATTTTTGTATCTGCTGCCATCCCTGCCATGAGGTCAACCCAGTAGTCACAGATTGAATTCCCTGGGAGCAGCTTCTGAGATGTAGATCTGCATGCTAAAGTTTCTCGGGGAGTATCTTCACTACCGCCACTTGTGGGAGAAAGAAAAAGAAAGAAGTGGGTTTGAGCAGAAGGAGGAGCTGGGCTGTGGTGCTGTCCTAACGAGGCCTCCGCCTACCCTTCAGGGGGCTCTGAAGTTGGGATGGCCCTTTAGAGTTATTGCATCTGGGCTAAAGGGGTTGTGCCTTTATATCCTGTAACAAGCAGTCGCTGGATGCAGGCTGCTCTGGGAAGGGAGCATTACTTGAAGCTAGGCAGCTTTCTTCAGCCAAAAACCTTTCCAGAAGCTGAAGGAATAAGCCCTTTGGTGCTGAAGGGGATCTTGTGGTATAGCACAGCATCCCTACACTCACCTTCCCCACAATGGCTTCTTTGTTTAGCAAAGGTGGCCCAATGACCAGTCCAGTAGGATTGAACTGGTCATAGTTTGGGCCGGTTCTTTATCCATAATCACCTTGCCGCCCCTCTACTGTCCTGCTTCCTGCATTATCTTGGTTGAACACAGAAGACAATCCAGCATTTGCCCAGTTACCTGTGGTAACTTCCAGTCTTTAAAATGAGGAAGAAAGGGTGCCTGGGTGACTCAGTCAGTTAAGCATCTGCCTTTGGCTCGGGTCATGATCTCTGGGTCCCGGGATCAAGCCCCACATCAGACTTCCTGCTCAGTGGAGAATTTGCTTCTCTTTCTCTTTCTCTTTCTCTTTTTCCCTCCCCCTCTTCCTCTCTTTCTCCCCATCTCTTGTTCTCTCTCTGTGTCTCAAATAAATAAACAAAATATTTTTTTAAAAAAATAAAATGAGGAAGAAAAAGAAGGTGGACAGCAACAGTGGTCTGGAATGAAGATGAGAGAATCTGCTGCTCAAACAAAAGTGGCTTTCAGTTGGGCATGCTAAAGCTCACACAGAGTGGAGGACAATTCTAAAGCTGCTAAAACAGCAGGCTTATTTTTAAAAAAGCCAGGGCTTTGTTAAGCACCTCACCTCCTACAAGCACCAACGCCTGCTTTGACTCTGTCTCCAGCAACGAACTTTTCTCTTTTTTTTTTTTCCACCCTCAAACTCGTATTTACTCTCTTCGGGCAGCTGCAACAGGGAACAGTCAAACTATATAATAAATTAGGTACAAAAACAAATAAGAGCTTTTGGGGGGTTACTCACAGATATATACTAAATTGAGGTTGGGGCGCCTGGGTGGCTCAGTGGGTTAAAGCGTCTGCCTTCAGCTCAGGTCATGATCCCAGAGTCCCGGGATCGGGCTCTCTGCTCAGCAGGGAGCCTGCCTCCCCCTCTCTCTCTGCCTGCCTCTCTGCCTACTTGTAATCTCTGTCTGTCAAATAAATAAATAAAAATCTTTAAATTGAGGTGATCATTGCCCCCAGGGCTGTCAAGTATGTGGCCATGTGCCCCAGTGGACACAGGGAAACTCTGCATGGTGAAAAACACTGCAGTATGAAGCCATAGTGCTGACTTGCTCAGAGAATATGAGCAAGGCTCATCGCCCAGGAGGGCCCAGACACCAGCTCATTAAAAAATCAGGGGTTTTCTCAATTTAAGTTTTGAATAGGTAGGGCACTCACATGATTCAAAGAACAAAAGTACACAAAGATCTATGAAATCAGTGTTTCTTAAGAGACCACTTATTGGTGGCAAGAGGCAGCATACAGAGCTGTGCTCATCTGTCACCTGTGTCTTCCAGGAGCTTACCTTCAGAGAAGACAGCATGAGTCATATTTTTTCATCTTTATTGTTTTTGTGCTTACAGTAAATGATAACTCCTTCCTTTAAGATAGTCAAACATTCCATAAATAAGGAGTAGTGCAAATAGGAGTTCTTGGTAATCCTAAACCTCAGAGATAACTACTGCCAACTCCTTTGAATTCTTCCTATACATATACAAATAGATGGGGCTTTTCTTTACAAAAATAGATTTATAGTATAAGTGCTATTCTCAGCTTTCTTCTCCATAAAAATATACTCAGAAGTCCTTTCTTCTATTATCTAGACATTAGGCCATCTTTTTAACAGCAGCATAGCATTCCAAGCATCTGTACTAGAGTTTATTTATACAGTTTTATTTGGAATTTTTAAACGCCTGTCATACAGTCCTTCCAATCAACTTCTTTATTGCCTAGAACTGATTTCCTTTACTTTTAAGCCTACTTGTCTCTGGAGAAATGAGTGAGAGTTCAGTTAAGGAAGCTTCATGAGGGAGGAGAATCATCCACAAAGATCTATAGGTAGCAGAAAAAGAGACACAGGTATAGTCACCTTGAGCAGGTAACAATGAGAGAACTGGATACATGTGCAAAACCATCTTCCAGATTTGAGTGAACGTAAAAACAGAAGAGAAATACAAACTGGTATGAGGTAAGGAATTAAAGAAAGGGAGACAAAAGCAGGTTGGAATGGAACAAATTTTGATACATGGAAAATGAGCTGTTACATGGCAAAGCTTTTATGGAGAGAACCGACATGTTTTAATTGAATCTGAGCTTGGTGTCAATTAATAGTATAATGTGGTGATTTAAAAATATTATTTTTAATAATATTGGAGTTCTGTTGAGGAAACAGAGCTCCAATATTATTGGAGAAATAATGTCTTCTTTGAAGAAATGTCTGTTCATGTCTTCTGCCCATTTTTGACGTGATTATCTGTTTTGTATGTGTTGAGTTTGAGGAGTTCTTTATAGGTCTTGAATATCAGCCCTTTGTCTGTACTGTCATTTGCGAGTATCTTCTCCCATTCCGTGGGTTGCCTCTATGTTTTGCTGGCTGTTTCCTTTGCTGTGCAGACTCTTTTGATCTTGATAAAGTCCCAAAAGTTCATTTTTGCTTTTGTTTCCTTTGCCTTTGGAGACATATCTTGAAAGAAGTTGCTGTGGCCAGTGTTGAAGAGGTTACTGCTTATGTTCTCCTCTAGGATTCTGATGGATTCCTGCCTCACGTTGAGGTCTTTTATCCATTTTAAGTTTATCTTTGTGTATGGTGTAAGAGAATGGTCGAGTTTCATTTTTTTACACATAGCTCTCTAGTTTTCCCAGCAACATTTATTGAAGAGACTGTCTTTTTTCCACTGGATATTTTTTCCTACTTTGTTGAAGATTATTTGACCATAAAGTTGAGGTTCCATATCTGGGCTCTCTACTCTGTTCCACTGGTCTGTGTGTCTGTTTTATGCCAGTACCATGCTGTCTTGGTGATCACAGCTTTGTAGTAAAGCTTAAAATCAGGCAACGTGATACCCCCAGTTCTGTTTTTCTTTTTCAACATTTCCTTAGCAATTTGGGGTCTCTTCTGGTTCCATTCAAATTTTAGATTTCTTTGTTCCAGCTCTTTGAAAAATGCCACTGGTATTTTGATCAGGATGGCATTGAAAGTATAGATTGCTCTAGGCAGTATAGACATTTTAACAATGTTTATTCTTCCAATCCATGAGCATGGAATGCTTTTCCATCTTTTTGTATCTTCTTCAATGTCTTTCATGAGTGTTCTGTAGTTCCTCAAGTACAGATCCTTTACCTCTTTGGTTAGGTTTATTCCCAGGTATCTTATGGTTCTTGGTGCTATCATAAATGGAATTGATTCTCTAATTTCCCTTTCTATATTTTCATTGTTAGTGTATAAGAAAGCAACTAATTTTTGTGCATTGATTTTGTATCCTGCCACATTACTGAATTGCTGTATGAGTTCTAGTAGATTGGGGGTGGAGTCTTTTGGGTTTTCCATATAAAGTATCATGTCATCTGCAAAGAGAGAGAGTTTGACTTCTTTGACAATTTGAATACCTTTGGTTTCTTTTTGTTGTCTGATTGCTGTTGCTAAGACTTCTAGTACTATGTTGAACAACAGTGTCCAGAGTGGGCATCCTTGTCGTGTTCCTGATCTCGGAGGGGAGTCTGCCAGCTTTTCCCCATTGAAAATGATATTTGCTGTGGGTTTTTCATAGATAGATTTTATGAAGTTGAGGACTGTTCCCTCTATCCCTATATTTTGAAGTGTTTTAATCAGGAACGGATGCTGCATCTTGTCAAATGCTTTTTCTGCATCAATTGAGAGGCCAATGTGGTTCTTCTCTCTTCTCTTACTGATTTGTTCTATCACATTGATTGATTTGCGAATGTTGAACCACCCTTCAGGGAGATTCAAATCAAAACCACATTGAGATACCACCTTACACCAGTTAGAATGGCCAAAATTAGCAAGACAGGAAACAACGTGTGTTGGAGAGGATGTGGAGAAAGGGGAACCCTCTTACACTGTTGATGGGAATGCAAGTTGGTGCAGCCACTTTGGAAAACAGTGTGGAGGTTCCTTAAGAAATTAAAAATAGAGCTACCCTATGACCCTGCAATTGCACTACTGGGTATTTGCCCCAAAGATACAGATGGAGTGAAAAGAAGGGCCATCTGTACCCCCAATGTTCATAACAGCAATGGCCACAGTCACCAAACTGTGGAAAGAGCCAAGATGCCCTTCAACAGACGAATGGTTAAAGAAGGTATGGTCCATATATACAATGGAGTATTATGCCTCATCAGAAAGGATGAATACCCAACTCTTGTATCAACGTGGACGGGACTAGAGGAGATTATGCTGAATGAAATAAGTCAAGCAGAGAGAGTCAATTATCATATGGTTTCACTTACTTATGGAGCATAAGGAATAACACAGAGGACATTGGGTGAAGGAGAGGAGAAGTGAATTGGGGGAAATCGGAGGGGGAGACGAACCATGAGAGAATGTGGACTCTGAGAAACAAACTGAGGGTTTTGGAGGGGAGGGGTGTTGGGGGTTGGGAAGGCCTGGTGGTGGATATTAAGGAGGGCACATATTGCATGGAGCACTGGGTGTGGTACATAAACAATGAATCTTGGAACACTGAAAAAATAAAATAAAATTTAAAAAAATATATTAGCAATCCTGGGGCACCTGGCTGTCTCAGTCTGTTGAGTGTCTGCCTTCGGCTCAGGTCATGATCCCAGGGTCCTGGAATGAAGCCTTTGCATCAGGCTTCCTGCTCAGTGGCCAGTCTGCTTTTCTCCCTCTGCCTTTTCTCCCTCTACCACTCTGCCTGCCTGTGCTCTCTTGTTGGTACTCTCTCTCTCAAATAAATAAAATCTTTAAACATTTTTTAAATAAATAAATAAAAATATTAACAATCCTAGGCTGCCAAAATAACAGCCCAAATCGAAGCAGGCAATAATCCATTATCATCCGCACTGGTCAGATCACATCTGATTTATCCAGGTCAATAAAATATTGACAAATAACCAAAAGAGAGAGACCGAACAGTGAGGGAACTTATCATCATGTTGTAAAAATAACTGTTGTAGTATTGGGACATCTCTTGTCTGAAGAAAAGAAAAATAAGGGAAGATATGTTATCTGTCATTAAAAAATGTGGCCTGCCATAATGAAAAGGGATTAAAGTTCTCTGTGTCACTCTTAGTAGTGAAATAGGACTAGCAAATAGAAATGATAGGAGTATAGATTTTGATGGGGCACCTGGGTGCCTCAGTCAGTTAAGCATCTGCCTTCTGCTCAGGTCGTGATCCTGGGGTCCTGGGATTAAGTCCCACATCGGGCTCCCAGCTTCCTGTTCCCAGAACAGGAAGACTGATTTCTCCCTCTCCTCCCCGTTCATGTGCTCGCTTGCTATCCCTGTCTCTCTCAAATAGATAAAATCTTTAAAAAAAAAAAAAAAAGTAGATTTTAACTCAATACTCAAAAAACCTTGTCTTTTACTAAAGGATCTTTTAAAAAGTTTGAACATATCAGAGACTTCCTGATGTCGTTTCCTTTCAATTATTATTCAGCCAATACTTTCTTCATAATAGTACAGAAGTAAAATTCAACCTCGTCCTTGCTGAATTTCATAAATTCTTAATTAGTAAGATTCAAAATAATGAGACTTTATTGTACACTGCTTAAGAAAGATTTTCAAATACTTTAATCTCCTTCTTCCTGTTTATTTCGTAATCCCATGCTTTGGCCCACCATGTGCCCTCAAGTCCCACTGAAGCAGAGAGCACGCAGAAAACCCACACAAAAATGTAAATCTGAGAAATAAATATGCGTGGTTGGTTTAAAAAGAGTAAGAATTAACATTTAAAGCAATGGTAATTTACTCTGATCTGTAATTTTGAGCTCCAATGCTGAAATTGCTCATTTGGAAATTACCAAGTGCTTGGGTCTCATTTGTGATCTTCTTCCTGCATACACCCAGCACACAAAGGAGTCATAATGACCGGCTGAGTCACTGCTGCCATCTCCCTAAAGCATGCTCTCCAAATGTCAATACCATTTTCTATGGTGCTGTGATGAAGATTCCCGACCATAGCTTGCTTACACTAACAGGACGTGTCCTGGAATGTGTTCAAAGGGCACGTGATCTTCATCTGTCCTCCACTGCTCCACTGGCCAAAGGGTCATGCCACAGATCATTTTGGTTTTGCAGATCACTCCCATTACCCATTTCCATTAGTTATCGCCTGAATATAAATGGGAAACAATTAAATTTATGGGAAGAAGGGAGCTGCTTTTGACTGGATCCCCCCAAAAATGATATCTATACTTGATGAAATTATACTCGGATTATGAATTCCTACCAGAAGCAAAAATATAGACCTGATATAATATTAGAGACATAAGTACTTGAAAAGACCAGTACATAGAAAACCCTGTGCTATTCTGTGGCTCATACTTTAAGACATACTGCTCTTCCCAACTTCTCAAAACCCACCTCCAAAAGCATTACCCAGAATTCAAAGATCACATATTTTCCATCTTTCCCATTCAGCATAGATCCAGGGTGTTAGTAGTTAATAGTTGTCAGATGTAAATTAACTAAAAAGGAACCAAGAATCCCTAGTAAATTTAATTTAAAAAGGGGAAGAACTGAGGAAGACTTAACATGATTGAACTTTTTCATAATTCTGGGATCAAAGGACCAGTATGATACCTTTGTTAGAAATTGTGTTTGTCAGGTTTTCTTAGTTCTTTTACTTTGGAGACATAATTTATCTTGTTGGATAGTCATAATCATGTAAGAACCAGCCATGTTATAAGGTTCTACCTCTACATACGCTATGTCTCATTCTGAAAAAATGTTTAGTGGAAGATCAAAGACGTGAGCTGCAACAGGAAACATTGAGGCCAGAAACAAGGAAAAAGCTTTAGCGTTCATTCCATAGATGTTTTGATAATGCATGTCAATCAAAATAGTTAGGTACTATAATTCAGCTATGATTGCTTGAATCTGGCCCAGCTTGGTGCCCACAGTTGTAGAATCTTCCTTAAATCAATATAGAGGGTGCCCGGGTGGCTCATTTGGGTAATCATCTGTCTTTGACTCAGGTCATGATCTCAGGGTCCTGGGATCAAGCCCCGCATTGAGATCCCTGCTCAGTGGGGAGTCTGCTTCTCCCTCTCCCCCTGCTCGTTCTATCTCATAAATAAATAAATAAATAAATAAATATATAAATAAAATCTTTTAAAAAATAAAGATAGAGATGCTGACTGTCTGTATGGTTAAGTCTTGAGTCATGAGTAAGCCTGCTTTCCACAGTGTGTAAGATATGAAGGGACCCAACGGACTGTCATAAATACACATAGAACCTTTAATACAGGAAGAGTTTAAAAAGAAAAACATCATCGTTGTTCTTCCTTCTTTCAGGATTTTCCATTCTCCAAGCGATTATGGAAGCAGCAGTGCAAAACAACTGGCAAGTGACAGCCAGATCCGTGGGAAACATAAAAGACGTCCAAGAATTCCGGCGCATCATTGAAGAAATGGACAGGAGGCAGGAAAAACGATACCTGATTGACTGTGAAGTCGAAAGGATTAACACAATTTTGGAACAGGTACATTTGAGATTTATTCCACCCCCTACCAACACGCTAAATCATAAACCTTAGGCAGCTCCCATATCTGCTAATAAATTAAATAGCCAACAGACTAGATAGGCCAACAGTTTTTGATAGTCTCTCTAATCTTTTTTCTTCCCCAGTGGCTGCAGGAAAAAAAAAATCTAAGCTGTTGAAAATTGCATACCATAATTAATCTGGAAGTCTCTGCAATTTAATGCTACCTATCAGATAAACACATCCTTTAACTTCTGTTTCTAGATCGCTGACTACTTCAAAGTAATCCCCTTCCTTTTCCATACCTTCCTCCGAGCGCTGACCAGACAAGGGATTAGGCAGGACAGAAGGGAAGGGTTTTGTTTCCGGGGGCACGGGTAGTTGCAGAGTGTCAATGGAGTCCTCCCTAGGTTCAAATTTGTGGATATTTTTGTAGAATAGCCCTCCGGTTCCAGAGAAAGACAGAAAGAATGTGTACATGTAATTTAGACCCATTTGTAAGATGGCATACGAGAGAAAAAAGTGTTTATGGCTTTTAAAATGTGAACAAATTGAAAAAGAATTGGATTGGGGGAAGAATACAATTCAATGGGCCCAAATGTATTCATTACCAAGCTTGGATATTTAAATTTAAGACTAAAAAATATTAGAAAAATGTTTCACCCTAAGCCAGATGAATACTCTGTTTCGAGTAAAGAGTCAAATTGAAATGTGGTGAAAGTTTATTATTTTCCTTAGAAGTCTCAATTTTCCAGTTAATAACAGAGTGCCTGTGCTGCCATAAACAAAACTGTAGAGGAAACATTTCCATTTTAATTCGATCCCAGTGTACCTGGGGCCAAAACAGCTTTGGAGATTGAAATTATAGTGAGCAGCCATTGACTGGGAGAGCTGTTTTTATAGCAAATTAAATATTAACAATTTGTCAGATATCCCCCGATACGAAGACAATGCAAAAAAAAAAAATAATAAGGAAGGGAAGGGAAGAGGAGAGAGAAAAGGAGGGAGAGAGATTGAGAAAGAGAGGAAGGAAGAGTGAAATTGCTGAGCCTGCATCATGGAGATATGAAGCTGCCCCCTTCCTGAGAACGGCATCACCTCTAGTGAAACGCATCTCACAGGAAATCTAGAGCATACCCTGACTAAATCAAATTTCCCAACTAACATTCTCTTGAGCTACCCAAATGATCCACCCCTCCCTTCTTAAAAAAAAAAAAAAAAAGCCTTTGATTTTCTTAGATCTTGAAAGTGAAGAATCAGGTCAGTGATGGTGGTGTATGTACTACATGCCCTCTAAAATTTTATACCAAAATAGCCTTTTAGTGGGTGACCTACTTAATAACCTAAAGCACAGGAACATCTTCCTTGTTGTACTTTGTTTTCCTTCTTTTGTATCAGGAACTTTGGTTTCTTGAATATGTCATATTCAGTTAAGTCTTCTAGGTTTTATAGGGTCTTACACTGGAGGTTGGCATTTTTCAGCATGATGTAATAGAAAACGCAGTGGGCAGAGCTCTGAATTTTATGTAGCTATGTGGTCTTGAACAATTAAAATATCTACCTCAGTTTTCTCATCTACATCACAGGGAAAATAAAACATGCTCTATTTCCCATGATTGGTGTAATTGCTCCAAGAGACATAAACTGTTATGTCTGAAAAAAAAGTCATTATTACCAAGCTTTCAGGAAAACTAAGCTAACATTATTCAAAAGCCCCTTTCTCTTTTTTCATGTATCACTTTCTATCTTCCTTTCTTCTATATGTACATTCACAGTATCCCTCAATATACTTTCTATACAATTTTTCAGGGAACAAGGTTCAAAGAAAGGTTTTAGCAACATCCAAGTAATCCAGTTCATTTCACTTATTCTTTTCCCCTCTTTCAAAGAATTGTTTATAGAACTACCAACTCAATGTTTTCTCTGCCATTTAAGGAATTTCTCCTACTATGAGATAGGCGCCACAATTGTCTTATTCGCAGTTATATTTCCAGTGTCCAAAAGAGTACCTGGCACATAGTGATGGATGGGTGGGTAGATGAATGAACGGACAGATGAATGAATGAATATTGAACCAGCACATTCTTAGTAAGTTTCACTATGATTTTGCAATGCTTCCAACAAGAGACAAAAAAGTGCCTGCAGCCACATTAGATTACTAAAGCACACATTTCCTAAAGGTTTAAGATGGGGGTTCTCTGCTCAAACCTATTCTGATGATATCATGAATTTGCCATAATTTTTTTATATAAAAATAGATTTCTCATTAAACAAATTATTTAAATTAAGCAACAAATTCAACATGATGCTTAGGTGAAAATTTGAAAAAATTAACTGAATGCTAAGATACAGAGATGTCACTTTTTTTGTTGGTTCCTAACCATTCTTTTGACAAATTTATCCTAATTCACAATACAGATCCTGGTTAGAATGATGACATTTATAATTCAATAATTACCATGTTCTTATAAAAGATAGCCTTATCCTCCAAAGGTGTTTCCAACTTTGATTGAGGTGATTTTCATAAAAGGAAACCACAAATGATACTTCATGCCACTGTCTGGGGTAGGAGAGCCTGTTACACCAATATAACGCTATTCCCTACAGATTTGATTTTGGCATAAAGTTTGCATTGTACTCTATATCCCATGGGTGTGAATGAAAAGACATCAATATGGTGCAATTTTCAAATATAAACAGGTCTCCAATATAGTGTTATATAGCATAATCTCCCCATTTTATGATATAGGTTCTAATTTCCCTGTGAATGTTCAAACACTTAGAGGGTAAATACGAATTCTTCTAACATGTCTTTCCAAAGCTCTTTTTTAACTCTTTCCAACTCTCAGACTACAGCAGGAAAAAAAAAGACTCAAAAGAGGTACTAATATCACTATTTAACAGTTCAACTCTAAGGAAAGTATTCCATACTTAACACCTCTAAGAATTAACATAGAAAAAAGACCTAGAGACAGATGAAAGAAACCATGAAAGATAGTCAGGGTTCACAGAGAATATTTAGAAACTATAGATTTTGAATCTAAAAATGAAGAGCACTTTGTATAGGAAGATTTAGGTGTACTAGGCTGAATGAACCACTGACCTGACCAGATACAGCATTCCTATTATTGTACTGTGTTCATGAGGCCCTCCCTGTTGGTGGACAGCTGCCTTCATGCAATGACAAATCTAAACATTCACTTTTGAAAAGGTTGCCTCTCATGGACTTACCTACCTGTGACAGAGTAGATCCTTCATCCCCGTAGCGTATACATGTGGGCTGCTTTTAAAAGTCAGGCCCCATAACATGATATGGCTCTGTTCCACATTTTAACTTTATTTGGGGAGGCAGCAGAACAGAGAGTTTCAGAACGTGGACTTTGGAGCCAGTCGGCATGGATTCTGTCACTAGGTGGGTGACCTGGGGCAAGTTGTTCAACTCTCTGTGCCTCCATTTCCTGGTTGTAAAATGGGAATGGTAACTGCCCATTAATGACTTAATAATATAGGCAAAGCTTTTAGAAGATGTCTGACACATAGTGTTTGGGTAGTGCTTTGGTGCTAAATGACGTGTTTTCACATACATTATCTCATTTGAGCATCACTATGGGAGGCAGGCAGGGCAGATGTGTTTATCCCAAATTAACAGATGATAAATGGACACTTAGTGACACTTCGATGATTTGTCCAAATGTGGTGCTCCGCTCATTCCTAGTAAGTGGCAAAGCAGGGACAAAACTCAGGTCTTCTGACTCCTAGTCCAGTGCTCTTGCCCCTACACTGACCCACCTTCCTTAATTTCTAAGTCATTTATTAAATATTTAGTCAAAGCCAAATCCTAGATTAGGCTTGTTCATCAGATTATGTTGTAAAACACTTGAAAAACAATGGCAGAAGATCCAGAGTAGAGCAGCAAAAAATGATTAAAGCATTAGAAAATGGGCCCTACAAGGAAAGGCTACCTGGTGTTTGGACTGTTAAGGCTGGTGAAAGAGAACTAAGAGGCAGTTTCATCACCATCCTCAAGTATAAAGAGTTATCATAAAGAGGACACTGGCCAAACCACTCTGCCTGCCTGAGGACAAGACCAGAGCAAATGAGCTTAACTAGGACTAGAGAGAGAGTCAAAATTCAAAAGGACTCATTACAAGGAGAGAAGAAACTGGAAGAAAATAAAAGCTCACCAGTTGAGGCAATATGGATGTGGGGCTATTCCAGAGTAGGAAAAAGTCAAATCTAGAAAGTTTTAAGATTGTTTTTGAGAACAGACTAATATTCTGAGCTAATCCTGTCTGTTGCCAAGTAAATAACATTTTAGAAGATTTATTTTAATGAACAGATAAGGGTATTTCCCAAGTTGCCTTTCCATTGGATATCTAAAAGGTTGTCTCTTTAAAGGCATTTAAACATCCCCCTTAGGGATTTATTGTGTTTTAATTATTTTCATAGATAATTCAAAGGGAAATCTCAGGCTAGCCCCTATTTGAATTATGGCATATGCAAACTTGGTGGGGCCCAAACCAACATGTGGCAATGTGCTACTCTCAGGAAAAATACAGATTATATGATTTCTCCTGGAAATATTTCAGGCAAAAATCACCTCATTGTGGATGATGTGAAAGGAACACTTCTTACGGACAGAATCCTGAAGCAGGTCAATCCTTCAGGCTCCTTTCATTTGAGAACTCTGTCACTTCAAAGACAGTAATTTTAAGAATGAAACATCCAAGTTAGGAAGTCAGGTCTCTAAAAGTAACCATTTAAGCAAGATGAACACTATTAGGGGCCTTTCTAAAGTATGAGGCTATCACACAAAAGAGACTGTGCTCACTCTAAAGTGTGTGTAGCAATTGGGGTCACTAGAGCACTGTTGCCTATGGCTAGACCTAGGTCAAGTGAATTAAAAATGTTATATAGCCTTATGCCTACTCCTGGCCTCACTCTCCACTCAGCACAGAGTGGTACCATCCAGTTGCTCCTCTCTGTTTTCTCCCCCTTTGCCCCAGCCCTAACTCTCAACATTCCTCATAGAACATTTAGCTGACATACCAGTCCACGAGACAGTTTGTGTTAGCATTCCCTCTTTCTGGAAGATTTTGTTTATGGTAGAGTTGAATAAACACCAGCCTGGTAATCAGATAGGCATGTCTTCAAATCCTAGCTCTATTATTTCTCTTTTGCATGACTTTGAAAAAAGTGACTTAATTTCTTTGAGGCTCAACTTGCTTATCTTGAAAGACCATTCCACTCCCTTCCTTTCATGTGATCCTCATGTGTTGTGAGGATGAGATAAGATCTGTGGAGAGCACCTGGCACAGCGCTTACACCCAGTAGGCACTCAATAACCAGTAACCATAGTTGTTTGTCCACTAGAAGGAAGTTTTCATGCTTGCAAAAATTAGTTGTTGAAGGACTGTTGCTCAGTGTCTTCGTGGATTTTCCAAGATATCAGTTCAATCTAAGGTCTCAATATGAGAACAGAGTTTTAAGACCTAGCTTCAGGTCTCACTAATATGAGTTTTAGCACGTTAGACAACCTCTCTATTTTTCTCACCAGTATAACATTGGGTAACACACAGTGACTGAGAAGCTCAAGGACTACCTGAGAATTAACTAGATTTTTCAACATCACTTCAAATAATTAAAGGCATTAAAACCTTAAACCACCTATGACAACTGGGCATTTTTAATTACAAATAGGGATAAGTGGTTACCAAGTTCCAGATACCACTTTAATCAATGTGTGTGGGTATGTGTGTTTATATATCTCATGTGAGTTAATCCTCATATTAGCCCTATAAGGTAGATGAGAATATTATCTCCATTTTACAGATGTGGAAACTGAGACATAGAGGTCATACAGCTAATAACTGGTGGAGCCATAATTTGAACCCAGGGGGTCTGACTCCAAAGGCTGTGAATCACTGCACTCATCAGCCTTGGGTCTGACTGAGATTTTCAAGCCAAGTAGATTCAACCAGAGTTTGTAAGAGATAAGCATCTTGATGAGGCCTAGAACAGCTTTGTTTACAACAACCATTGATAAACAACAAGCATTTCACAGATATTTTCTCCACTTGATGAGGATCCATATTCCATTAACACATGGAATTGAAAATAAGCCCCTTAAACCCACCCTTTGGTGAAAAGCTCATTTATAACAAATAAGTTCATTTACTTATGGGACCAAAACGATCTATGCAATGGGCCCCACAAAGGTAGGAATAAATTGTGAGAGATACTTTATCAGAGCAACTAGCATTTCCATCTGTGTGTAATTCTCAGGTAAAGAACCACAATCTCCATTATATTACCCCAATTGCCCTAGATGTTGCCTATTTCCTACTTCTCTTGCTAGGGAATAAGCTGAATGTAACTGGAAAATTCTGGAAGACAACTCCTCTTCCCTTCATTAACCTCCAGAAAACCAAACATAAAATAGGACTCGTTCTGGGAAAGTATAAATGCCCACAGGATAAGTGTTTGAGGTGGGTGCTGAGCTTTTCTCGGCTGCTAGATTTGAGAATGTTCTTCACTCCCACCCAATATCACCCTTAAATCCAAGTGAGAGGAGCCACTACCTTGAGCTCCGTGCTTTAGAGGGCTCCTCATGTTGCAAACACTAAAACACAGACAGGATTTTTTGCCTTTTGGGTCTTGGGAGTTTTTGAATGGTTAGTGGCTGGTGGGACATCAGGAAAAAAGGGGAGAGGGACACATAAGCCAAACTGGACTCCCCATATCAGAGCACAAAGGCCTATGGGGTTAAGGGGGAGTAGGGCAAGGGCAGGGGCAATGAAGGAGAAATTGACAACTTATGCCATAGGAAACAAGAGAAAAACGACTAATTTTGTTTACAATTGGTCTCCTCAAGTCACCCTAAGCAAAGAATCTTGGCAGATATGTTTCTCCAGATAACTGCGCTCCCTCCTTCTGCACTACTTGAATGATGTAGTTTTGGAAGACATGTGGAATTTCTTGGCAACTCCAAGTCAGAAAAGTGAGGCTTGGGACTGGCAACTTGCTGTCCTTGGCTTCTTGGAGAATTTGACAGGTCCACCCCATCCCGGCTTCAGGTGGATCCAGCCACAAGGCAGGAGTTCTGAGCCCAGGGCTCAGATTCCATCCCATCCTGCTCTGCCCCAGCAGACTGTGTGGATCTCACAAGTAGTAGCTCTGGCCTGGGAGAGAGCCTGAGTCCTTGAGCATTCTGATCTATTTCAAGGGCATGGCCTGCAGAGCTTTGGGTGTGTGAAGGATTTCAATCTAAAATGGAACTAGAGGATCTGAAATGGAAAATCTCATGCATGTGCCTTCAGGAAAATGAAACTTAAGAATTGAGAGGACTAATTTCCCATAAATGCCTGACTTCACAGAAAACCAGAACCTCTCCTGACCAATGAATATCCATCAAGAATCTCTTTTCATCCTCAAGCCAATGAACTTATTGCTGGGACACTGACCAGACTTCCTCACTCTCTGCACTCCTTGCCCACAAATACTGCCCACCCCATACCCTAGACAGACTCACCTGAAGCATGCTACAGTTTGCATTTCCTGGAATAGCACTTCTTCTGCTATTCCTGAACAAACTCAATTTCTGGTCATTTGAGCTTGCATCAGTTTATTTCTTTATTTGGGGTGACAGGCAGATACTCAAGCAGGCCAAGGCATACCTTGTTTTTGGACATTTTAACATTTAAATATAGGGTATGTGGTCCTCCATTTGTATTTCTGTCATGGGTTCAAAAACATTAGGGGTGAGCCTGCTCCTATTCACCTATATCTCTCATACCTAAAAACATAAATGCTCTGTCAAAATGTCCAGTTTATTCCAGAAGAGTAGGTTTTTCTGAACACTCTAGGCTCATTCAGTGTAAATGTAGCTCTTCCAGTCATCTATCATATTTGTTTGGTGAGGCAGGTTAGGGAGGGCGCTTTTTCACAGTAATAGAATCTCTTCCTGACTAGCTTAGATGCTATGAGAAGTTAATCAGGTTATCTGGTAAAACTGGGATAGAGAGTGATATGCCCATCACTCTTGGAAGATTTTTATCCTACTTCTGTCTCTCAAAGGTGGGTACAGGCTACTCCAGAGAATCCTCCTGCTACTTTCTTATCTTTTGTTTTATTCCATAGATATTCCTTTTTACCCTATCCAAAGTCCAAAGGAGAAGATGGTCAGGGGACACAGGATAAATTATGGGTCTGGAGGGGCAGTGAAAGAGAAGTAAATTACTTAATTTTCTCCTCTTTTCCATGCCCACTGCCACAAAATACCCTCAAGAACTATGTTTATTCAATTCCTTTCTTTTTTTAAGATTTTATTTATTTATTTTGGGGGTAGAGCATAAGTGGGGGTTGGACAGAGGCAGAGGGTGAGAAAGAATCTCAAACAGACTTCATTTTGAGCACGGGGCCTGATGCGGGGCTCCATCTCACAACCTGGAGATCATGACCTGAGCCAAAATCGAGAGTTGGATGCTTAACCAACTGAGCCACCCAGGAGCCCCTGGTCAATTCTTTTCAACACTAGAGTTTGTCTAAGAAAGATTCTCTATGCTTAGAATTCCAGAGTTCTTCTAGAGACCTCCTTTCAGAGGCATGGTTACAAGCTGAGAGCTAAACATTTTTCTTCCATCACATGGTAGTGGTTCTATACTTCACACTTAAGTCTATGTCTTCCATGATGTTCAGATTATACGGTGGACTGGTACTGGATAGGAGATAGCACAGTGACACTGGAGACCCCTTGAACCAAAGCAAGGCACTGTTTATTTACCAGCCTGTGACTACAGGTGGAATAAATGAGAAGTATTTCAGAATCTTTGAACAAAAAGACACATAAGGGATTTGGCAGGTGTTATTTACCCGGATTCCTAAGGGTATCTGAGATTGTATCCCCATGATAGAGAAACAAGGGCCACACAGAATGGGATCTCTTAGAATGGAGAAATAGTTGCTTACCTATCTAAGAAATCACTGCACAATTAGGAGGTAACTCATGAAGAAGAAAGCAGGCAAAGGGATCACACCTCTGGAACAGGCATTGTAATTTACACGGAACACTTCCAAGACAAGGACCAATCAACTGTTCTGAGGTTAACCTCACACAAGGGCTTATATTAGAGTACTATACTAGGCACTATTAGAAGAAACAAAAGTTCTTTTTCTTTCCCTTTTAAGATCCATAACAGCCCCTAGTAATGTAAATCAAATGAGAGAGCAGCATATCTCAACAAATGTAAAATAACATAATAAAGACAAGGTACATATGTGCTCGTAGAATAAAAGGAATTAGAAAAACCCACAGCTGATTTTTGCATATGAGTTAATTCATCAGAGAATGTAAAGTCAAAGTGTTTCCAAGACCTATGCCTCTCCATCTTCTTCCCCCGGGAACATGGTAAGGCCCTAATATTAAAAAAAAAAAAAAAAAAGAGAGAGAGAGAGAGAGAGACCACATTTCTCTTTGTTTCTCCCTGTTTCCCAGTCTCTTAATGGTCATACTTCCAGACCTAGATAACCAAACAACTCATTGGCCTTTCTTCATCTCTTGCTGTATTTTACAAGATGTTCCCTTTCTTTTCCCACATCCAGCCATTCAAGTTTTCTCCCTGAAATGAAACTGGCTGCCTCATACATCCTTTTCAGGGACCTTTCTCAATTACTTTACCAATGTCCTGTGTTCTCTATTTCTTACCCTACTGACATGGTGATTTAAAGTGATTACTTAAGATATATTGGACTACCTTAATAAATATTCTGAAGCAAAAATGCACCACAAAATTGCAGAACAGTTGTCCCAAAAACAGAACTTACAGTTGGATATCTTAAAGATACTGACAGCTGACATTGTTTCTCTTAAATCCAGCTTAACATCTGGCCTCCAGGCCCTACGTGAATGGGCAGAGCCACACACTTAAACTTGCAATAAAAGTCTTCCAGGTGTTAGGTGATTTCAGCACTCACTGGCAGCCTTAAACAAAGTTGTTCCCTAAACTGCAAAGATATTGGGGAGCCTGGGTGGCTCAATGGGTTAAGCCGCTGCCTTTGGCTCAGGTCATGATCTCAGGGTCCTGGGATCAAGCCCCGCATCGGGCTCTCTGCTCAGCAAAGAGCCTGCTTCCCTCTCTCTCTCTCTCTCTCTCTGCCTGCCTCTCTGCCTACTTGTGATCTCTCTCGGTCAAATAAATAAATAAATAAATCTTTAAATTAAAAAAAAAACTGCAAAGATATTTATCCTAAGAGTTAGTAGCAGACACCAGCACTCTATATTTAGAGATTTTATCTTCAGCTTATTAAAAAGGATGGTCTGATTCTCTGGTCATACTTCACACTAGACTGGCTAGACTGGCTTTGTGACTATTTAGAAACAAATCTCCTCTGAAAATAAAGAGAAAAAACTCATTCAAGATCATTACTTTGAAATAGCAAGACACTTTATTTCAGATGATAGAAGGTTTGGTCTCAAAAAGGAACAGCTCTTGCTCAACCAACAGTTCCCTCCCCTTATTTTAAAAAATTGTATCTAATTATTTGCTTGATTATTTCCTATGAGGTTTGAGGGTTTTATTTTAAAAAATCAACACAAATTTAAATTAATTTTCATTAGGGAACCTCATGGAGTCCTTGGGATGACTGGAGACATCCTTGGAGTTTTATAAAGTGGAGTACAGAGGCCTGGAGGCAGACCTGGGTTCTAGCCCCGAGCCATAGGACTCCAAGGGGTCACTTAATCCCTCTGTGCCTCCATTTCCTAAACTGTAAAATGATTGTGTTCTATATGATGGTCCCTCCCAGGTCCAACAGGCTATGATTCCCAGAGCAGTGAAAAACAGGGTAGGCAATTCGAGAAATATTGAATCCCAACCCATGTTACCATACATCGTTCTAGATATGGGCAGGGGGGAAGACATGTCTTTCATGCTATACTAGTAGGGGTGATAAGGCAATACAATCATTCTGGAAGGCAGAGTATGATAAGTATCTAAAACTGTGTGAGTCAACTTTCCTGCTTTCTCGGATGGCCAGGCTTGTGGCCATCACAGAATGTTTCTTTGCTGACTGTGAATCTTGCAAACCTCAGTATCAGTCAGCTTCGCTTAGCCTTGGAGACACAGATGGAGGGGGGAATTGAGATGCTATGCCCCAAGGCCAATAAACGCCTGGAAGTTTATCATTTACCTCTCTCCTTAGAGTACAGATTAACAAATGCCCCCATTAATAGGATTTTCTAGTTAGTGAAAGTTATGCACTTGTGTATAGGCAAATATCACATCAGCCCTTATATCTGAAAAATGATAAAATAATATCTGAAAAATGACTGGGGAAAATTCCTGTAAGGAATTTCTGGTAGTTGGCTTCTGATTAACCGCAGTTTGTTTGTTCATCACAAACCTATCATAAGTTCCCTGTTATAACCTTATCCACTGTCATACTCCTGCTCAAGTGTCCTTCACACATAGCAATGTAGAGTAGATTACAGTAAAAATTTATTCAATCATTGAAAATAGAGCTACGCTACTACCCAGCAATCACACTACTGGGTATATATCCTAAAGATACAAACGTGGTGCTCTGAAGGGGCACATGCACCCGAATGTTTATAGCAGCAATGTCTACAATAGCCAAACTATGGAAAGAACCTAGATGTCCATCAACAGATGAATGGATAAAGAAGATGTGGTATATATACACAATGGAATACTATGCAGCCATCAAAAGAAATGAAATCTTGCCATTTGCGACAACATGGATGGAACTAGAGGGTATCATGCTTAGCGAAATAAGTCAATCAGAGAAAGACAGCTATCATATGATCTCCCTGATATGAGGAAGTGGAGATGCAACATGGGGGGTTAAGGAGGTAGGAGAAGAATAAATGAAACAAGATGGGATTGGGAAGGAGACAAACCATAAGTGACTCTTAATCTCACAAAACAAACTGTTGGTTGCTGTGGGGAGGGGGGTTGGGAGAAGGGGGGTGGGGTTATAGACATTGGGGAGAGTATGTGCTATGGTGAGTGCTGTGAAGTGTGTAAACCTGGCGATTCACAGACCTGTACCCCTGGGGATAAAAATATATTATATGTTTATAAAAAATAAATTTAAAAAAATTTATTCAATCATTGAAAATAGAGCTATGCTACTACCCAGCAATCACACTACTGGGTATATATCCTAAAGATACAAACGTGGTGCTCTGAAGGGGCACACGCACCCGAATGTTTATAGCAGCAATGTCCACAATAGCCAAACTGTGGAAAGAACCTAGATGTCCATCAACAGATGAATGGATAAAGACGATGTCATATATATATATACACAATGGAATACTATGCAGCCATCAAAAGAAATGAAATCTTGCCATTTGCAACGATGTGGATGGAACTAGAGGGTATTATGCTGAGTGAAATAAGTCAATCAGAGAAAGACAATTATCATATGATCTCCCTGATATGAGGAATTTGAGAGGCAGAGTGGGGGGTTTGGGGGTAGGGAAGGAAAAAAATGAAACAAGATGGGATCAGGAGGGAGACAAACCATAAGAGACTCTTAATCTCACAAAACAAACTCAGGGTTGCTGGGGGCTGGGGGGTAGGGACAGGATGCTTGGGTTATGGACATTGGGGAGGGTATGTGTTGTGAAATGTGTAAGCCTGACGATTCACAGACCTGAGCCCCTGGGGCAAATAATACTTTATATGTTAATAAAAATAATCAATAAAAAAATTTATTCAATCAAAGGCCTTCTCCCCCATCTATTAACACCATCATTTTAGGATTAAGCCTGGTAACTTATTCCAAAATTCTAAAGATATGAACAAATTCAAATGCAAAAATGAAACTAATACAAATATCTTCTTTTGTTTTGAGTTGATCCCATCACTTAATCAAGTGAAACTTCAGGTCTTCAAAAAAAAAAATAGGACACATTGACCATACATAACTCTTTCATCACTCCACAGGCAAAGAGTACATTTTCAGTTAGCATGGGAGGAAAACACCTTGATACCTGTTCCTTTGTATGGCTTACACAGTGAATGTGCTGGGTAAGCCTTTGCAGCCACTGAGAGGTTGACTAAATCCTATGCATTAGAATAACTGCCTTGTAAACTTTAATGAATTTTTTAGAATCATCATCATGCTTTATTAGGAAATTCACCCAGATTAAGAGCAACAAAAAAATGTAGCAATTAGAAGGTTCATCACACAGCTGCATGATTACAGGAGCCTTGTCCTAGATTCTAACAGATGCTGTAACAAACAGTTTCATAAGGGCTGCAAGAGCCACAGTTTACAACAGCAATGCAAAAGCTAATTATTGCTCCCATTGCCACAGGACCCTTATGTTTAAAATAATTTAAATTTCTGGGATTTCCTATAGAGAGACACCAAGCAAAATAAGTGCAGTGATAAAAAAAATAAAATAAACTCAAGTTCTTTACTACCCTAACACTGAAAGGCAATGACAATTAACTGATCCATGCCAAGGTCTGGACTTTGATAAGATGGAGTGTGGGAAAGAGTCCTTAGTCAGTTTGTTACCAACCACCCCACTGGCCCTTCCAGTCAAATGTCATGTCTGTTGGGGCAGCCTTCCCTCAGTCCAGATCTATCTCTGCCCAGAGGTTATAACAAAGTACCAAGTAAGGGGTTCCATTCAACAGGCCAGAACCAGGGCTTGGGAGATTCGTGACAATTACTGTCATGTCACTAGAGGTAGAGGTAAGGGGAAGAAAGAAGTAGCCAGGTACCACTAGTCTCTCTCCAACCTTTAAAAATAAATATAGCTACCAAAGAGCCTCCCAAATACACATGAGCCCCCCCAATGCCTTACTTGGGAAAAGAATAGCAGTTGACAAATATCTTCTGAAGTAATCCAGTGCTAGGCCAAAGACCCAAAAGTTGGCTGAGTTCTATCTCAAGATCACCATGTGACCTTGTACAGCCACCTCACCTTTCATCATCTTAGTGACTCCGGCCATAAAATTTAAGAAGCCTTCCCTACCTGACAGGATGACAAGATGAATCAGACTATTTCTTTAAAGTATTCTAAGATCCTCAGAGAGGGCAAGTCTACATATATCAAGCATAAGAGTCATTGCACCTCATGTCTTAAGGAGGAGAAAATGAACAAGGAAAAGAACGTGTGGTCACTGAGCCTGAGAACTTAAAAAGGATCTAAGTTTCTTCTATAATCTGAGGTGCATCTAAGGAGAGGGAGACTGAAGTGAGGGAGTCACCTTAAATGTTTGAATCTGTGAGTCTTACTGGGGGGTAGCAGGTGCTTTGATTATGATTTTGTGGGCCAAAAAGGTCTTTCTTAAACATGGGTATTATATTAAAATTTCCATGGTTTAACTTCAGATGTTTTCATGCCTTTAGTTGCCCCAACAGTGGAAATTCCAGCTCTAGGTATAAGTGGATCATTATTGAGGACAGGGGCAGGAAAGGTGCCATCTCTTTCAAAGTTCAGTGTTGCCAGACAATGTGCCTGCCAGTCTTAAGAATGGGGACACAGAAGTAGGTGAACCAATGTGCAAATCAGAACCTTAAAATGATATTATCTAAAACACACACACACACACACACACACACACACACACACACACACACTCGCAGAGGTAAATAAGAGAGAAGAACCAAAATAGAGTGGGACCTCAGTAACACTGTGTCTTAGATTGAGAGATGAAGATCCAGGAACACTGAATCAGGGGACTAGACAGTCAAAGAAGATAGTATCAAAAGCTTCTTAATGACAGTTTTTAAGTTCCTTCGCTGCTATGTCCTTAACAGCTCTGACAAGTCCTTTTCACTTCTCTTGACCTATTTCAAACTACTGCCTGTGCTTAACTCGAGAACCTCCTACTCAATAAATTGCTCCTCCTCTCCCTTCCCTGGCCAATATAAAATCAATTGTTGCTTGACAGACTGCTTTGTTGCAGTTTTCTCAAAGGCACAAAGGAGAGAAACACACCTTCTTTGTACATGCATTAACTTAATTTCAGTTTCACCCACTCAAGCACAGCGCAATCCTTCAAACTCTGACCCAAACCGTTTTGCTATTTGGTGTCCATGGCAACAACCACCAAGCCACTCAGAGAGAGTTGTAAGAAGTGACAGGAAAGTGCATCTCTCAACAGAGCTTTTAGTTCCTTTGCATTTGCTACACCAATAGCAGGTGGCAGCAGGTCCCTCCCAGAATCCTCAAGCATTTGCTTTCATAAGGGAGGGGGAATGTCATTCTCATCTCCTCCCCAGAACACTTCTCACACCCAGCCTGTTGAAGATAAAGTACTAATTGTGGAATATTGAAAATAGTAGGAGGACAGTTTTTGCCTGAGAAAACTTCCCAGTGGTCTCCTTCCCCAGCTACTCTGTCCCCTGCAGCCTCCACCACAATACCCTGCTTGCTAAACTATAGCCAGTGACCGCAAACCCTCAAAAGACAATACACATGAAATCCTACTCACTTTTCTCTCATGGTCCTTACCACTCAGTGACCCAAAACTCATTCTCTTAACTTAAGTCATGTCAATGCATGCATGGCAATCTTGCCATCAAACTATTTGTAAAGAAAAGGGGCTATGTTAATAAGGATCCAGATACCGGAGGATCTATGAACCAAGAGAAAAATGTATGGTTTCTCCAAACATAGTGAAAGCTGTTCAATTTACAAACTGATTTCATGAGTTCCATATTATTTGCTTTGCTCAGAGTTTAGCTGAAAACTTGTCAGATGGCAATGAATTTCCCCTTACTCTCATCCAGAGGATGACAGGGATGGTTCCATTTGCAATCTCATTTCAACAGAACCCAACATATCTAACAAAGGCTTTTTGTGTAAAAACTAGCTCAGACTTGATTCTTTATGGAAACTGAAAAGGACCCATTACTCAAGTGTCCTCTTCATAGAATCTACACAAACAGGAATACTACTTGAAGTGAGGAAAACAAGTGAATGGCTTTATCTTCTTAACTGCATGAAAAAAGGAAACAGGAGGCTCTATGCACAATCCCTTCCAGCAGATCTGCTGAAATGTAAGGAAATGGTTTCAAGCTCTCCTTGAGAGCGAGACAACATTCCTATTCACGCTGCCTATTTCTGTTGTCCTGGATAAGAACTAGTGAGAAGTTCAAAGAAAAAAATAAAAAGCAAGTAAAACACATGGTTCCAGCCATTAAGGAGCTCATGGTTTAGTAGGGAAGCAGTCGAGTAAACAGATGATAGTGGTCTAGTGTGATAAAGGGCACACAGATCCTCCTGGAATGCAGAAGAAACATGTCTCCTTCAGCCTGACTTGGAGATCAGGGAGTCCTTCTCCTGATGATTTGTTGAACTGAGTCTTCAAGGACCCAATACTTCATGTGGTTTGGTGGAAGAAAGTGGAAGTTTCTATTTACGTAGGTGTGATAAACACCACTTACTACTTGTCAGAGTGAGTGCTAATAAGCAGTGCCAATTAGGATATTAAGACCAGCTCAGATGTCATAAAACAGAATGGTAGAAACTTGATACCAAGAAGAATATGGGCTGTATTGGCCAAAACATGACTCCACCTTTCGTCACGACCTTTCAATCCCCAAGAAATGGGATTTTTTCCACCAAGAAATGTAATAACATGGTCTCCAAAATGAGAGGTTTCTACTTAGGGATTAAACCACACTATCATTTTACAGTGAAGATACCGATTGTGGTGAAAAAGCAAGGATTTCAACCCAGATCTGATTTTAGAGCCCATATTCCTCACGGCACACCACCCAAGATTATGCCAATACATGGGCCAAATAGAAATCTACAGATGGGTTCCCCTGAATAGACCACCAGCTTCCTCACCCCATCCCACTTCCCACCCAACTATCTGGAATTAGTGTGTAAGTTAAGATAGTCTGTTCATAGGAAAACATACTATCCGAGAAAGATAACATTTGAAGTTAAAGTCACTTCTCACCCTTCCTCCTTATATTTCCAATTGTCTTTTTTCTCATCATCCACAAACATTGAATACATGCCCACAGGGCACTGTGCTGAATGATGAAACAAGTTTAAACTGAGGCCCTGCCCTCAAGGATCTAGAGTCTAATCAGGATGGCAGAACACATGCCTAAATCAATACATCATTAGTAGCCTGAGAAAGATGAGCTAGAAACCACCTAGGAATCCACAGGATAGAGTAATTACTAGCGAACCCAACTAGAGTCTAGGCTTCATGAGGGCAGGGTTTTTTGTGTTTTGTTCACTGCTGTAGTCCTAGCATCCAAAACAGTTTGGAACCTAGTAAGTGCTCAATAAAGATCTATTGCATTGAACAAATAGCTTCTTGACGTTTTAGTAAAAAAGAAAAAAAAGTTCTGACATTTATCACTTGGAGAATAATCACCAGTCCTACACACTGAAATTATGTCTTTTATTCATGCTGCATGTGCTACTGGAACTCCCCAGGGAGATTTCTAGAAAGGGGGTTTCAGCCTATAACTTAAACCTTTGCAAAATCCTAGCAGAGTTTTGTCCTCTTCTGCTCCCTACCATGGATGAGTGTTTCCCAGTGATGAAGGGTAATGTGGATCCAGGGTTTTTTGTTCATTTATTTGTTCATTATGACCTCAAACTCTTTTCAGCAAAAGGCACGGCCCTTCAATAACGTGCAATTCTGGGAGACACAACTCCATTACTTGCTTGGTTCATCTAACAAGGCAGAACGCAGACTCTGATTTAAAACCAAGCCCCTTAAATGAGTTTTGTTTAGGCTTAAAGGCTAAACAGTTGTGATTACTGTCAGTAGGCATAGGCTGTAAATCTGTCTTAGATGTTTATATTCCATTAAGAGGGACTCAAATGGGTAGCACAATACAATTCCCTTTAAAAAGTGGAATCAAGGGGGGGAAAGCAGCTTCTAAGGCAGTCGTTCGTGCAACCCAACGTGGTCAAATTCTTGGTCTTCCAAGGCTTTGTACTAGGTTAGGAATTTTGTCTTATATTATTTTTACCACTATACAAATTCTTATTAATTTGACTTCCAGGGCTGGGGAAGATATGGGCAATTAGAATGCATCAGAACACTGTAGGGAAACCCAAACATTCATATAAAAAAACAAATGGGGATAATGCCATCCTGCTTTAACCATGACCGAAACTGACCTTATGGTACCACAGGGCTTTGCTAGCATGTAATTTCAAGTCTAAGATTTTAACGTGAATGGAAAAGGATCCAATTTCATAATCTGACTTCTTCTGAAAACCCACAAAGCCAAAATCATTTTCAGTTCCATGGGTATACCTCCCAAGAAGTTAGAACATCACACACCACCACACAGATATGAGGCTGAACATACCACTCATTGTGACCCTTTCACCTTTCAAGAGGTGTCGTTTAGAAGGTACCTGGTTTGTGACAGAGTCTCAAGGAAAAATAAAAAGAGGCCCATACATAGGGCCTTCTACTCTCAAATCAAAAATCTTTGATTGGGAAACTCTCCTGGGTTAAAGCAAGAATATACACTGCCCCATAGAACTTTCCACATTTTTTCAAAGCTTTTTTGCAATGTATCTCCTTTGAACTTCAGAGGTAGGTAGGGTGAATAGCATCTTCTCTATTACATAGATGAGAAACAGACATAAGAAGGTTAAATAACTTGCCTGAGACCACATGGTTCAGATTTCTCAGTTTCTTTAGATCTTATTTGAAAAAGAGCTAGACCCATTTTACATACTGGATCTGGAAGGATGCATTTGGAAAAGCAGCAATATTCTGTTACACCACAGTACATATGCCCTGCCCCTGTCATCTCCCCTGCGTTCAAAAGGTCTGGCTAATAACCTTTACTTTGGGCTTGGGCATTTCTCTTTCCCCCTTCCCCACTCTGTTTCCTGAAAGAACAATTAAGATCCATTTGGGACTAATTATAGCAATTCTTGAATTTGAACTTGCAACCATTACCCAGTTGAGGTCACTTATTTTAAATTAACTTGCCTGGTCAGGACATAGGTTTGGTATCTTCAGAGCCCAGTGCAGAGAGACACCAGCTTACTCAGACTTTTAATTAACTAGCTAAATAACCTGGACTGTGGCAAACTGCCTCTCATTTGATGGACTCATTCATCTGCATGCAGACAAGGATCAAAATACATTATCAGAGCTTCAGGGACTGAGTCCTAGAAACCTCTTGCACAGTCTCTTATTCAAGGCTATGAGCTTCTTCCCTTTGGTTCCCCCTAATTATTTTCTCTGTGCTTTTGTTCTGATTATCCAGCATTCATCACAAGTGCAGCTCATGATGAAACAATGACAACCCATGTTGTACGCTGAGAAGGAATCGAAAATTGGAGTTAGGATCATAGGAACCAGGCCCAAAGCTTTGAGAAATAATTAGGGGAAACTAAAGGGAAATTCCCAGGATGGCCCACAACAAAGGAGAATTTCCAAAGATTCAGGCCATAACTGCTCCCCCCTTAGGTAATAATACATAATAACAGTAGGTCCTTAGTCTTTGTTGTATTAAGCTCATAGTGGGAGCTGATCATCCCACAGTCATAATATAGTTCTTATGATCACTAATCATTAGTAGAGCTGCTATCACCCAGTGACTGGGCTCTGGATTCAGACAGATCTGATTTTGACTCCAGGCTCCATCATTTTCTGCCTGTGAGGCCTCGGGCAAGTTACCCAGCTTCTCTGGGCTTCGGTTTCCTGACATGGAAGATGAAATTAATGCTAGTTGTGGTGAGGATGCAATTGTGGTGAGGATACAATTAGGTAAAGCATGTGAAAAATCAGTTTCCACCATGCCATGTACATGGCAAATGCTCAATAAATGTGAGCTTATGTTTGTCTTCTGTTCTGTCCCACCACCAGGCCTTAGTCCAAGGCATCATCCCACAAGGGATCCTCTTCTCCCTTCTCTCTGCCAGCAACAGTCCCCTGCCCCCGATCATTCAAAATCCAGTCTGCAAGGCGTCTTCCTCTCCAAGAAAGAGCCTTCCCTGTGTCTGAACTTGTTCAATGCCCATCCCCTCAATACACTTTTCTCAATTTTATATTACTTTAAATGGCACCTTCTTCTACCACTTCCTAAGCAATCTGGACTTTTCTCCAAGGTGTATTTAAGCCTTCTGTGTTTGAAACATCTATTAAGCATCACCTTGGTGCCAAACACTGGGGCTCTGTGCTATGGGGTACATGAGATGAGTAAAGATATAGGGATGGGAGAGAGGGAAGCAATATTGGTTGAATCCCTTTAAATCTCACATGCTCTGCTAGAAACTTTAAATGCATTTCTTCAGTTAGGCCTCACAATAACCTTATGAGGTAGGTGCCATTATGATTCCTATTTTAGATGTGGAAACTGAGATTCAGAGAAGTAAAATGACTTACCCAAGGCTACTTGGCTAACGAAGAGGAAGAACTGGTGCCTTAGGTCAGTCTGACTCCAGGGTCCACTCCCACCACCATGATGCTCTCCTGCTTACCTCATGTTTTGTTTTGTTTTGTTTTTCCATCCGTTGCAATGATGCTCGACAAAGCAATATGTAAACTTTAGGATGCAGTATGTGTGACTTAAGGATCACGGCAGTTGTAACAGGTGCTGGGGATGTCCTACCCATGGCCCCTTGGCACTAGCCTTTGTTACCCACTCCGGCAGCTTCCTATTGTAAGCACGTGTTACTCTCCACTGGAAGCCTTTCTCCCAGCCTGAGAGTGAGACAAGTCAGAAGTTTTGGGCAGGAGTCACCTGGGTGGCTCAGTCAGTTAAGCATCTGCCTTTGGCTTAGGTCATGATCTTGGGGTCCTGGGATCAAACCCCATGTTGGACTCCCTGCTCAGGACAGAGTCTGCTTCTCTCTCTCTCTCCCTCTGCTCCTCCCCCAGCTCCTGCTTGCTCATTCACTCTCTCTCTCTCTCTCTCAAATAAGTAAGTAAAATTTTAAAAAAAGAAGCAGCAGCAGCCCTGGGAAGGAATTAATATTCCTGATGGAAGCTATCAGCCAACAGTGAATGGGGAGTGAAGGACAAAGGCTCCAGTTTCCAAGCCCTCACATACCACTCTCAGAGGTACTCAGAGCTAACCTGCTCAGGAATGCCCCTGGACTGGCTTCTTTCCCTTTGCTCTCTCATTTCCTCACTCCCCTACCAAAGCTTCCTGGAATCCCAACTACTGGCCCTCGAATCTTTGTCTCAAGAGTCCGCCTCTGGTGCAGTCCTGTCTAAAACAAGAATCTGGGGGTGCCTGGGTGGCTCAGTGGGTTAAGGCCTCTATCTTCAGCTCAGGTCATGATCCCGGGGTCCTGGGATCCAGCCCCGCATCCGGCTCTCTGCTCGGCAGGGAGCCTGCTTCCTCCTCTCTCTGCCTGCCTCTGCCTGCTTGTGATTTCTGTCTGTCAAATAAATAAATAAAATCTTAAAAAAAAAAAAAACAAGAATCTGTCAGAGATTCCTACTTTGGCTCCTGTCCCAGGAGTCTGAGTGAGTGTCTTCATGCTGCCCACCCCTGCCACCCTTCCCATGGAAGCTTTTGAAAGAAGCACCCTATAAACCCAATGTCTCCCTTCTTATCCCCTTTCATGAGAATCCCATAATTGAAGATCTTGTTAGTTTTTCAAAGTGCATTTATTACCATATGGAAAGATAGTCCTAGACTTCAGTGTGCATCAGAATCAACTGAGTGTCAAAAGCAGACTACCTGGATCTGACCTAGACTTTCTGAATCAGACTCTCCAGAGAGGTGCCCAGGTGCCTGCATTTTCATACATTCTCTGGGTTATCCCCCACAACACACACTTTGAGAAATACTGTCTTAAGACCTTCCTATAGCCTGGATCTGCAAAGAATGTGAATGATGTTCCTCGTGTTCTCTCTGTCCCTAAGCCTTCTGTGGAATCAAATGCGAAAGCCTGGAATTGTTCCGCCTCCTTGCTCCTGAAATGCAGCATGGATAAAGCCAAGGACCCGTTGTTTCTCTTAGTGTGGGGCAGCCCGAGACTCCCGGGCAAATGTCTACCATGCAGAGGAGAGATCTGTCTTACAGACTCTACCAAATTTCTGCTCTCACCTTTCTCCCTGTCCACTACCAACCCCCATTCTCTCCTGTGCTACAACACTGTGATGACTACACATGCTCAGTTCAGTAATGGCCTTGTGTGCTGCTTTGTCTCTGGGCAGAACACTGCCCCACCTCCAGCTCCCCACACACATCTTCTCAACCGTGATTTCTGTGTAGTTTGGATTCCTGGTCCTAATCAACATTGGGGGCAGGAGAGGAGAGGGCGGTGGAGGATGACCGTGTGGGTTACTTTGTTGTTGGTTTACCCCCTCCCCAATTCCTGTCATTTATTTACCCTCCATTCAAATGCCTGAACCCTGCATGCAAACTTCAGCTCCTTCCTTGCACTTCCAACCCCGTGCTGTCCTGACCAGTGGCTCCAATACCCCTCTGCACCAAATTCTGATGCCTCTCCATCTCCCTTACCCCACAGCAGCAGGAAACCACTTTGGTACATTTTGAGAATAAGGGACATGAAATCAGGGAAGCCTTCATGGAAGAGGTTGCATATGAGCAGGCCTTGAAGGACAGATGTGATTTCTGTGGAAAAGGATGGTGGGAGGGAGCATTACAATAGGAATAAGGAAGGGAAAACACAACAAATATGGGATAAGCATCAGGCACTATGTTAAGAATAATGGGTATTAAGGAGGGCACGTGATGTGATCAACACTGGGTATTATAAGCAACTAAAGAATCATTGAGAACACTACATCAAAAACTAATGATGTACTATATATTGGCTAACTGAACATAATAAAAAAAAGAACCATAGGTACATTATTTCATTTATTACTTGATGCAACTCTATGAAGTAGGTACTAATGACAGACCTATTTAAGATGAATATACTGAAACACAGTTTAAGTTAATTGCTCAAAGCTACACAGCTATGAAAGGGCAAAGTAAGGAGTCTAAACTAGGCAGTCTACCCTGCGCTCTTGACCACCCGACTCAACTTCCTATCAACTATTATGTTCTCTGTTTTACAGATGGAAAACTGAGTCTGAGAGGTTAAGTAACTCACCCATTGTTACACAGCTTGTAACTGGCAAAGCTGGAACACATTGCCCTTAGCAGATCCCATTGTATTTACCGCATAACCACTTAGACCCCTTCTAACTTAACTTTTTCAACCAATCATTTCAATCACAATTTCTTCTGGAGCCAATCCTGGCTGCCATCACAACAAATGCCGACATTGGCCTAAATAAAAATCTTTCTTCTAGTGTGTAAGCACTGTAAAACAGTGAGGCTCTTCTGAAATCAAGTGAAATAGCCCTCTGAAAGACATCACTCTTTGTTTTTAAAATTGCATCCTCTTTAATTTACCTGTTTGTCAGATTCCCACTTATAAAAACCACAGGAAAAAATTGTTTAGGTATTTAGTTTGGAGACAAAGCACTTTCTATCTCAAGTGGGTTATGAGTTAATCATGCTCTCCTTGGTTGTACCTTGTACATTTTTCTGTCCTCATACTTCTCCCGCTGGGTTGTAATTGTCTGTTAATTTGTCAGTCTTTCTTCCTCTGGTGTTGAGATCCTCCAGGCTTGGGATCAGGTTTTGGTGACCTCTGTCTCCCCAGCATCTGGCCCCACGATTGGCACAGAGCAGGCACTCAACAAATGTCCATTAGAAGAAGAGATGAATGAAATGTGATTAAGTGAGGTAACTCTTCCATCCACTAGGGACATCAATCCATATTCCTTTTAAGTCCAGTGGTATGTGGGTGTGCTATGCAGGTAAACTGGCTCTCAAGGGGGAAAAGCCCTGATTTATCATGTTGGCTGATGTCTATACTGTAAATACTCCTACCATGGCTGATTTCAAGTTACTAATGGCTTAAAAACTGGCTCACAAAATTCCCTTCAGGAGCCCCCTGTTTTGGGCTGAACCTCTGTAATTCTGCCTGGAGTGCTTGAACTGTTATCAAGTCAGTGGGATCAGAAAGGTAGATAAGCTGTCAGAGTGGGGAAGATAATGCCAAATTCAAACAGCACCTGTGAAAGACAAAAGAAAACCAAACATTTGAGAATTAGGAGAATTCTATGTTTGTCCTGCCATGAACGAAGTCTCTATCATTTGTCATCCATTGCCAAAAAGAGAGATACTTCAATGACATGGATCTTAGAAGAGGGAGAAATCTGCCACTCTCCTAAAAAACAAAGGCCCCCAAAATATACTGCGTTTCTGAGATCTATTTCCTTTTATTTGAAAATATAAATTTGTTCACTTGCTTCCTTCAACAATCAGAAAATCTCACAGATTGGGGTATCAAATGCTAGAAGCATTGAACAAACAGAAGCTTTATTCACAGAAGCATAATTAGGGAGTTCTAAGGAGAACATCTCATTCTCCATGTCCCCACACCAAATGTTCCTTCCTCTCTCCTCCCAACATGGAGGCTCCATCATTCTGGACTGAACCTGAGTTTCTAATACTCTACCCAGCCAGCCATAGCTCAATTTTGCACACTGTATGGAGCTAATGGGTAAATGGCAGGATCTGAATCCAGAACCATCTGGCTCTTTCTAGTACATCACCTTTAATAAATACCAATTTTTTTCCCCAGGCTTTAAGGGTGATTCAGATCACATCTATGAAGAAAACATAAACACTATAAGATGTCATTTCAGGTGTACTACTAGAGTTATTGATGCTGATAAATACCTAAAGATTGGGAAATGTGACTTGTGGGGGAATGAAGGAAGTCCTGCATTATTCCACATATCCCCAAGTGGTTACAGTTGGAAATAACACATATTTGAGTGACTATTCAGCTGTATTCCAGATGTTGTCATTCCTTTTTTTTTTTAATCCAAATAATGAAAAAAATTTTTACAAGGAATGTGTCCACTGGCACTCTCAAGCCTTCTATTATTCAAGTGCGTCTTAGGAATCCAGGATTATAGTGCTTTGGGCCCAAATGATTTTGGAAAATCTACAAAGAAAAAGGGTACCTTTTGATATTTAGAATAAAGTTATAAATATTAAAACCAAAGTTGTAAGTATGAACATAAGTGACAGTAAATTTCATAAAAGAATACATGAAGAATGCTGGTATTTAATAGGTATTGTTTAGGGACATCTGGGTGGTTTAGCCTGTTAAGCATCTGACTCCTTGCTTCAACTCAGGTCACCATCTCAAGATTGTGAGATAGAGCCCCACGTTGGATTCACTCTCAGCATGGAGTCTGCTTGAGATTGTCTCTCCCTCTCCCTCTGCCCCTACCCCTTCAAATAAATAAATAAATATGTTTTTAAAAAGTGAAAAATAAAAATGTACTGTAAAATAAATTATCACTAATTTAGGGGGATAGTGAAAACAAGTTCAGAGAGACTACAAAAGTCATACATATGGGTATGTTGAAGAGAAACTAACATCCTTTTTGCTGTATTATTCTAGGCTGAATACTAATTAAAATTACCCTACCTCACCTACCTGTAAAAAACATCTAGAATATTTCCAAATATAAATAGGGTACTGTGAAAGATCTTCCAGATGAAGTACTCCAAGAAAAGGCACAGTGTTTGGAAACACATCATTTTACAGGAAATTCTGGTGGAAAGGTCCCAATGTTTTAAGTATTCATTATTGGCTCAAAGCTGCTGGACTTCCTGGGGAAGGCAGTACATGTGAATTGCCTTAGTAGATGTTTTGCAGAGTTTCCAGATTTGTCATTTGTACCCAGTTCCAGGCATTATTTGTTACCTCCAAAACACTGTCCATCATTTTGGTCCCTTACAAAACTCATGAACCTTTGAAAGTAGGTAGGAATACTCAAGATTTGAACAACAAGGCAAATTAACCTTATTTTATCAGGACAGGGAGACACAATCTACATTCTCTTTGCTAGAGACGTGACGGCTTTAAGGCATTATTTCCCACCATCCCTTGCAGTATACCACAGGATTTTCAGTGACATCTGGATGAATATATTTTATTTCTATACAGTTGCATTTATTTTCTTGTATGTAGTTTCATGGATATTATTGCTTTAGACATGGCTAAATTTAAGAAAAGGAGTAGCTATAAAGATAAATATGAAGTAAATAATAGTACTGCAGTATGTGGATAGGACACAAATAGAAGTCTTTGAGGGAATGAAATTTGAGATATACTGTTTCTGGGTTAATACAGAGAGGTATCCCTCCCAAGGTCAACATGCACTGAAATGATCCCTTATCCACAGGAGTGAGAATAATCTGTTGCTCCTTTAACTTACTCGTGGCCATGTATTGCCTATCATTTGTACGTTCTCTTTGCCTCTCCCGCTGTTTAGCATTAAATCTTCTGTATGTTCTATTCAGTCAGAGTGAATGCACTATTAAAGTCTGGTAAGTGAAACTTCCCAAAGACGTGTTCTTTGGTGAAATCCTTGTCCTCTAATCTTCACATCCTGGCGTTTTATTTGATGCCTTATTCAATTGCCTTCCCTCTGCATAAGCTTCTCCTCTAGACAGCATAAGTGCTGATGAGATTTTTCGGTTATACTCCAATTTTCCTTCTTTATGAAAAGCTTCAGCCCATCTTTCTCCATTGACACCACCCCCACCCCCACTGCCATTGGGCTGACTTTGGGATGGGTGATTGGCTCTTCTCTGCCTCACTAATCCAGCACACTTATTCAAGTCAAATGACTGCAATATGAAGCACTCACTGTCTTTCAGTTAAAGGAGAGCATGTGTGTGCAGATTGAGATTATTACAAAATAATTCTAACAGAATTGACTTCTGATATATGTTTACTAAGACTAAAGCAATTTAGTAGCTTGAGGTTTTCATTCAAGAAAATGAATGCCTTTTATCATATCTGATGGAAGATTTCTTCTGGGAAATGTGGCATATTCTGAGGCTGATTTTTGTAGCATACCACTATTTAACTCCCAACACAGCTGAAATTAGATAGGTTGCCATAGGACAACATATCTTTTTATAACTATAAAAAAAAGAAAGCAGAAATGGAAGGGGGTACTGAAAAATGTTTTCCCTTTAAACACAAGGAATGTGGGTTTTTCCTTAAAGAGAAAATACCTATACAATAGGTAAACCAGGTAAATTAAAACTGGGAACCTCCCTCATTTCTCTCCCTAGCCCCCCAGACTTCTCAGGGTACCTAAATCGAAGAGAAGCAGATTAAGGTGAGCGGCAAGGCATGTTCTGTACTCAAAGCAAGATCAATCTTTATACATAGATCCTTTTTTGGCACCAATGTAGAAAATCCAAACATGGAGATACTTAGGTCTGCAAATAACCTAATCTGCATACCAGATGGATCTAAGGGGGAAAAAAATCATAGACACTTTTCCACATACACATATTTTTTTTTTTAATGCAAGCATAGAAAAACAGATGCTTTTGCTCCCAAAGGGTCTGTGGGCCTCTCTCAAGTAGTCTTATGGAGCTATTTAATTTCAAATTTCTAAAATTATGAAAATGTCTAGATTGAGCATTAGATTGAAAAAGAAATGGCCTCTTACATAGAAAACCAACTGAACATTCTCTGTATTATTTTTAACTATTCAGTGAAACCCAGCCTCCAATGTCACAGATAAGCGGATGGGGGAGTCAATAAGGGAACATTTCCCCCAAATGGGTAGCCATGATTCATCGGTTGTTTTAACAAATAATGCTCGGCTATATGCTCAACTCAGTGAGTTAGTATGGAAGAGCTGTTTTCATCTGTAAACAAAACTGTTGTTTAAGTTTCAATGAATAAGGATCGTGGCATTTTGTTCTTTCAGATCCTATTTGTGAGGCTAAAAATAAATTTCCTTAAAACAATGAATTTTATCTACATTTGACACATCTCTCCTTTTTACATTTATCATATCCACCATCATATCTCTCCATCCATCATCTCCAACATATCTTACAAAGGCACCGTGAATATGGTATAAGGATTTTGAAACTTGGTATTTCCTCCTTAAATTTCACAGTAGACTGTTAAGACAGCTTTTCTACTTGAAGTTCTGAAACTAATTCAGAAAGAGCTATTATAATTACTGTAAAAGCAAAGTTGAATATTCTCTTGGTTACCAGAGTCATTAAATAGCTCAGGGTACAATTTATGCCTTGTTCATCTACAGCAGATGGCAAGAATCAAGATTGAGGACTAACTGCACAAGAATCACTCCCATTAACTAGTTCTTTTGTGCATTGTATCACACACGGCCCTCCCACCCCACCCTCCCTCCCACAAGCCCTGCACCAAAAATGCAAAACAGGGAAAGACCCAGAGCGTTTAAAACAGGACACTTTTTGCGGCGAGGCCTCACTTAGCTCACATTGGTAGGATCACTGCTGCCTCACGGCAGTAAGATTTCAAGGTATCACAGTATCAGAGTGCACTCTGTTAAATATCAGGACTGGGAACATTTCTGTTGGAACCCTACCACAAAGGTATCATGTGGTTTGTTTTTTTGTTTTGTTTTGTTTTGTTTTTTCAGCAGAAATTACCAACACAATCAACCAGACCCTGATGACTCAGGCATTGACAACAGCATCCATGATGATACTGTGCAGGAGTACGATGTTGTTTGCTATCTCCTTTAAGTCAGCCTGTCACTTCCTTTGCTGCTAATGTGCCTCTTTCTAATATTACGCCCTCCCTCTATACACACCCTTCCTAATTTGCAGCTTTTCTTTGACTGTGAAGTGCAAAACCAAGATTGGTAAGAACTCTATGCTAAGTAAGAGTTAAGAAGGCGCTGGAAGTAAGGATGAGGAAATAATTAGTGCCTTGGAGGCAGCAGCTCTGTGACACCTAAAGATTCCTATCTTTAGATAATTTTCCCGTCCCTTCCAGTTTAAGCTAAGTTTCGTGAGGTGATAATATGAGACAGCTACCATCAGATAAATGAGTTTCTTCTGAACAAACTACCTGGGCAGGGACGGAAGCAGATATTCCAATAGCTTCAAGTGTTTCCGAACCTGAAACACAATGTCTTAGGGAGTGACCCCCCCCCCAGGGTTATTCAACCTCTTGTGATTACATGAGGCACATCCCACCCCAAGTATAGATGTTTTTCACTTTGATCTTGACAACAGTGAGGAGACAGGAAGAACCAGGTTCATCATCCCAGATTACAGATAAGGAAATGGAGGCCAGAGTACATTGAGTGATTTGCCCATAAACAAGCAGTGAGTACATGACAAGGTTGGGCTCCTGGGTTCTCATTCAGGACTTTTCTCCCAACACTGATGTTTCTTTTCCCCCAACACAGAGGGGAGCACCTCCCCTCTGCTCAAAAAGACACTAAGCCCTTCCTCTGGTGAGAAAGACCCCATTTCTTTTGGGCTTACTGCTTTATTTCTCTAAGTTCTGCCAGACGCCCTCAGGAATCTCACTCATCTTTCTGGCAGAACTCAAAACCCTCTGCTTTTATTATGTTGAGGGTTGTCAGTGAATTAAAAATGCAACAAATGTATGGTCCCAACTTGCCATCCAGAGTTAACAAATGTCACCAGTAAGGAGGTTTCTCACAGCGGACACTGAAGAATACATCCCGGCAGATACCTAATAGCTCATTTTGTGTCGTGGCAGCGTGAGAAATCACTTGCTCAAGACATTCATTAACCTTTCATTTCTTCCATAAATAATCAGTCAGAAATGTGGCTCATATTTTAAATTAATCGAAAACAGCTCTCTCTCTCTCTCTCCTTGCCCATGAATGACTGGAAAGCTTCTAATGCCAGCATGATAAGGATATTTAAATATGTGGTTCCATGCCTCTAAGCCAGTTTAAACCTTATCTTCTCCAGGAAACCTCTATCCATTCCAGCAGACCTTAGATACCTCTTTTTCTTCTTCTCCAAGAACCTAGAAAAATTTTTAGTGTTTGACATTTAGTGCATATTAACAAACCATGTAATGTACTGCCGAGAATATGGGTTCTAGAGGCAGACAGATTCAGGTTCTAATTCCAGCTTTACTACTTCTGAGCTGTGTGGCCTCGGGCATATTACTTAAACTCTCTTTAGGGGCCTGGCCCAGTCATTAAGCATCTGCCTTCGGCTCGGGTCATGATCCCAGGGTCCTGGGATGGAGTCCCGCATCAGGCTCTCTGCTCATCGGAAAGCCTGCTTCCCCCTCTCCCTCTCCCACTCCCCCTGCTTGTGTTGCTGCTCTTGCTGTCTCTTTCTCTTGCAAATAAATAAATAAAATCTTTAAAAAAAAACTCTCTCTAGCTGAGATTCCTCTTTAGAAAATGAAACTAATGATACTTAATCTGTTAAATTGTCCTAGGGATTAAATACATACAAAGCACCTAGCACACTGTCTACCATATACTAGGCACTCAATTAAGGGCAATTGTTTTTACTGCTATTCCGGCCTTTTATATATAGTTCCGGTTTGATACATAAGCAATTTTGCTATCTTGTCAAGTTGTTTTTATTTTATATTTTTTAATATTTTATTTATTTATTTAAAGAGAGAGAGAGAGTGGGGAAGGGCAGAAGGAGAGAGAGAATCTCAAGTAGACTCCCCACTGAGCAAGGAGCCCAACATAGGGCTCAATCCCCACATCCCCAAGATCATGACCAGAGCCGAAATCAAGAGTCAGATGCTCAACTGACTGAACCCAGGCACCCCCTCAAGTGGTTTTTAAACCCTTTGATAGCTGTGTCCATGGTGGAACTTGTCAGGAAGCTTAAGCTTAAGGGCACCTTAGTTGCATGGGTTCTTTCCAACGCCTTACTATTCATGCTTTTGTTTCACTTTTCTTAAAGAGGGCTCCTAAGGTGGTATTAGCATTAGACCTGGAACAAAACTGGGTTCCACTTCCAGATATATCTTTACCCTCTATGCGATCCCCCTCTTGGTTCCCACTCCCTGCATTCAGTACTGTACTTTGTACATAATCAGTACTTAATAAAGTGACATTTTATAAAATCCTCAATTAACCGGAATTTGCCCTACTTAGCTATCTGGAAATAAGCTTATGTGAGGTAGTTAGTCAAAAACTTGCAACTGGCAACTTTCAATTCACTTACACATTTTGAAAAAACAAAGTGCATTTTGTAAACTGTAGGGTTTAGAATTAATACAGTGTTATTCATGAAAATTACCATAAGAATGATGACCCCAAGGCAGGGTTTCTCCACCTCCGGTGTTACTGACATTTTTTACCAGACAATTATTTGTTGTGGACTGTAGGATGTTTAGCAGCATCCCTGGCCTCTACTCTCAAGATACTAGTTACCTTTCCAGATGTGACAACCAAATATGCTTACAGGCGGTTCCAAATGTCCCCTAGGGGACAACCCCCTCCCCGCTGCCCTGCGGCCTTGCATCCAGCACCAAAAGCTGTACAGATGGTCACAAATCTTTCCTATTAAGGGAGGAAAATGAAGGTAAGCATTTTAGAAAAGTTTAAAAGCAATCCCGATTAATCTGAAAATCCCATTAACTCCATTCCCAGAGTGTTCTATTCCCTAAGCATTCCAGATAACAACAAAAAAATGTACTGCACATTCTATTTTCTAATTTGTATTCCACATTCAGCCCATTTTCCATCTCAGCAGCTGAATACAGAATCCAGTTCATGGGTGGGGGGATCATCAGCTTCATGGCTTCTGCCATCTATCTTAAGTGACAATGATGCTACTGACCTGGAAGTTTAGAGAGATGTTCCTCCCTTGTTTTTGACACTTTTAACTTTGATGTTACCAATTCTTCCTGTATTTTCTGCCTGAAATTGAAATGTGCAAAAAAACTCTGGTCCTGTTAACTGTGATTTTACTATACACAAAAGACCTAATAATTTATTGATCATCTAAAAGCAATTAGTGGGCGCCTGGGTGGCTCAGTGGGTTAAGCCTCTGCCTTCTGCTCCGGTCATGATCCCAGGGTCCTGGAATTGAGTCCCGCATTGGGCTCTCTGCTCAGCGGGGAGCCTGCTTCCCCCCCCCTCTCTGCCTGCTGCTCTGCCTACTTGTGATCTCTGTCTGTCAAATAAATAAATACAATCTTTAAAAAATAAAAAATTTTTCAAAAAGTAATTCGCTCTAGCCCATCGATTGATTGTTGTACTTCCCATTGACTAGGCAATTGAAAACGCCCTTTTTAAATAAGCAATATTTCTTATTTCTTCTTTTGCAGGTTGTGATCCTGGGAAAACATTCAAGAGGTTATCACTACATGCTTGCTAACCTGGTAAGAACAAGCAGAGTTTTTGTTTCCCAGGGCAATATATTCTATTTAGTTTGTGTCATCCGTAATCATCCAAAAAAAAGAAATACACAAAGAACCTAATGTGTTCTTTAGATGCTTGGCTAAATGAGTCAATAAATGCCAAAACCTGAATGCAATAGCGTTGTTTTCAATTATGCTCTCTGTTTTAGCTGTGAGCTTCTATTCTCTCATTTAAAACATAGTAATTTGAGATGATTTTTCACCAATTCTTCTTAGATATGATTTGAATTTGAAATGTAAACCATTTGATCCAGGTTTGAAATATAACACAAGGGACAGGGGACACAGGAAACTGATTCTTTCCCCCTTTTACCCAAGTAGATGTACACATCAGTACTGGGTTTGTCTTTCCAGAAGCAGACCACTACCAAATCTCTTCAAATCAGATGCCAGAAGTAGGTTGGAACATAGAACATCAAGGGACCCTGTCAAAGTGACAGCCACCTCTATACTTATAATAAAACACAACTTCAATCTTTTCCTTCATATTTCCCATGTCTTTAAAACCCATGACCTCTAGAAGCTAGTATTGCATTTAGGTTAGTTTATAGTTCTTTCTCCAAAAAGATAATTGTTTTAAGAATTAACTAAATGGCTTCTAAATCAGGAATATCTGTTTGGCAGAGGTTTTGAATAATACTATGTCCCCAAAAGGAAAGAGGAATGTTAAATTATCACTGTGATACTAAAAATCTATTACATTATTACATAACATGAGTTCTAACCCTGATCTTGTTTCATTAGCACAACAAAAAGATAATCATTATGGAGCTCTTACACCGAAAGAATAGCAACAAAGGTGAAAGATTATTATAATTATATTCTTAGATTTCTTAAAGAAAAAATCTTATTTATTTTAATGATTAAAATTTTTTAATGAGAAAGGAAATGTTACTTAAACCTCTTTTAGGAAGTGTGTTTTCCAACACTTTATGAGATGATGATTAAAGCTATTGTTTTGAAATGTAGTGTGCCTCTTCTCCAATAAATTGCTCAAAGTGGAGCACTTCAGACCATTTGGGGGATAAATGTATTGACTCTTTTAGGAGGAGAAATCTTGATTCTTCATTTACTTCTAAACATATTCAATTTGGTTTTTTAAGGCAACCAATAAGTAAAGGATGTTTGGTGACTCATTGGAAGTTAGACCAGGGCTTGGCAGGAAACATGGATGTCACAGCAAGGCAGCTGAGGGCAGTTACTGATGGATTTTTACCATTATTTTCTGATCAATAAATATTTTGTTCTCCTTCCTTCCTTCCTTCCTTCCTTTTCCTTCTCCTTCTCTTTTGCCTTATACATCCCAGGGTTCACCCGTCACTGACAGTATATGAGATGACTTTACATAGTGCACACATAAACTTTTTTTATTATGATGGTAATGTATCATTTATTGTGTGTTAGAAAAATATAAAATGAGCACATCAAAATCCAAATTTCATGGATATTATTAGTTTATACAGGGCTAACGTAGAGATTTAACAACAAATGAATCCATTTTGTAATGTGTCAAATGTGTTGCGTAAGCAATAGCATGGGAGATAAACATATGGCAAGGTCTGGTTTTTGTGTATGTGGTTATGGTGGCATGTGGGTGACTGAAGTTTGGGAAAGAGCATTGAATGAAGGATCAGAAAGTTTGAGTTGTCATACCGACTTTGCTACTTACTAACTAGCTATGGGACCTTGCATAAGTCACTTCAGTTTCCTTACTATAAACCTCAGATGGGAGTGGGGGAGTTAACTGATGTAATGGTTGGGCCCTTTGGAAGCAGATGCTAAGATATAATTAGAAGTCCAAGACATTTGCTGGGAGTGATATCCATAAAAAATAAAAGAGAAAGGGTCACAAGTGGGAAGGGAGAGCTTAAGACAACAATTCAGATCTGATATCAGCCAAAGAGAGGGAAAGGAAGTTTGGGGATAACTTCAGATGGTGGGATAGTTCTAAGAAAGACTTGGCCAGCACAACTGAGAATTCCTGTGCAAAGACCCCATGCTACCCTGAAACCCTGAACCACCTTGCTCAACCATTGGCTGGCAGCTGCTCAGGAAACACATATCTCCTGCCTGAAAGCTGAGGCAGATCCTGAAACTGAAGGCTATCAGCTCACTCAACTCCTCAAGGCAGGTTCCATCTTAAAGGGAGATCCGAGCCATGTGCATCAATGACTGGATGATACATGGAGACTTTTGCCATTCTAGAATTCTAACTGGTCCTTATTCCTACCAATAATCCTGTAGATGAGCTTTGGTTTCAACTTGAAACCCAGACCTGGCAGAAATGAAAGCATGTAGAGCAATAGAACTGCAAGAGAGAATCACTAGGACGAGGTTGTGGAAAAGAATCATTTACTGAATGCCCAACCAGGACTCGGAATCATGAGACAGTGGGAGGAAGCCTACTACAAGAGCAAGTCAAGTCTGGTCCTTCAGAAAGAATGTAATTCATGACATAATGTCAGTCTGCCTAATTAAAACATGAAATCATTCAACATGTTTGAGTGGCCAGTCCTTTTCCTCTAGTGACTTTCTTTTCATTTGAACTCAGCCATATGTTTCTGTAAGTCCCTGTACTCTATATCAAATTGAATGCAGGCAATAGAGATAGGAACTGTTGCTAATCTCTGATAAAAATGAAACAGATTATCCCATCATGGTTTCCAGGTTTTTTATAGCAGATAAAAATACCCAAACACCTCTACCAAAGACACACACACACACACACACTCACACACACCAAAACTATTTGGAATTTCCTTAGATGGTCAAAAAAGGGTAAGTGGAGCTAAGATGTTTCCTTTCAAAATGAGCCAGCTGGATGACAGCTGAGGACAGATACACAAGGGAACAAAGTCTAATCTGAGTCTTGGTATAAGCAATAGCACAGAAGCCCCCCCACACCTTCTTCTACAAATGCAAAGTCAAAGACAGTCATGGCACTTCCCTAAGCTTTTTGGAATCACCTGCACCAGAGTGCCTTGTGCACCCCTTGCCAAGGAGCTCCATCTATCTGGCAAAGACTTCTATGTGCTTTAACATACACATTCTCTGGTAGCAATCCAAACATGAGAAGACTCAGATAGCCCTTGGATGCTTCAACACAGGACTCTCACAGGTCAGGTTGTATATTTCACAGTGGACAACAAGCTGCAGAAAGTTCTACCTTACTGAAGTCTCTGGAAGAAACAAAAGATTCCATCAGAAGTACAGGCCAGAGATGTGGTCTGGGGAAGACACAGGCCAGAGGTGAACATCCCAATGATGAGAGAGTGAACAAGTCTCCAACAAATTCTGTATCAGTTGGTGGTGTCATTTTTTTCAGGGTGGTTCCATAATTGTTGTGTTCTCTTCCAGGACTCTAAGGTAGTAATGTTTTGCCACTCTGGTACCAGAGGTAACCAGCATGTATACACTCTGTCAGTCAGACAACCTCTCTCTCTTTCAAGGCAAGGTCCTGGATCAGGATCCTTTACATTGCATCCCCAGCCATGTTGTGTATTGTGATTTAATTTTTTATATATGTCAGTAATGATAGCTCAGTCATTGTGTGCACAACCCTAGACTAACAACCCTAGGAATGATGAAAATAAGCACTAGACCCGGAGCTAAGAAACAGGTTTCTTAATCCATAAAATGGAGAGTTACACCAAATTATTATTTCCCCAAGTGTACTACTTGTACACAAGATGATTTTAGGGAGTACACAGCAAAATTTCTTAAACTTACTAGTTTGGAATTTATATTAAATGAGTATTGCTGAGGTAACTATCCTCTCAATTCTGTGATTTTACAGATACCATTCTTTAGAATGAGGGTAAAATAGATGTTTAGGTTAAAAAAGTTAGACCATGTAAAGAAAAATATTAGGTAAATTATGACTCAGATGATCCACCTATGTGGCAGAAAACTATAAAGGTGACATATTAATGACTAAAACTTGGGAAACACTCCTAGGTCACTTCCAGCTCTACATTTCTTCCCTCATGGAGGGTCAGTTTAGACCAGAGAAGACCAGGAATGAGAATATAGGCATAGCAGTTAGGCAGAAGCTGAGGATATAAATGGGGGTACAAAACCAGAAGACTGTTGTCCTTAGGGATATAAAGTCATAAGGCAGGCTTAAAATCATTTCAGGTAGGCAGAAGCCAAGAAGGGTATGAGTACCCTTATCTAAGTTCTAAACATAGCTGAGGATCTGAAGGATCAATCAAAACCACCCTGGGGTCAACACAAAATGAATTAGATCTGGGTTAAGATGATCCAACTACAGATGTTCAGCACCCAGCCCTGAAAATGGGACCAAAAAAAAAAAAAGCAAGCATTTGAGGTGCCCAGGGGAGAACATGAGCCATACTGGACTCATTTAGTGCTATACCAGTTAACCAGTATCTTAGAAGACCCAACAATTTCCCTGCCTAGGTCAAGACCAATCCCAGAGTGGGTGATTTTTGTTGACCCTACAAGTGGAAGTTAGGTCATGTCAGCTGCCAGTGGTAGAGGGCCACATGAACAGACAGTAAAGGAGGTACATTGTGTTAGGGGAGCTAACATTTCTTAGACTCTTCTCTGCCGTCAGCTGTTTTCTTTATATTTCTTACTAAAATTATTCAGAACTCCCATGAGGAGAGACTTCTTACCTAGTCACCTTCCTAAGCTTTTTAGAGATCAGGAAAATGGGCTCAGAAAAATACATGACTGTCCAAAGTCTCAGAGCTAATACATTGCCAAGCTAGGCCTCCAATGCAGGTTGAGCAGACTCTTGACAGAGCACCTTGCTCTTCCCCTTTGACCCACTTAAGCATCTCAGTGAGACAAAAGGCCAGCCGCACAGTGGGTTGAGCCTCTGCCTCTGTCATGATCTCAGGGTCCTGGGATGGAGCCTCACATCCGGCTCTCTGCTCATCAGGGAGCCTGCTTCCCCTTCTCTCTCTGCCTGCCACTCTGCCTACTTGTGATCTCTCTCTGCCAAATAAATAAATAAAATCTTTTTAAAAAAGGCCAGCCCCACAAAGGTCACATAAGAACATCTGCAAAGACAGAAATACATTGAGTGAAACATATATATTTCATTATGTATAAACTATACATTTATGAGAGTACAAGTGATCAGAGAGAAAAAGTCTTAAAAAACAAGGAGAGCCTTGTGAATCAGTGTTTGAAACCTGTCCAAGAGCCAATCTGAAATGCATCTTAACAAGCACTAATTATATCTGTCCATCACTCTCTTCTACCACATTCCCTCTTCTCTCTCTCTCTCTCTCTCTGTCTCTCTCTCACCTCTCTCCTGCTCTCTCATTTCCCCTCTTGCTCTTGCTTCCTCTTTTCTTCCCACCCTATCTGCCCCATTCATAGTATTAGCATGCCAGGAAATAAAGGAGGGGGCACTAGCTTATATCTAATTTAATATAATATCTAATATAACTAGCTTATATCTAATTAATTCAAATTTTTACTAAAACAAAAGCACCATTCATAGCACAGAACCCAAAAGAGGCAGGAGTAATCTAAGCTTGAAGAAGTGAACTCTGCAGCCTACCAGATCTTGGAATATACCTGAAACAAAGAGGGGCCCACTTTATTTAGAGAGAAAACAACTTCAAGTGAGATTGGGTCATGTGTTTTGCTTGCCAATAACAACTGTTCCCTTCTACTCTTTTCCCCTCCATGTCTTCTTGTTTTGTTTAATACTCTCTCCCTTTGTTCTTCCATTTTTATGTTCTAAATAGAAAATTCAAATGCTCAGAGTGCCAGGGTGGCTCAGTCAGTTAAGCATCCAACTCTTGATTTCAGCTCAGGTCATGATCTCAGGGATGTGAGAACAAGCCCCGCATCGGGCTCCATGGAGGACGTGGAGTCTGCTTAAGATTCTCTCTCTCCCTCTGCTCGCTTGTTTGCGCTCTCTCTCTCTCTCTTTCTCTCTCTCTCCCTCTCTCCCACTCTCTCCTTCTCTAAAGAAACTTCAAACACTCAAAAAATGAAATTATAAATATACAAACCACGTGTTGTAAACAATGTCACCTCAGAAGCTGGCATGTAAACACAGAACTCACTGAGCTGGAGCGCGGTTTTACAGGCAAAAGAGGTAGGACAGAAGGGGGAAATCCCTACTGCTCCCAAATGCCAGGATCCCAGTCCCCTCCCCTGAGTACACAACTTCTCTGGTGGCCAAGGATTCCCTTTCTTCTCCAAATGAAGATAGGTTACAGCAGAGCACCAAGAGAATGTGGAGTTGTGGAGTGGGCTGAAGTCCAACTTCCCATCTGGCATTTAGAAATCCACAGGCACTTGTCAACTTAAAGTTGCCAACTTTGAGACTCCCATTCTCGCTGTCCAAAAATGCCCCCATTGTAGTCAGTCATCTCTTCATCCCTTTCTTCTTCTTCTTCTTCTTCTTCTTCTTCTTCTTCTTCTTCTTCTCCTTCTTCTTCTTCTCTCTCTCTCTTTCTCAACAAGGAAAGATCACTTTCTACCCAATGTTCTGGCAAGATAAATTGAAAGAATTCCATTTTCTTCCCTAGGCTCTCAGATCATGTCCTAAAACAGTTCTTCTCAAACTATCTGTGAAGAAGGGCCAGTTTTTTCCTCCAAATCTTCACAGATCAACAGAAATAAATTATTAAAAACCTGAAACAAGCAAAACAAGATATATAAAAACATAAGCCAAAATTTTTAGTATTACATTTAACAGCCATAATACTACCTTGTCAAATTGCTATAAGGTTTATAAGGGCTTGCTTTCTATTTCTTTCCTTATTTCATTTCTGACTACTAACAAATAGCAGACCAGCACCAGTCCACATACACTTGGGCAATACTTCTTTAAAGATCTTTATAGTAAGTTATTTTTCCTCTGTATCACTTGTCTGCCCAATACCTTATTCACTTCCCTGCAAGGAAGACATAGGGTGGTGTCCTTAAGAACTTTATAGTCATAATGGACAGATAAAACTTGCAGAGCTTATAATTATTAGCATGGAGACAGAACAGATCTAGGACAGAGAATGAAGAGAAGGCTGAGTATGGAAAATCAAATTTCTGCATAGCATGCCCAGACAAGATCTTTAAGAAAAGGTGACTTTGAAATAATGATCCAAATGATGAGAAGGATCCAGTTATATAAAGAATCAGGGAAAGTTCATATCATGCATAAGGAACAGCATGTGTCGAGGTCCTGAGGCAGAAAAGAGTCTCTGAACTGTTAGAAGGCAATTTTGGCTGGAGCAGAGTGAGTTCCAGATTAGGTAATGCTTTAGTAAGACTGGTTAAAGAAGTTTTAGCTGTTTTCAACAGAGACAGAATGCCACTGAAGAATTTCAAAATGGGGTGGGGATGCATGATCTGATTTTTAATTAAAAAAAATCAGTGTCAAATGGATGGATTTTATGGTATTTAAATTATCCCTCCATACAACCATTAATAGAAGAGATTGGTGGCTATTTTTCCTGCTAATAGAGCTTATATCAACTTATGTTCATACAAATAATTCCCAGTGGACTGAAGTGCCATGAAGTCAGGGCAAGTTTGATATGACTCACCATCTTACCAATGGATAACCCTTAAAAGATTACAAAGTATGTTGATTGGATCAGAGAATAGAACAATGAGTGAACAATACAAGCAACCTATAATTAAGAGCTAATTTATATGGTGTAATCTTCAACTCCACACACTACACCCTCTCAGGAGGATGGACCTGCTTCTAGAAAAAGACTTGTGTCTCTCATTAGCAACCTGATAACTTGAGTCACCACAATTACTATGTATTTCCCTATCGAAGCATCACCCACATGAACAATTCAAATGACACTAAAGATAGAGCCAGACTCCATCCAAATTATGAGATAGATACTTGTCCTTGGCAGCTCCCCAACCCTCTTTCTACTGCTTTTATCTTCACTATAGGCAAGCCACCTTTCCCATTTCTCACCCATAATCTGCCATCAACTCAATGAAAGTCACCCAACTTATCTTGTCTCTGTTTTCCTTTCAGTACAAAATGTACCCTAAAAATAGTATTATATGAAGGAAATCTCCACACAATATCTTGAAAATAAGTGCTCTAAAAGTAAGCTTTGAATATATTTATTTGCAACTCTCCATTGTCCACACTACCAGAAGGAAATTGAATTACAGTATGTATAAATCAAGGGAGACAGAATAATACTAAAGTCATTTGAATCTTTGCAAGACTGACTTGTCTGGTTATTCTCAAATTGGGACAATCTGTGTTTGGATGCCAATTGTGTAACTAGTATCTGTATAAAAGATGGCCCTGGAGAATCATTCAAGTGTAACTTGCAAATCCCATGTGAACTGCTTAGGCACAGATGTCATGGTTGGTTTTATAAAATTGCATCCAGATGTGGGCAACAGTGCACTGCATCAAACAGATGTATTATAATCGAGAAGTGATACAATATAGCAGAACTTACAAATCCAAATGAGTGGGTTCCCTCTCAAGGGAATAACTCCTGGAGAGTATATCCATATTTTCAACAAATATTGCCACTGTTACACAGAGGCAAATAGTCAACTGTACAGATAACCTTAAATATTAAAATTAAGAAAGTAGAGTTTCAACTCATCCTATCTATGAGTACTAGAATCGCCTCCAGTCTTCCTCTGCCTTCTCTCATCTCTTTTCATCTCTCCCTCTGCACACTGTTTTGGTTCAACCAAAGGAAAAGATACCATCCTGGCAATTAGTCACAACAATTTTAACCAAAAAGAACTGGTGAGATGCAAGCAGCACTAGAACTTGTTAAGTCCAATCTAAGCAAAAGTCATTGAGCACCTCATCATCACATCTAGTTAATTAAATCCCTACAAAATAGTAAAATGGGCCCAACAGAAATTCTACCTAGTACAGCAGAAATTGGGAAACTTGGAGTCACTTAGCAATGATGCTTCCCATGGAAGGCATGGGAAGGCATGTAGTAATGAAGGAGGATAAAAGCCCATAAGCAGTCAACAATGTGCAAGAGCCTACATAATAATTGACCAAAGAGAGAGAGAGAGAGAGTACAAACGGGCCCTTTTAGTACCGGGTAGAGGTTGTAGAGACCAATTTGATATTGATCTTCCTTAGTCATTATTTAACCAATGGAAATTGTTCTTGAAGAATGAAATTTCAGTAGAGATAGCCAGAGCTGTTAGTGATGAAGCAGGGGTCCTTTCTAGACAAACAAAACAAAACAGACAAAGGTAGCACTGTTCAAAATGGCATGATATGGCTAGAGGATGAGGTCTGTTTAAGGAAGTGGTACAGGTGGGCCAGGGGAACAGAAAATAACATATAGTAGAAATTCTTGAAGGCCAAGTCAAGATATTTGGGTATTAATACATCCGTACAAAGCAGGGAATCATTGCAGTGATTTGAGGAAAGGAATATTATGCTCTAACTGGTATTTTAGGAAGGTAAATTAATTAAATTATTTATTTATTTAAAAGATTTATTTATTTGAAAGAGAGCAAAAGAAAATGTGAGTTGGGGGAGGGACAGAGGATGAAGGAGAGAGAGAGAACCTCAATCAGACTCCCCACTGAGCACAGAGACTGACTTGGGGCGTGATCCCAGGACCCTGAGATCCTGACCTGCACCAAAATCAAGATTCAGGTGCTCAACTGACTGAGCCACCCAGGTGCTCCAGGAAGGTAAATTTATTATGTGAAGAATGAGCTGGAGAGGTAAAGAACTAGATTTTAGAGCACCAACTACAAAGCTAAGACAACAATCTAGGCTAGTGGTGCTCAAACCCCCTTGGGCTTTAAAGTCACTTGATGAAATTATAAAAATACAGGTTCATGGGACTCACGCCCACTGACCCAGTAGGCCCAAAGTACATTAATTAAAAGAATAGATACAGGAAGAGGAAGAGATTTTGAGGGAATATAATAACTTTCCTTTGGGGCCCATTCTTTTTAAGATGCTCATGGAATATGGAAGTTAATTTAATCAGTAGGCAGTTAGGGGAGGGGTGCTGGAGTATGAGACAGGATCTAACTGGAGACTCATTGGTGTCTTATTCAAAGTGAACTCAAATTAAAAATTCCAAAAGAAACAAACTGAGGGTTTTGGAGGGGAAGGTGGTGGGGGATTGGGTGAGCCTGGTGGTGGGTATTATGGAGGACCCATATTGCATGGAGCACTGGGTGTTGGTGCATAAAGAGTGAATTTTGGAACACTGAAAAAAAATAAAAGTACCCATAAATTGCAAAAAAATATAAAAATTCCAAAAGAAAACAAGAATTAAATTGTTTTATAGACTCTAAAACCTCAAAATGTAACAAATTCATTGACTGAGGTCATTCTCTTGAAAATTAGGTTCTCAGAGGCCAGCTAGATGAGAAATCATGACCATCTATCTCCACACTCAAAATTTAAAATGGGGAAAAAGGTAAAGAGAAAACAAAGAAGAAATTCTAATATCTTTGTTTGGATGGGAGATGCCAGAAGGTGAAACCAGTTTTTAAGCAAAAAATGAACTATTATGATTCAGCAAAGGGATAGAACAATTGCTATAAAACAGCATCCTGCTTAAGCAAAATGAGCCATCTTGTCCCACACAAAATATCAAAGAAATCCACTGGAACACGTTTTATGTTTTATAAAAATATGTTACTTTAAAATGCATAATTTTAATAACAGATGAAGCTCAGTGAGAAAATACAATTCATGACACAGAAATTTCTTTTTAGTTAGATATGCTAAAATACATGTATTAAATAAAAGTTTATGGGTTTTCTGTCCTTTTTTGAGCAGTCGCTATTAAGAAAAGTATGCAGGTCAGGTACTTAAAACCTGAAACAAAAGTCAAAACAAACTAAAAAGACTTCAAGAACTTTAAGCCAAATGTCAATTTAGTTTTGAGCCAAGAGCATGAGTTAAAATGCAGAACCTTGTGAATTCATTTATTACATATTTAAACTAGTAATCAAACTTACACTTTTTCTAAAGACAAAAATTCTCTAATAAGAGTTTCTTTAAAATACATATCTATTTACACGTATTGCAGTCTGGTCACTGTATTACTACTCAGAGACATTTTCAGGGGACCAAGTTAGAAATGGAGTATAAGGAGATTAGGCCTGTGGGCTAGAGAGAAGCCTGAGTGAGAATACTTAAGAGTATATGTGACAGAAGGAGGGATCATGAGAGAGTTCAGAGCCTGAGAGTTCTCTCAGCCTGGCTGAGAGAACTGTGTCCCACCCCATGTGTGTTTCTGTCAAGGAGGAGTGAGAATGGAACTTTCTGGGAAAGGTCACATGATAAAAACTGACCAACTTCAGGGGTGGAGTCTGAGGTAGCTGGCTGTAGAAAATAATTTGACAGCTGGCAGGCAGATAGGTAGGATGCCTTCCTCCACTACTTCCCACCCCTAGCAACCCCATCTCTTCTTTTACTTCTTGGGTTTGGGTGTTGAAAGCCTAACTCTGCTTCATTAGTTTTCTTTTTTTTTTTTTTTTTTGAGCCATATTTCCTTAGAAATTTTTTCTTTTTTCCTTCTTTTTTAATTTGTTATTTAAATTCAATTTAGTTAACATATAGTGTATTATTAGTTTTAAGGGTAGAATTTAGTGATTCATTATTTGCATATAACACCCAGTACTCATTACATCAAGTGCCCTCCTTAATGCCCATCACTCAGTTACCCCATTCCCCACCCACCACCCATCCAGAAACCCTCAGTTTGTTTTCTAGAGTTAAGAGTCTCTTATGGTTTGCCTCCCTGTTTTTATTTTATTTTATTTTTCCTTCAATTCCCCTATGTTTATCTGTTTTGTTTCTTAACAAAACTAAATAAATAAACAAATTTTTAAAATTCCACATATGAGTGAAATCAAATGGTGTTTGTCTTTCTCTGACTGACTTATTTCTCTTAGCATAATACCCTCTAGTTCTATTCATGTCATTGCGAATGGCAAGATTTCGTTCTTTTCGATGGCTGAGTAATATTCTATTGTGTATATAAACACCACATCTTCTTTATCCATTCATCTGTCGATGGACATTTGGGATCTTTCCAGAATTTGGTTATTGTGGACATGGCTGCTATAAACATTGGGGTGCATATGCCCTTCAAGTCACTATGCTTGTATCTTTTGGATAAATCCTTGTAGTGCAGTTTCTGGGTCATAGGGTAGCTCTATTTTTAACTTTTTGAGGAACCTCCATACTGTTTTCCAGAGTGGCTGCAACAGTTTCCATTCCCATCAACAGTGAAAGAGGGTTCCCCTTTCTCTGCATCCTCGCCAACACCTGTTGTTTCCTGAGATGTTGATTTTAGCCATTCTAACAGTGTGAGGTGGTATCTCCTTGTGGTTTTGATTTGTATTTCCCTGATGACGAGTGATGTTGAACATTTTTCATATGTCTGTTAGAAATGTCTATTCATGTCTTCTGCCCATTTCTTGACTGGATTTTTTGGCTTGGGGGTATAGAGTCTGTTTTTTTTTTTTTAAATTTTATGTATTTATTTGACAGAGAGACATAGGGACAGCAAGAATACAAGCAAGGGGAGTGGGAGAAGGAGAAGCAGGCTTCCTGCCAAGCAGGGAGCCTGATGCGAGGCTTGATCCCAGGATCCTGGGATCATGACCTGAGCAGAAGGCAGATACTTAATGACTGAGCCACACAGGTGCCCCAAGTCTTCTATGTTCTTTATAGATTTTGAATACTAGCCTTTTATCTCATATATCATTTGTGAATATTTTCTCCCATTCCATAGGTTGTCTTTTAGTTTTGTTGATTGTTTCCTTTGCTGGGAAGAAGTTTTCTTTTATCCTGATGAAGTCCCAATAGTTCATTTTTGCTTTTGTTTCCCTTGCCTCTGGAGATGTGTCTAGCAAGAAGTTGCTGTAGCTGAGGTCAAAGAGGTTGCTGCCTATGTTCTCCTCTAGGATTTTGATGGATTCCTCTCTCACATTTAAGTTTTTCATCTATTTTGAGTCATCACATTTTTCCAGAACTTTTAAGTACATGAGGATTCTAAATTTCCCACATAGCAGATTTTGGGTAGCCAATCCCTAATGTTGGTGATCATGGGAAGGAAGGACATGAGGTACTAGGAGGAAAGTAGCTCTCTCCTAAAGATCTGTCTCGATATCTTACCTCTGCCCTTTCCCTTTTCCACTTTTACCTAGTGGCTTTTGGGTGATGAAATCTGTGTGGGCAATTTTACAAAGGCTTCAGGGAGGCCAGAGACTTCAGTTCTCAAAAAACAAGAACAAAAAAAACAGACAGAATGGCAAGTCCCACTTGTAGATCACAATGTAATGGGGAGGGGGAACATTTTTGTAAGGTTTAGGGACGACAGGGGATCAAAATTCCCCAAAGTGCAGACTTTGGGTGGCAGACTTCAAGTAAAAATCACCGAAAGGTTACAAGAAAAGTCAGACCAGAAACCACCAACCTCTACCATCCCCCAGGCTCTCACTATCCCCTTCCTCCTTTCTGCTGTTACTTACTGGATCTATAGTGGTCAGATCTTTTCAGTTACTGTCTTAACAGAGAGTTTAGGACATTTGTCCTCAGTTTTCCAAACTCAAGGGCTGTGGGTGAGAAGCTCAAAAAAGGAAATCTAGCAAGAGGTTATGAGCACGAATAATGATTTAAAGTTAAAAAACAGGTAGAGAAAGAGAACCAGAATCTCTCCCCTAATGCCACCATACCTACCATTTGTCTCTTTTCCCCCATTTATTCATAGCATCACTTGTCTGTTGAAGGTTTAGCAGTCAGGTCAGCTGAATTTAGTGTCTTTGCTGAGGCTTTAGGGAGACTCGGTCCTCAATTTTCAAAGCATCATGGACTCTGCTTATCCACAATTACAGTGGAAATATGTGAAAGAAAACAGAATGTGTTTTTAAAACAAACAGAAATGAAGGGCAGCTAAGAGTCAGGCGGTTTCTTCTACTCTCTCCTAATTTCCTCCTTTTCCCCATTGTTCTTCACTATTCTATGTCATCTCTTTACCCATTTCATCTGTTTAGTGGTCATTTCTTTCACATTTGTCTTTTCACAGAAAGTATAGAGGTATTTTGCATTTAGATTCAAACTTGAGGTGGGTATGTTGCCATTTCAAAAAGAAATATCTAAAAATTTCAATTTTTATAATCTTGGGGACTGTCAGTGGCCACTGGAACCATGGAATTGAGTAATATTTGATACAAAAAGAGAATTCTTTTTTCAAAAGAGTTTCAGATATAGGATGAAGAAGAGTCAACCAACTTGTGCCTGTCAGCCAGAACCACTTTCTGTACAGCCCCCTTTACCATTCACTTCCTTTCCCTTTTCTCCTTCTACTTCCTTGAGATTTGTTGACCAGCTCAGCTGTATTCCTGTCTTTTCAAAGTGTTGAGGGAGAATCTAGCCTTGAACGTCTCAACCTCAAGGACATGGGTTGCTGCATGTAAATACTGGACACCAGGATGACATTCGGCCACAGAATCCAAGAGATTACAAATAAGCAAAATGTACACAAATGAAACAAAGGGAGACCAGTAGCCAGTCAGCCCTTGCACTTAAGCAAAAACATCTCATCTCCCTAAATGCCTGTTACCTCCTTTCTTTGTCTATCACACTTCTCTCTCCATTTTGTCCATGGGGCTGTGTTACTGCTTTCTGCCCACGCAGAAGGATAAACCCACAGGGCAATCAGTAGGAGCTAGGGTTGTATAGGTCTTGCCAGCCAGAACAGTTTGAGGTGACCTTCTCCGGGCTTGATCTGTGTTGCTGTGAATGCAGTTCTTCCCATGAGGACAGCCAGGATGATTCCAGTCCGAGGTGTGCCAGAACTCATTCCCAGGCATATATGTCATAATACCTGGATTGACTGAGAAACTTCTAGGTCCTCAGTGGTATGGTTGCTCTGTGGTAAAAAGATGAGTGCAGAGTATGCCTCTAAAGATGTTTTCTTTTTTTTTTTTTAATAAAGTGCACTTTTTAAAAAAATTTTTTTATTTAATTTCTTTCAGTGCAACAGAATTTATTGTTTATGCACCACACCCAGTGCTCCATGCAATGCGTGCCCTCCATAATACCCACCACCTGACTCCCCCAACCTCCCACCCCCCACCTCTCCAAAACCTTCAGATTGTTTTTCAGAGTCCATAGTCTCTCATGGCTCATCTCCCCTTCCAATTTCCCTCAACTCCCTTCTCCTCTCCATCTCCCTATGTCCTCCATGTTATTTGTTATGCTCCACAAATAAGTGAAACCATATGATAATTGACTCTCTCTGCTTGACTTATTTCACTCAGCATAATCTCTTCCAGTCCCGTCCATGTTGCTACAAAAGTTGGGTATTCATCCTTTCTGATGGAGGCATAATACTCCATAGTGTATATGGACCACATCTTCCTTATCCATTTGTCCGTTGAAGGGCATCTTGGTTCTTTCCACAGTTTGGCGACCGTGGCCATTGCTGCCATAAACATTGGGGTACAGATGGCCCTTCTTTTCACTACATCTGTATCTTTGGGGTAAATACCCAGTAGTGCAATTGCAGGGTCATAAGGAAGTTCTATTTTTAATTTCTTAAGGAATCTCCACACTGTTCTCCAAAGTGGCTGCACCAACTTGCATTCCCACCAACAGTGTAAGAGGGTTCCCCTTTCTCCACATCCTCTCCAACACACGTTGTTTCCTGTCTTGCTAATTTTGGCCATTCTAACTGGTATAAGGTGGTATCTCAATGTGGTTTTAATTTGAATCTCCCTGATGGCTAGTGATGATGAACATTTTTTCATGTGTCTGTTAGCCATTTGTATGTCTTCATTGCAGAAGTGTCTGTTCATATCTTCTGCCCATTTTTGATGTGATTATCTGTTTTGTGTGTGTTGAGTTTGAGAAGTTCTTTATAGATCTTGGATATCTGCCTTTTGTCTGTACTGTCATTTGCAAGTATCTTCTCCCATTTCGTGGGTTGCCTCTTTGTTTTGTTGACTGTTTCCTTTGCTGTGCAGAAGCTTTTGATCTTGATGAAGTCCCAAAAGTTCATTTTTGCTTTTGTTTCCTTTGCCTTTGGAGACATATCTTGAAAGAAGTTGCTGTGGCTGATATCGAAGAGGTTACTGCCTATGTTCTCCTCTAGGATTCTGATGGATTCCTGTCTCACGTTGAGGTCTTTTATCCATTTTGAGTTTATCTTTGTGTACTGTGTAAGAGAATGGTCGAGTTTCATTCTTCTACATATAGCTGCCCAGTTTTCCCAGCACCATTTATTGAAGAGACTGTATTTTTTCCACTGGATATTTTTTCCTGCTTTGCTGAAGATTATTTGACCATAGAGTTGAGGGTCCATATCTGGGCTCTCTACTCTGTTCCACTGGTCTATGTGTCTGTTTTTTTGTGTCTGTACCATGCTGTCTTGGTGATCACAGCTTTGTAGTAAAGCTTGAAATCGGGTAATGTGATGCTGCCAGTTTTTTGTTTTGTTTTGTTTTTCAACATTTCCTTAGCAATTCGGGGTCTCTTCTGATTCCAAACAAATTTTAGGATTATTTGCTCCAGCTCTTTGAAAAATACTGGTGGAATTCTGATCAGAATGGCATTAAAAGTATAGATTGCTCTAGGCAGTATAGACATTTTAACAATGTTTATTCTTCTGATCCAAGAGCATGGAATGGTCTTCTATTTTTTTGTGTCTTCTTCGATTTCTTTCATGAGTGTTCTGTAGTTCCTCGAGTATAGATCTTTTACCTCTTTGGTTACGTTTATTCCCAGGTATCTTATGGTTCTTGGTGCTATAGTAAATGGAATCAATTCTCTAATTTCCCTTTCTGTGTTTTCATTGTTAGTGTATAAGAAAGCAACTGATTTCTGTACATTGACTTTGTATCCTGCCACATGACTGAATTGCTGTATGAGTTCTAGTAGTTTGGGGGTGGAGTCTTTAGGGTTTACCCTATAAAGTATCATGTCATCTGAGAAGAGAGAGAGTTTGACTTCTTCATTGCCAATTTGGATACCTTTATTTCTCTTTGTTGTCTGATTGCTGTTGCTAGGACTTCTAATACTCTGTTGAACAAGAGCGGTGAGAGTGGGCACCCTTGTCGTGTTCCTGATCTCAACGGGAAGGCTATGAGCTTTTTCCCATTGAGGATGATATTTGCTGTGGGGGTTTCATAGAATGATTTTATGAAGTTCAGGAATGTTCCCTCTATCCCTGTACTTTGAAGTGTTTTATTCAGGAACGGATGCATGCAGCCAAGAATACTTTATCCAGAAAGACTGACATTCAAAATGGATGGAGAGATAAAAAAGTTTCCAAGACTGGCAAGGTTTAAAAAAGTATGCGAACACCAAGCTGACACTGCAGGAAATATTAAAGGGGTTCTATAAAAGAGGAAAAATCCTAAGAATATCATTGAACAGAAATATATGGAGACAATCTACAGAAAGAAAGACTTCAAAGGTAACACGATGTCAATAAAAACATATCTCTCAATAATCACTCTCAATGTAAATGGCCTAAATGTACCCATAAAACGACACAGGGCTGCAGATTGGATAAAATGACAGGACCCATCCATATGTTGTCTACAAGAGACCCACTTTGAACCTAAGGATACACCCTGACTGAAAATGAAGGGATGGAGAAGCATCTTTCATGCCAATGGGCCTCAAAAGAAGGCCGGGGTAGCGATTCTCATATCAGATAAATTAGATTTTAAACTAAAGACTGTAGTCAGAGATACAGAAGGACACTACATAATTCTTAAAGGGACTAGCCACCAAGATGATCTAACAATTGTAAATATCTATGCCCCCAATATGGGAGCAGCCAATTACATAAGAAAACTATTAATCAAGATAAAGAGTCATATTGATATGAATACATTCATAGTAGGAGATCTTAACACACCTCTCTCAGTAATAGACAGATCATCCAAGCAGAAAATAAAGAAACAAGATCATCGAATGACCCATTGGACCAGATGGACCTCATAGATATATACAGAACATTCCACCCTAAAACAACAGAATACTCATTCTTTTCAAGTGCACATGGAACCTTCTCCAGAATAGACCACATACTGGGTCACAAATCAGGGCTCAACCAATACCAAAAGATTGAGATTATTCCCTGCATATTCTCAGATCACAATGCTTTGAAACTGGAGCTCAATCACAAGGAAAAGTTCAGAAGGAACTCAAACACCCGGAAGCTAAAGACCACCATGCTTAAGAATGCTGGGATCAACCAGGGGATCAAAGAAGAACTTAAACAATTCATGGAAACCAATGAGAATGAAGACACTTTGGCCCAAAACCTATGGGATACAGGAAAGGCGGTCCTAAGGGGGAAATACATAGCCATCTAAGCCTCCCTCAAAAAAATCGAAAAATCCAGAATACACCAGCTGTCTCTACACCTTAGAGAACTGGAGAATCAACAACAAATTAAGCCAACTCCACACACAAGAAGGGAAATAATCAAGATTAGAGCAGAGATCAATGAGATGGAAACTAGAGATACAGTAGAACATATCAATGAAACTAGAAGCTGGTTTTTTGAAAGAATCAATAAGATCGATAAACCATTGGCCATACTAATCCAAAAGAAAAGAGAGAAGGCCCAAATTCATAAAATTATGAATGAAAAGGGTGAGATCACAACTAACACCAAGGAAGTAGAAACAATCATCAGAAGTTATTATCAACAGTTATATGCCAATAAGCTAAACAACCTAGATGAAATGGATGCATTCCTGGAAAACTATAAACTCCCAAAATTGAACCAGGAAGAAATTGACAACCTAAATAGACCGATATCTAGTAACGAGATTGAAGCAGTGATCAAAAACCTCCCAAAAAACAAGAGCCCAGGACCTGATGGATTCCCTGGGGAATTCTACCAAACTTTCAAAGAAGAAATAACACCTATTCTCCTGAAGCTGTTTCAAAAAATTGAAGCAGAAGGAAAACTTCCAGACTCTTTTTATGAAGTCAGCATTATCCTGATCCCCAAACCAGGCAAAAACCTCACCAAAAAGGAGAATTTCAGACCAATATCAATGATGAATATGGATGCTAAGATTCTCAACAAGATCCTAGCAAATAGGATCCAACAGCACATTAAAAAGATTACCCACCATGACCAGGTGGGATTCATCCCTGGGTTGCAAGGATGGTTCAACATTCACAAATCAATCAATGTGATAGAACAAATCAATAAGAGAAGAGAGAAGAACCACATGGTTCTCTCAATTGATGCAAAAAAAGCATTTGACAAAATCCAGCATCCGTTCCTGATTAAAGATGTTTTCAAAATCCAATGTGTTTATTGGAGAGGAAGATACCCAAGCAGGAATATGTGGGGCCCACATGACAGAATGAAGCCTCCTGGGAGTAAGTGAGTGTGGGTGGATCCCTCCCTTTAGTATCTCTGCCAAGAAAAGTGAGGGAACATCTTTCTGGAAAGGAACGATGTGGTGAGAAACCAGACGAAAGTGTTGGCTGTTATGCCTTAAGACAGATGTGAGGGTTGCAGGATCCTTTCTCTCTGCCTCACTTTTGTTAATGCTACGTTTCCATTTAACATGCTGTGGATATTAGGAAAACGGGAGTATGATGTTTATCAAAGTGTGAGGGGTGCAAGAGATACTGCTTCCTAGTGCATGCTGTGGCCATTGACCCTAAAAACCAGGATGGTGGCAGAAATATTCTCAAACATTTCTTTTGAGGAAAGGACCTTCTCTTGTCCAGCCCAGGCTTTTAAGACCCAGGACAGCATCAGAGGGCCCACTCTTCATTCTTGCCAGCAGGCAGGTGGGCAGTTTGTTCTTGTGTAATGCTTGTTAACTGACAAATACAGTTTGGCATGGTGAGTGAATTAAAGTGGTTTGTTAAAATTTTGTCCTAGGCTCTTTATTTGTATATACATTAGGGACTGGGAGTAGGGAGTTGAGTAATAAGCTCAAACCCCAATTGGAGCCTCTACTAGACTGCATACCAAGTCAATCTCCTTGCTGATTGTAGTGCAGTGGGGGGTGGGGGGGCAGCAAATGGGAGAAAGCACTCTTAGTTTCCTTCATGAAGTAAGACTTTGGGACAAAACTCAGCCTAACAAGTTAATGTTAATTTTAAAAACAGTTTTCTGATTATCAGAAAGCAAGAATGATGCTCACTGAAGCAAGTGATACTCTTTGTCCAGTTCCCATGGACTCAAGGCCCACTTGTGAAAGCTGTTTCACTAAAATATAAAGAAAGGTGAATTAAAAGAAGTGGGGAGAGGAGTGGAGACTAGAGAGGCACACAGAGGGAGCCCTTCTGGATATTGGTTACATTCATGTGTTCAGTTTGTGAGAATTCATCAGGTTGTATACTTAAAGATCAGTGTACTTTTCTTATGATTGTTATACTTCAATAAAAACTTGGAATGTTGGGATGCCTGGGTGGCTCAGATGGTGAAGTGTTTACCTTTGGTTCAGGTCATGATCCCAGGGTCCTGAGATCGAGCCCCACATCAGGCACCTTGCCCAGTGGGAAGCCTGCTTCTCCCTCTACCCACTGCTCCCTCTGCTTGTGCTCTCTCTCTGACAAATAAATAAATAAAATCTTTTAAAAAAAACTTGGAATGCAAAAAAATAGAAGAGAACTTTAGAGGACTAACAGGTACATGCATTTATCAGAATTCATAAGGTGTTACATTTAAGATTTGTCTATTTCATTGGTTGTAAATTTTATCTCAAAGAAAGAAAGAAAAGAAGGAAAGACGGAAGGAAGGAGGGAAGGAAAGAAGGAATGAACTAAAGAAGGAAAGAAGGAAGAAAGGAAGGAAAAGATGCAAACACTGAATCTAGTTAAGGACCTGCCTGCTGAAGTCTTTTGGTGTGAAGTATACCAACATCTAGAACTTATTTTGAAATGTACTCCAAAAAGGAAATGGATCGATGGATGAAGAATACTAATTGTGAAATCTGAGCTGAGATTATATGAGTATTCACTGTATAATTCTTTCAACTTTTTTATGTATTTGAAAATATTAAAATGTTAGGCAGGAAAGTCTAAAGAAGGGAGGAAGAATTCTCCCCATTTATGAATATAAATGTTGGCTTCATCCCATTGAGGACCTAAATGCATCCACTGCAACTAACAAGAGCCAGGCATCCAGCAGAAATAGCGCAATTCCTGGGAGAAGTGTTCTAGAAGAGAGCAGTGCCCAGTGGAGCTGGCAGTAGCCAGGTGGACATGGCTTGGTGTGAACCTGAAGAGATTCCTTCAGGAGACTTAGGTGACAGACACCAGATGGTAACCAGAGCAAGATAAGAATATGGTGGGTGATCTGAAGTAGATGTTGAGACCTGTTTATAAACACTAGTGAGACATACCCTGGGGTTTGAACCATCATATACACCAAGCTGTCAATTTTGCTCTGGCATTTCTACAAGTCACAAATGTTGATAGTACTCATCATTAGAATCTGAAGCAATCTGCTGTGCTTGGCATGTTAAGCTGAAGAAAAGTTTTTAAACCTCTAGTTACGGTCAAATGTTTCAACACTTTCCCAGTTACATGAAGCATTGTATTTGTACTCAGTGAAGAAAGACTAAAAATACAGGTAGATGAAACAAATCAAAACATTTGTTTGAAGCTGGCACCTGTGTTCATCCTTGCAGCTGCTATACTAAATAAAGACACAGGCACTAAAATGGAAGAATGCATATTTTCTCCATCATGCCTATAGTTTCGGAGACATAGTGCCCCAAGAATTAGTCCATATCCAGCATTTTTTTTTTGTATCTGTCATCATCGTTGTTGTTGTAATTGAGATGTAATTGACATATAATACTCTGTTCAGGGTTTTCTTGATTGTTAAAGAATGATCCTGGAGAAGGACATTCCATTTCCTCTTTAGCGTTCTAAACAACAGATGTGGTAAGAACCCACCATGTCCCACAATAATGATTTTCTTTCACTCTCTTTCTAGGGGTTTACCGATATCTTGCTAGAAAGAGTCATGCATGGGGGAGCCAACATTACCGGATTCCAGATTGTCAACAACGAAAACCCTATGGTTCAACAGTTTATTCAGCGCTGGGTGAGGCTAGATGAAAGGGAATTCCCTGAAGCCAAGAATGCACCACTAAAGGTAATGTTCCATGGCATGCAGAAACCCTAGGCCAGCTTTTCGCAGCATCCCAGTATGGCCTTTATATATTTATGGCCATCTTGTGATCAACTGGTCTTTACTCAGAAGTGTTTCAAGGATGTTAAAAACTAAACCACAGGTACTGCTGCATTTGAAAACTAAACTTGCAAATAAGGAAGCGATTGAGAAGGTCTTTTAAAACTCTTTTAAACCAGGGTTTGGGAATGTTAACTAATTTTTTAATGGATTTCATTCATAACATGTTCATAACAATTTACAATATTACAAGAACCTGAATCGGGCGAAGAGTGGGGGCAACGGGAACAGGTAAAGAAGATCGATAGTCTGAAACAGAAAATTAGGTCTTACATTATTTATGTGATTGCTTTGTGTTAATAAGTTTCATGAATCTCAGTACACCCAAGTGAATTGGACTGTAATACAGAGTGTGTGTTGCCTATACATATTTTGAACAGAAATGTTTTCTTGCCTGGAAAAGTATCTTTAAAAATAATTAGATTACGATTACCTAAATTGCTCATTTTCATGAAACTAAGATAAGAATATTAAAGGTAGAAAGTCATGCTTAGAGTGCACATTTTTCACATGTGTTCCACTATGGCTAGAAATCCTATTATTTAAAAATCAGGAATTAAAACAGATAAATTATGGGAAAGTTATTCATGTAATGCAAAGGATCCTTCAAGTGTATGTTTTAAGTAACCATTCCTTCAGTACATTGATTTAAGTATGAAACAGACTTTAAATTCTTCCTTCATTTTATAGTGAAAATACGTACATACCATGGATGTGGGATCCTGATGATCAAAATAAGGAATCAAAGTAGAGTCAAGACCCTTCCCTTAAAAAAGAAAAGGAGTGAATATTTCTTTTCACTTGGTTTCAAGGTACCCATCCTCACATCCTCCCTGGCAGGAATAGAATAAGGGAGAACAAAGCGAACATAGATCAGAGAAGAGACACATTCTGTACCACCTAGTCAGGCCCACCCTAAATGAGTCACATGAGAACATAATACAAGTTGGTCCTGACTTTATACAGTTGGTATGTTCTAGAAAAACTGTGAGTTAAACATAATTTGTTCATTCATTTAAGCCTCTTCACTAGTTAAGTGGTATTCTGTAGTTGTAGTGATTATATATACATGCTGGACTTTTCTAGGGCAGTCCCATTTTAAAACATTCTGTCCCATGGTCAGATCAGGTGTCCTAATACATTTCAGCGAGTATGGTCGCAATCCCTGTGATGTTAGGGTTAGGATTTGCAGTCCAATTTTTTAGGATAGTTATTTTAATTTTTATTGAGATATAATTGACTTACAGCATTAAGTTAGTTTTAGGCATATAGCAGAATGACTTGATAGTTGCATATATTGCAAAATGACTACCACAATAACTTTATTTACCATCTATCACCACCATAGTTACAATTTTTTCTTGTGATGAGAACTTTTAAAATCTACCCTTAGAAACTTTCAAAACACAATACAGGATTTTTAACCATAGTCACTGTGATGTACATTACAACCCCAGGACTTATTTATCTTGTAACTGGAAGTTTGTACTTTTCGGCCACCTCCACCCACTTCCCCTACCTCCCAACCCCTACCTTCAGCAACCACCAACCTGTTCTCTATTTCTAGGAGTTCAGGGTTGTTTGTTTGTTTGTTTGTTTGTTTAGATTCCTCATTTAAGTGAGATCACACAGTATTTGTCTTTCTTTGTCTGACTTAATTTCACTTACCATAATGCCCTCCAGGTTCATCCATGCTGTCACAAATAGCATTTCCTTCCTTTTGTGCCTGAATAGTATTCCACTGTATGTATATACCACATTTTCTTTATGCACTTATTTGTCGGTGGACACTTAGATTGTTACCATGTCTTGGCTATTGTAAATAATGCTGCCCTGAACTGCAGATATCTTTTTCTAATAGTGATTTTATATCTTTTGGAATAAATAACCAGAAGTGGAATTGCCAGATCATATGGTATTTCTATTTTTAATTTTTTGAGGCACCTCCGTACTGTTTTCCATAGTAGCTGCAGCAGCTTACATTTCCATAAGCAGTACAAGAGGGTTCTCTTTACTCCACATTTTTGCCCACACTCATTATTTCCTGTCCTTTTGATTCTAGCCATTGTAACAGGTGTGAGGTGATAGCTCATGTGATTTGATTCGCATTTTCCTGATGACCCAAAAAATTTTAATGTACTATATCTGCCCACTACATTTAAGTGAGCTTATACAGATTTAGATTTTCATAAACTGCCTGTCCACTGCTTTGCCATTCTTAGATCCAGCAGGTTATAGGTACAGTCAAGAAAAATTCATTTATGCAATATTTTAAGAGGTACCTACCAAGTGTCAGGCACTGTGTCTTAAGCACAAAAAAATGGACAAGGGTGAAAGGATGAAAAGGGTACTACAGAGTAGTTTATGTTTGCTCAGAAGTTGTAAAGAGGAAAAGCAATCTTAGCTCTGGATTAATCATTGATAACTCACGGTATATATAAAATAAACTTTTCAGAACTTGCTGAGAAGTGTTTATAAGTAAAACCTTTAAATAGCCTAAGAAAATTGAATCTTTAAATAGATGGTTACAACTTTAAGATTGCTTTTGCTTAGTATTACTCATGGAAACTCGCTCTATAGCAATCAGAAAAAAAGCCCACTTTAAAAAATGATAATATTTTTGATTAGGAAATAAAATTACCTAGAGATTACAATGCTGATGCTTAATTTTTTCTATATTTTATAAATGTTTCCTTTTTTACATGCTCACACATTGGTAAGTAGGAGCTGAAAAAGTAGAAATTAAATAGATCTTTTGGCATGGCTTGGAATTGCAAACAATTCATGCAGTCTGCTGGAAAAGAGAACATCACCACGTTGACTTTATGTAGTGCTAGGATGGACAAAGATTTTTTTTTTCACAAGAGAACATATGCCCCCTGTTACAGTCACATTTGAAGATTTGCTCCTGAAAGAAATGTAACATGAGAAAAGTCAGAAAAGTAAACTGATGGTCATGAAGATGACAATGTATTCACTCCTGGTCGTATTTGGTTGTATTTGGACATACTATAGAGAGAAAACTCCCCCTAAGACATTTTGCTTCATTAAAAAAAAAATCAATAGAATTCTATATCCTCTTAGTATTTGTCACCCCTGGAAAACATGGCCAGCTTATTTTAATTAGACTTTGTTGATTCATTCAATGAAAAGACATCCACCCCATCAAGTCACAGATAATCAAATGACTGGCCTCATCCCTAGTAGAGCATGTCAGTACATCCAAGGAATAGAAGCTAAGTGTTCTTGCCTGAAAGAGGCAGCATCATGAAGTATTGCCTGTGAATTGTCACTGTTATCAGATAAAAAACTCAATAACAATTGTAATTTTCTACAATTGAAAACTAGCTTTGGTTTTTTGCTCCCCCCAGGAAACAAAAACTGATTTATTGCTGGCCAGAGGTCCTAGTTTGCCAGAAACATGGTCCAGACAGAAATGATTAATGTTTCCCTCCAAATTAATTTCAAGCTGTCTAACTTAGCTATTTCCATTTTCCCCTAAGTAAACACCAGACCTGAATTTTCTATTACAAACAGCAATAACCAATCTACATATGCCATCCTGTAGCCTCACACATATTTCTTTCTCTATAAAGGACCTGGCCTTTTAGTAGTCACTTGCTCAAGACAAAACACAATACTGAGAGCAAGAGAGAGATTCCCTTGAGCCATTTGATCTTAATAATCTTAACATGTGCACACACGAGGAAAGATCATTCTAGAATGAATCAAAGTCGAGCTTGCCCAGAGAGATCTCTTGATTCAAATAATTAAGAGGGTGACTTCGTAGAGCAAGAGGTGGAGATGAATGAGAATTATAAGGATCAAGGCAAGTTTTGAAGATGTCGTTTGTCATGATACATGTTTACCATACATCCATTTCAGTATACATCTGCACTGACCCATGACGCAATACTGGTCATAGCAGAAGCTTTCCGTTATCTGAGGAGACAGCGAGTGGATGTGTCCCGGAGAGGCAGTGCTGGAGACTGCTTAGCAAATCCCGCTGTGCCCTGGAGTCAAGGAATTGATATCGAGAGAGCTTTAAAAATGGTAAAGACCACGATGGGTTATTGGGGTAGGGATGGGGGCCTTATTAAGACATGCAAAAAGTGAGACCTTGGTATGGAGAAATGATATCCGAAATTGGAATAGGATCGGAGTCTAAGAATGCCAGAGTGTGCAAAAAGATGAGCTTGGATATTTACTCATCAAAATCTGGAAATCTCAAACTAGAACCTTCTTCCCTGACGCTTGAGAAATGGTCAGTTGAGGTCAAATGTGCTACACTATGGGTGATAAAGCAAACTCACTACCCTCAAGAATTATGGATTGAACATGTAAACAGCTTCAAAAATTTTAAACTTTCCAGAGATATGGTGTACTTTAGGGGGACTGGGATATTCTATAGGAAGCTCCTAACTTGAATGTGGACGTTATAAAGGACAACAGCATCCTCTGGCTCATCAGATAGTTCATGAGCTTAGATGGACTGTGGAATGGAGCCAGTGTGGTATTAGTTCTGTTGCCAAAGAGAACCTTTCTACATGCTATCCACATGGGGAAAAGCAGAACTATGCTCTATTTCTAGGCCTACTTAGGAAGATTTCCCCAAAGCCCCAAAGAAAAATCTTACAGAGAAGTATAAGGAATCAATAAAAAGACAGTCAAATAGGTCACTTGTTTTTAGTATTTACTGGTAGGGGATCATTTAAGGCTTCAGGTGGTATCCTTTGAGCAGATTTCATTCTTCACACCAGGAGCAGCATCGGTCTTTCACTGCAGCTTTCTGAGCAGAGCTCTTTCCTGAATATTTTGCTATATGTTACATGCATCTGCATGCATTAATATGAGCCTTTGAGAGTTCAAGCCTCTCTTATTTCTACTTATTTAATTATCCCAATGTTTGGGACATCCAAAGAAACAAAGAGATAGGTAATGATGAGATAATTCTGGGCACAACCCAGCAACGAAGAATTTGTAATGGCCTCCTAACGTACATCATTTTGTGTAGTTGGCTCTCCTACTGCTGTCTTAAATTTGCCAAGTTGGAAGCATTCAATCAAAACGGGTTAGTAGTCCTTGTGTCTCTCTCCAAGAAAGAGATATAACTCATTCTCCCATCATGCAGATTTTTATGTCATTATGTCAGTTCCCTAACAAATGCCCTAAGTGTAGTTTTATGGAGGTAGCACTGCACAATTTTGAAGAGCAGTTAATTAAATTCAACCTTCATAGCAGTTACAAGATTTGTACTGTCAGGTGAAACATAATGATGAGTGAAATACAAAACTCCCTCAGAGTAAATCAAAAGGAGTTTTCATCAACAAAACCTTAGGGGGCGAGTATCAGCATCTCCAATGGACTCTCCATTCATAACTCAAACAGCCATCTTCCCCAAATGGAGAACTGGCTACCAGAGTAAAGAATAAGAAATTCATTCGGCTAGGAAAAAAGCATGTTGATCATACTATTGCACAGTTTTGACATATCTAAGTCACTGATAAAGCTCGAGTGAGAAGCCAGGTAACTAACCTTCTTCTCAGGCCCTAAGGATCAAACACTCAGCCAAAATAATGCTTTACCCATTTCTACAGGCCAGCCTCTTCCTATTGCTCCAGAGAGGTTAGAAAGTATCAATCTTTTCCAGAAGCAGATGTTTCCTTTGTGATAAATGCTCAGCAAAACACTGTTCAGAGGGACTACAAGGGAGGATGGTCTGGAATACTAAAGGTTTTACTATATTAAAAGAAATCCCATTTTATTTGAGTACATTAAAGGTGAGAATGCATGTGTAAAAGCATCCCTCACTGTGACAAGTACATAGTTGTTGCTCAATAAATCATTCTCTTCCTTCAAAGAAATGTGGCAAACAAAATCATTTCCTGATAGAGGCACCAACTGGGCCTGTTTTAATGCTAAATAAGCACACCATTCATTCAGTAAATATTTATTGAGCACCAATGACTATTACCAAGCTTGAAGTTAGTATGCAAATATGAAATAAGAGGAGGAGAGCACACACTTATATTATTAATATGCAAACAAGTGTTTTTTACAGACCTTAAAGCCACTTGAAAATTGGGTAACCCTCCTCCTTACAGTCTATGGATAGCAGAAATATCAGCCTGAGCAACTGAAATATATCACAATTCTAGTTCATCAAAACTTTGCCCTTTGGTTCAGTAAATGATAATTAAGCACCTGCTCTATTCCAGTCTCTGTATTGTAGTTGCTGAGAACTCGGGAAAAGAATGTCTCTCATCTCAAGATGCTCCTCATCTAGTAAGGGAGATGGAAATACAGAGATGATTAAAATGGTATGGTGGTTAGGCTCTCCAGAGCATGCTATGGGAACCAGAGGAGAATCACCTAATACAGATTGGGGTAGAGGGTGGGGGAGGGGGATGAGGGGTGATTAAAGAAGGGATCCCAGATGGGATGATGGGAAACGGTAACTGACATTTACGTCAGTGAAAAAAATAGACTTCCCTCTGAGCGGTAGCCCATTCCTATTTCTGCTCACCACAAGTTTTAATCCTGGAGTCTCGTATCTCCTGGACATAACTAGACTATTGTCCAATTTGTCTATCATGTCCAAAAATGCTATCTCTTTAGAAATATGCCATTCTCTTAAAAACAAAAAAAGGCTTTATCCATTTATTTAAGAGAGAGAGAGAGTGAGAGAGAACACAAGCCAGGGGGAGGGACAGGGCAGAGGGACAAACAGCTTCCTCTCTGAGCAGGGACCCTGACTTGGGGCTCGATCTCAGGACCCTAAGTTCATGACCTGAGCCAAAGGCAGACACTTCACCAACTGAGCCACCCAGGCACACCCGGAAATATGCCATTTTTAATGAGACTTGAAGCCTTTGCTACTTTCAGTAAAGAAGGATTTCCTTAAAAAGTTCTTACGCCAGTGTCCCTGCCCTAACCATCTCATCTCCTAGAACTCGTCTAGTAAGTGTTCTAGCCTTTCATCCTAGGAAAATGAGACAGATATTCTTTATTTGAAACAAATTCGTTGACCCTTAATCTCCAGATGAGTAATTCCAGTGACTTTTATTTATAGAGGGTCTGTAAAATAATTGGTAAGGAAATCTCTCCACCTGGTAGATGGCCTTTTACTAGTTCATATACTGGGACAAAGAAAAATTGTGGTCTACATGAATCTGTAGTTGGCATCACAAATCAGTGTCCAGGCTCTTCTAGTACTTCTTTCTTATCTAGTACTACATATCCCTGATTTCTTAGACTTACAAAATTTCATCTGTGTGTGGTTTATTCCTCCAGGGCCTAGCTCGCTGCTACCTGTTTGTAGGCAGATATAAGTTAAATAAGAGGAAAACTTTCGTAACTGCAACTGTGATAGCTGTTAAATGTGGAACATTCTCAAGAAACTGAACTAAATTCATTGCAATCGACAAAAATTATTATAGATATTAAGTATATAGTTATAGATATTAATTATTCTAGATATTAATTATAATTAGATATAGATATTACAATCAACAAGAATTGAACGTCATAGAGTTAGTAAGTGATAAAGCTAGAATGTGAATCTAGGAGCTCCAGAGCCCTTATTATTGAAATCAGTTTATGTGATTTTGGAAGTGTTAAGATAAGACACAGCCACAGCCCTCATGGAACTCATAGTTTAGAAGAAAGCATTATGCTAGTTAAGAATACCCTGGGGTACCAGGGTGGCTCAGTCAGGTAAGCATCCGCCTTCAACTCAGGTCATTCTGGGATTGAGCCCCATGTAGGGCTCCCTGCTCAGCAGAAAGTCTGCTTTTCCCTCTTCCTCTGCCCCTTCCCCTACTTGTGCTCTCTCTCAAATAAACAAAAATAAACAAAATAAACAAAATCTTAAAAAAAAAAAAGGAATATCCTTCAGGCTACTCCCTTAAGAAGAGACTAATGATAGAAATTTCAGATCCTTGAAAAAGTGGTGGTAGGGCCTTCATTGCATCATATAGGTAACTGCCTATCACCCACTCAAAGCTTCACAATTAAAAGGCACACCTAGAAAACACTGGGGAGGAAATGAAGATCTGTTTAGACTTGATACGGAGGATTTAGCTGAACTACTCAAGATAAAAGTTCTCTATGGTTCCAAGATCTGTCAGTGGACTTCATCTCAGAGACCTAGAAGGCAATAATGTGGTGCTATTTAAATTTTCTACATTTTCCCTTTCTACTAGGTGCAAGTACAAGGAATGACTGGAAACATCCAATTTGACACTTACGGACGTAGGACAAATTACACCATTGATGTGTACGAGATGAAAGTCTCTGGCTCTCGAAAAGTAAGTAACCAAAACAGATGTCCAAAGAAAAAGTCTTTCAGAAGGTAACAGCACTCCAATGCAAGAAAACAGGTGTTAGGAAAGACACACAAAGCAAATTCCCACACTTCATTTTTTACTTTCTGTTAGTGAACTGCATAGACATGATGTGGAGTTGCTTTGCAATCAAAGTGTTTCATCTATACATTTTGAAAGGAGCATTTTCCTCTGAGGCTGGTCCTATAAAAGTGATAGACTCAAGAGTTATTAACAGCTTCCAACCATAGAGGGAAGGAATCACAAATTTTACAGTATGTTGTTATTTAAACAAGCTGCCAAGGTATATACAGTTTTAGCAAAAGAATTAGAAAGTAAGTACCTTTCCACTTTGCCCCTCACCCTCCAAAGGAAAACTAGACAAAGTACCTTTCTTTACAGCCAATTGAATAATGAGTGCTTTGCTTCTGTCATCCGAATAGTTAAGTTAGGCATGAAATGAGGATTTCATAGTCATGTGATAAAATCTCAGAACATAAAATAGACTGTGTCATTTCTAAGGACACTACTTATTTTCCCACCCTCACATTCCAGCCTTCCTACAGTTCAGAACAAAGCACTTTTCTGCTATATGAGTTGGGCTGGGAGGGGGGGTGACCATCCTACAGTGGGCTAAGTTATTTTACAAAATACCAGTAAAAGTGAGGTATGGATGGGAACCCCCGGGATGAAGGTGTGTTTCAGGACTGGGGTCCTGGTGGGAGTGGCAAGACAGAGAGAGACAGGACATCAATCCTTGGAAAGCTCCAGCAACTAAAAAGGAGGTGTTATTCCACAACAGCATTTGGATTTCATGTGGTACTTTTTGAGTGAAAAACAGGCAACCAGGTCAAATGTCTGCTCTTTTTAGGCTGGCTACTGGAATGAGTATGAAAGATTTGTGCCTTTCTCAGATCAGCAAATCAGCAATGACAGCGCATCCGCAGAGAACCGGACCATTGTAGTGACTACCATTCTGGTAAGTATGGAGAGAAGAAGGGTGGGCTTTCTGTACAGCAAGATTTCTGCTTTCTGAAAAACATTATTCAACCAGTTAAAAAGACATCAATTTTGAGTCATGAAAACATCTGGTAGGTCAGCTTAGGAACCTCCTGAATTATCTCGCCATCATCATGAACAGAACATCATTTTTTTTACAAATTTATTTTATTATTTTTTTAGAACATCATTTTTTTCAATTGTATTTATTTATTTATTTTAGAGAAAGAGCATGCACGTGAGTGAGCATGAGTGAGGGGAAGGGTGGAAGGAGAGGGAGAGGATCTCAAGCAGACTCCACACTGAGTGCAGAGCCCAACACGGAGCTGGATACCAGGACCTTGAGATCATGACCTGAGCCAAAACCAAGAGTCAGATGCTTAACCAACTGAGCCACCCAGGCACCCCAGAATATCATCTTTAAAAGAAAAAGAGGGAAGCCTGGGTGGCTCAGTCAGTTAAGCATCTGCCTTCAGCTCAGGTCATGATCCCAGGGTCCTGGAATCAAATCCCACATCGGGCTCCTTGTTCAGCAGGGAGCCTGCCTCTCCCTCTGCCTGCTGTTCTCTCTGTTTGTGCTCTCTCTCTCTCTGACAAATAAATTAATAAAATACTTTTAAAAAAAGAAAAGAAAGAAAAAAGAAAAAGAATAGGAATTTGGGAGAGTTCCACATATCATTCTCCTCCTTGCCCCCCAACACACACAGTGCAGGACTGATGTTTCATTGTGGGCAAGACAGCGTTATATGAAAGAGAGAATAGATCAGGGTTCTAATATTAGGTCTACCACTAACCTATGTTTAACTGCAAGTCATAACTTCTCTGAGCCTCATGTCATGTTTCTTTTAGTTTACAAAATGGGTGTAAATGTAAAAGGTCATAAGACCATTTCAAGGCAAAATTCACTAAGGCTTTTCAGCAAAATTCAAAGCACAGTTGAAATGTGAGATAGTATTCTCATTTAGATTTAAATTGTTTTTCTTTTTTTTTTAATTCTTTTTCTTTTTTTATTGTGTTATGTTAGTCACCATACATCATTAGTTTTTGAGGTAGTGTTCCAAGATTGTTTACATATAATACCCAATGCTCCCTGTAATACCTGCCCTCCTTAATACCTACCACCAGGCTCACGCATCCCCTGCCCCCCCCCCTCTAAAATCCTCAGCTTGTTTTTCTAAAAGCTGGTATGTTCTTACTGGGTGAAGTACAAACCAAGGGGGAGAATGAGTATACCACTAGATCTGAGGTTGTGAATAATTGCATGAAGATTCAACTGAAGTTTACCTTTCATTTAAACAGACATGTCAAATACACACTTTGTCCTGGGTACTGCACTAGGTAAAAATATAAAGTTATAAAAACAAGCCACAAACTCTGACCTCACAAAGTTCACAGTGCTTTTTGAAGTCTTGCCTAGGCTGGCTGTGGTAAATACTGAGAAGTCAAAGGCAGTTCACCTTCATGTAAGGGAAATACCTCTGCCCAGTCACCATTACAGGTGGAAACTGGTCCTGCTTTCAAACCCTCAAAAAGAATTTAAATCCTTCTCTCCATCTTTAAATTATCAATTAAGGACTCCAAGGAATATATAGCCCAGCAAATAGTCAGTTGATTGAGGTTCTTCCGCTTCTTAAGCAAATATTTTTTAAAGGCTCTTTTCACACATCAAACCTCAACAGCTACGGGGGGGGGGGGGAACTAGATTATGACATGTGTCATCTCTTAGAAAAATGTATGGGAGTAATCCTTCCATCTTCCTCTGGTCCCAAAGGAATCACCATATGTCATGTATAAGAAGAACCATGAACAACTGGAAGGAAATGAAAGATATGAAGGCTATTGTGTTGACTTAGCCTATGAAATAGCCAAACATGTAAGGATCAAATATAAATTGTCCATTGTCGGTGATGGGAAATATGGTGCAAGAGATCCAGAGACAAAAATATGGAATGGCATGGTTGGGGAACTTGTCTATGGGGTAAGTTTCTTCAACTCTATTTTCATTTACTTCTGTGCTTTCCACTTAACAAAGATAGACTTTATTTTCAAGTGCGGTACTTATCCAATTGTATAGTTTCTGTGTGGTCTGTAAAAAAAATTTTTTTCTTCTCGAATTGACTTCTGTAAAGGTAGGCTGTCAATAGCATCCTTTGGGCAACAGGATTATTTTGCCAAAAGCAAAGTAAGATCAGGGAAATTTATTTGGCAACATTAAATACAGCCTGCCCTCTACTGAAAATCTGTTCCTTCTGTATTCCCTATGTCAGGCAGCATAGTCATTGCCTATGTCATTGCCTCAACAAGTTTGCCTAAGTGACCTGGTCATCTCTGCTCATTGCTCCCTCATCTCTAGGCAGTGACTATGTCCTATCCATTCACTCTCTCTATCCATTCATATCTCCTATCCATTCATATCTCTCAAATCCAGACACATTTTTCATTCCCACCCTCATTATTTCAGTTAAGGTTCTTACCACTTCTTGGTCATTTAACTGATTTCCCTGCCTCCATGCTTACCCTGGCAAATCGGATCTCCACATCATTATAATTTCCCACTTGAAAAATCAGGATAAAATTCAAATCCCTGAGCATGACAAACAACATGCTTCATAATCCGGCACTTGCCTACCTCTCTAGATTTGTCTTGGATTCTTCCCCTCTTCATACTTAGTGTTCCAGCTACCAAGAAGTATGTGCTGTTCCCAGAAGGTGTCCACCTGCCACTTAGGGCATCCCTGGAAGTATCTTGCCTCTGTCCGTCAGCTAAGCTCACTTCACAGTCTTCCAGAGCACAGGTGACAGCATTTTCAGGAAGCCTTCCCTAATCCCATTTACCCACCTGCAGTCTGGTTAGGTGTCCCTGCTTTTGCTTTTCTTGTGGTACTCTTGAACTGGTATTATAATGATCCATATACATTGGATCCATACTCATGGGTTCAGCTGCCCCAACTGGACTATAAACTCCTTGAGCACAGAAGCCATATCTGATTTATTTCAATATCCCAGAGCACAGCACAGAATGGAGGTTCAACAAATAATTGTTGAATGAATTAATAAATGAACAGAATTGCTCTGCCAAGGGCTTGCCCATGGGCCAAGCACAGAAGAATTATACTGATAATGAAGGCTTTCAAAAAGGGTATAGCAGTATCCTCAGAGCTCTGCAGTGCACTTGAAAAGGTTTGGGCCCCTGATTGAGAATGTCAGATCATGGGCCATCTAGTGAGGCCTATAGAGACAAGCAGAACTGGGCATAAGAACTGCCCACTGGGTGAACCAGTCACTAGAAAATTCACCCAAGTGTAGGTGGTGGCAGCTGAGGGTCAGTTCCCTCTGCTTTTTATTTTCATCCCAGTGTCATTAACATACAGCATTATATTAGTTTCAGGTGCACAACACAATGATTCAACACTTCCACACATCACCTAGTGCTCATCACAAGTCTGCTCTGCAGAGGTTTGCTTTCTGACAGATAAGGATTACTTGCAATGACCGGCCCCAGTCTAGACAAGAGGTTAGAGGAAGACTGAGGAATATAGGGGATGCATATACTGAGAGGAGGTTGGCCAGAAGCAAACATCCAAGTTATCTATTGGACAGAGGTGCTGTCCAATAAGAACTCCAGTGCTTGAGATGGGAAGCAGCCAGAATAAGGTATAGCTCTCCCCTCCGAAGATAGTACTGGGTCACTAAGTTTTTGGAACAGGTCCTCAGGAACAAGCACAAAGGCAGAAGCTCATTTCTAAAAATAAAGGCACAGAAAAGGAATTAAGGCTTAAAATGAGACTGGACCTCAAGTATCAAAACTAGGGCACTGTCCTCCAGTCAGACAAGTAGCAAGGCAATTTGAACCTTAGCCCCCATCAGTGGGGCGGGAGCCAATTATCTCCCATCGTCAGTCAAATTTGGCCCTGGGAACTGGGGCAGGGCTGAGTTTCAGATGAGATTCAAGTGAACTCCGTTATGAGAAAGAGAAGAAATTCCAATGCCAGAGACAGGGGACTAAATAAGGGGCAGAGCACCTGTCATGCTTTCTAAGAAAGCTGAGAGGCTCTGAACCATCTTGACACAGCTCTAACCTCTTTCTGAGTTGGTGATCAAGACTTCTCTTTTCTACTCTTCATCTACCCAAAACTCAGGCTCTAAGAAGTCCTGTCTTGCTTATAGTTCTCCACCACACATGGCCCATTACATGGTCCATAGTATATACTCACTTTTGCTCTAACAAATGAATGCCTAGCTTGCAGTAATGCTCAGCCAGTGTTCATTAAATTTAGCTCATGGTAGGAGGTAATCTTATATCATTACCATTATTTATTATTATCATTGCCATTATTAATTTATTTTTATTATTAGCTACCATTTGTTGCTTATTTCCTGGTTCTAAGAAGTCCTGTCTTGCTTATAGTTCTCCACCACACATGGCCCATTACATGGTCCATAGTATATACTCACTTTTGCTCTAACAAATGAATGCCTAGCTTGCAGTAATGCTCAGCCAGTGTTCATTAAATTTAGCTCATGGTAGGAGGTAATCTTATATCATTACCATTATTTATTATTATCATTGCCATTATTAATTTATTTTTATTATTAGCTACCATTTGTTGCTTATTTCCTGGTT
>NW_019154137.1:5982558-6105474 GCF_002288905.1 Enhydra lutris kenyoni
GCCGGACACTGTGCTAAGTGCTTTATAGGCATTATGCAACTCAGTCCTCACAACATATCTCCAAGGGAGGTGCCATCTTATTAACATCATTCTACAGATGAAAACACTGAAGCCTAGAGAGGTGGTTTTATGTCAAGACCAAACAGCTTGTAGTGACATGGTGATTTGAACCTAGTCTCTGACTATGAAGTCTGCCCTAGACTGCCTGACAGCTAACATGTTATTTCAGACCCATCCCAACCTAAAAGATAGCTGAAACTTGTTGAAAGGTTTTTGGTGCTTCTGCTTTTCTGGAGAGAAGATTGGCCACAGAAGCACAGCAAAGACTTCAGGTGTCGATTTCTACTGGCCTAGAGTAACTGACATGAGCTCTACCAGCCCACTGTGACTCAGTAGCCAGAGCTTTCTAGTGTCTCAGAAGAAATCTTGTCACATTCTGTAAATAGCTCTGTGCCCTCCTGGCATCGAGCAAGACCCTACACCCAGTGATATAGAGCAAGACAGATTTCCTAACACGGCTCAGACAAAGACCTAGCTTTCTCACCAGGTTTTGGTTTCTCTCCTAGCATGTCCTCTGTACTGTGCCCATCTAATCACCACATTCACTCCCTCTTTCCAATATGCGTGAGTGAGAAAGCTTGAGAAATTAGAGTTCCTTACTTGTTTAATTATTTAGAAACCAGCTCTTTACTACTAAATAGGTAAAAATTCTGAAGGAGCCTTCCCACTTTTTTCCTCTAGTTCTTTCTACTAAAGACAAAAGAAATAGCCAGGGAAGTCTCTTAAAGAAATGTCGTCTGCCCTCATCTGACCTGGCACAAGTTTCTGATGCTTTCTGGGGTTAAAACACAAGGTACTTCCAGGGAACTGACAATAAACCAACTGCTGAATTCCACTTTCCCCTAAAACTTGTGGCTATGAAAAATGGAGGTTCTTGTCATGCTTGGATAAGACCTCTCTGTTAGAGAAGATGATCTCAAAAGCTGAATGTGTCCTCATTTTCATTTGAAAGTCTTAATCTTTCAGCATTGGCAAGTTTTACACTTCTCTTTCAATGATAGAAAGGGAGAGAAGTGAAAATGCAGGCATTCATTTCTGGCAGGCCTGGACTCCTGTAGTTTGCAAGTTGCTTAAGAAAAAAAAAAAAGTGAGGCTCCTGGGTGGCTCAGTGGGTTAAAACCTCTGCCTTTGGCTCAGGTCATGATCCCAGGGTCCTGAGATCGAGCCCCGCATCGGGCTCTCTGTTCAGTGAGGAGCCTGCTTCCCTTCCTCTCTCTCTCTGCCTGCCCCTCTGCCTACTTGTGATCTCTGTCAAATAAATAAATAAAAATCTTTTAAAAAGAAAAAAAAGGCAAGTGGGGCACCTGGGTGGCTCAGTCGGTTGGACATTTGACTCTTGATCTCAGCTCAGGTCTTGAGCTCAGGGTCATGACTTCAACCCCACATTGGGCTCTGCGCTGGGTGTGGAGCCTACCTAAACAAACAGGGTGTTGAGGGGAATTATCTCTTGCAATGAACATGAAAGCTACACAGATAGGAATTTTCTCTTATGCCTTTAGCATGTAAAACAGATCAGAGAAGGAAAAAAATGAAGAAAGGCAGAGATGAGAAAAGCTTTGCAAAGATTTCAGTATCCACCATAAAGTCTCAAGAAAGAGCCAAATGGATTAAATTTGTTCAGGAAGAAAGAAGCCAATCAGCCTCTTTTCAGATGATTCCTAAAAAGTTTTCTTTTCCCTCTAAAGAAAACCAAATCAAGGTTGATGTTTAGGGCACCTTGTATTGCTAAGAAGACTATTTTTGAAACAAACGTCAGTAGGACACAATGTGCCCCATTATATAAGCCCTTCAGAACATTATGGACTTGAAACTGTCCACCTGCTTTTAGAGGTTTTGATTTTGAGCTGGATGTCTATAACATCACCACATGGTAATTGTCCCCAGCTTAAATGGCTTACAGACCACAAGTTTTTATGGCTCCAAAACAGCATGTGTTTTAAGAGGACATTTAAAAACATTCTGTTGCTAACAGGGCTCTTAGATATCTTTTAGCGTACCATTTCATCCATTTTGCAGATAAATGTGGGGATCAGCCAGGATTGGCCAGTAGGACTGCCATTTGGGTAAACCAGACAAGGCCTGATGTGAGACAGAGATGACAGGAATGGTGGCAGAGATTGTGACAAGGTCACAAAATCACACAGCTTGGCAGAGCTTAGACTATAACTCCGGTTTCGTGACTCCTGGCCCAGTGCTCTATCCACCGGGTCACACTGGCTCAGTTTACTAAGCTTGTCAAATTGCAGGAAGATTGGTGTTGTATCAGATATGACATCCCTGCCTGACTTCAAGGGGCTTACAGTCTAGTTGGATTATGAGTTTTTCCATCCAAGTTACACATTGCGCTTATCTGTGGCCTCTAGAATAATGTAATGCACATCCTTGGTTATCGCTTGAAATATTTGAAAACCCAAAGTCAACAGCTGGGGATTTCTGCCCTTTTCTGATCTAACAGAAAAAGAGAGTCGAGAAAAGGGCTAGAAAGAAATTGAGGTCCTAATTGACAAAAGGTCGCCTGCCAGCAGGCAGCTCCTGTGTTCCTTATGTTCCCAGCACTTAGAACTAAAGATAAAGATGGGAGGGAGAGAGTTGCCTTGGGAAAGTCCAAACCACTGCCCACATTGGTACCTCTGCCTTAGAAGAGATCAAAGAGCTTGGGGATGGAGATGGGGCTGGAGGATTGTTGATACCAGGTCACATCCCCTGGGCAACCTCAGACTCCTTCACACTTCCAGGACAAATGGCAATTTTATAGATGCTATTCACACTGACATTTCTCTACCTAGAAGAAATTATCTCTTAAGTTGTCACTATCCTAAGATAGATTCATTTTCCATTAAGAAAGACAGAAAGTCGGGGCGCCTGGGTGGCTCAGTGAGTTAAGCCGCTGCCTTCAGCTCAGGTCATAATCTCGGAGTCCTGGGATCGAGCCCCGCATCGGGCTCTCTGCTCTCTAGGGGAGCCTGCTTCCTCCTCTCTCTCTGCCTGCCTCTCTGCCTGCTTGTGATCTCTCTGTCAAAATAAATAAATAAAATCTTTAAAAAAAAAAAAAAAAAAGACAGAAAGTCGATCTGTCCTTCCCACTAAAAGGCAGAGAAGCAAGGGTGCAGTAACAGACACCAAATATTCTCTTGTATTCTTCAGGTGATTACACTAGGCTTTGGCAGAAGGGCTGATAGTTTGATAAAAGTGCCTCTCTCTTTCAAATGATGTATATGAACTCCAGGAAGGAGCATTAATGATGCATGGACCTCTGCCACTCTGAGCAGAGCGGGTGGGGAAAGATTACCAACCAAATTTAGTCTCGCAAGGCAGCTCCCAGGATACCCCCTTATCTTCACTTTGTCTTTAACTCTCTCAGCTCCCCAAGGACAAGGAGCCCTAAGCACTAGATCTAGACTGGAACATGTTCTGGCTAAGCAGACGAAGAGATCCCATTGTGACACTGCTTGTTGTTGAACAGATTCAAATAGAGTTCATCCCGTTCCAGATCTAAACAATGGCAAACAGTAAATATCCCATAGAGTAAAGCCAATAAAGCAGTTTAAGTCCTGTCTTCATTATATAGCTATTGTCTATCTTGATTATGCCCACTCCTTTCTCCAACACATTTAAACTTTCCAAAGGAAATATCTGCCAAAGGCTACTAGAACCTTATGATTAATACAGGGATAAGGGATCAGGTCATGTCTGCCTGTTCTCTTGGTTAGCATAGTATCTTTCTGTAAGATTTATTTATTTGAGAGAAAGAGCACAAGTGGGAGCAGGAGAGGGAGAGAATCTCAAGCAGACTTCATGCTGAGCATGGACCCCGAAGTGGGGCTCGATCCCAGGACCCTGAGATCATGACCTGAGCTGAAACCAAGAGTCAGATACTTAACTGACTGTGCCACAAAGGCACCCCTACATGTATCTTATGCATTACATGCCAGTACCTTGCGTCCCCTCTCCTATCCTCTCTCTTGCTTTCAAAAAGTGCTTTAAAATGGCAGCTGACAAGCTTCTGCTCATGTGTCATCTCTAGGTCGGTTATAAGTTTTATATCAGGTGAAAATATTTTAAGATACAACATAAGCCTTTCCGCTGGGAAAAAAAAAGTCTTTTTTAAAAGATTTTATTTATTTATTTGACACAGAGAGAGAACACAAGAAGGGGAGCAGCAGAGGCAGAGAGAGAAGCAGGCTCCCTGCTGCGCAGGGAGCCCAATGCGGGACTCGATTCCAGGACCCCAGGATCATGACCTGAGCTGAAGACAGATGCCTAACCTCCTGAGCCATCCAGGCATCCCTCAGGAAAAAAAAAAAGCCCTAAATGCCATTTAAATTAAGTGTCATTTCTGTCTTATACCTGTCTGACTCATAAGTGCATCATCCCTACACATAGGAGTTTGTTGGTTTTTAAGTTTTGTGAAATTTACAACTTTGCCAACCCACCTATGAAAAGGATTATAAATCCCCTCAAGTTAAATCCCTTCTAATAATGCAGTTCCTCCAGATTTTCCACCGGTGAGTGGAAAATTCAAACCTAATTTGGCATATTTACTGAGCCCACACAGCCACTCGTAAGCTGCATGATTAAAATGCTTTAAGTAGTCAAGATGCAAGCAAAAGCACTAGCAAACTCTTACCCTGAGCTCTTTCCATTTGCTGGTTTTTATCTGTTACCTGAGGCACCTCCATACCACCCAACTTACCAGCCTAGCTTTGTGAAAATGGCCTGCCTACTGCTGTTCCTAACAGAGGCCGAAGCTTGAGAACAAAAGTCCGGTACTGGTTCAGGACACCAGAAGTGAGAGGCACTTCATTAGGGAGTCAACACCTCACCTCCTCCCTGCTACTTTCTAGCTCCACTGATCATTCTTAACCCTCTCTCCCAGCACAGCTGCCTTCCTAAGAGCAGAGACCAGGAAAGGAATGCTGTCTGAGGATTTGTTTTTCTCACTTTTTCATCAGTGTTGGCCTCCTAAATCTTTAATGTGCCTTGGAAATGACCTTCCCCCTCCTCTGCATTCTGCAGCTGTTCCAGGAGCACTAAATGGGTGTTTTCTGACACTAGTTATGTATTCCTTCCATTTCCCTTACTACTCAGGTTGATTACTCCACAGACATTATGTCAGGTAGATCTTGGGCTCTGAAATAATTGACCATTACAACATCCTTTTCATATAGATGAAGGGATGGTGCTGACAGAGGGTAAGGGCTTCTCCCCCACTGCCTCTGAACTGATGGGACAATCCTACTATATTGGTCCCACCAGGCAGGTATATAAGAGATGGGAGGGGTTGCTAAGTTCCCTACCCAGATGCCTGTCCTTGTGGATTGATCAGGAGCTCCTTCCCTTCTATTGGGTGAGCCTTCTTCCACCTGCTTTTTGCTAGTCCTTTGTCTTTTTCCAGCTATAATAGGTCTTTTTTTCAAGTTTAGCATGGGAAATCTCATGTTGGAGCCAGGTCCACATCAATGAGGCTTAATCGAGCACAGATTTAATGCTATTCTTCATTGACGGAGCATCCTCCAAAAAACAGATGAACTCCACCTTCTTTGGCAAAGCTCCTTCGAAAGAAGTAATTGTGGGGTCCCTGAGTGGCACAGTCAGTTGAGTGTCCAACTCTTGGTTTCGGCTCTGGTCTTGACCTCAAGGTCATGAGGTCAGGCTCTGCAGGGAGTCTACTTGAGATTCTCTCCCTCTCGCTTTCCCCCTGTTCACATGTGTGTGTTCTTACTCTCCAAAATTAATTAATTAATTAATTAAACCCTTAAAAAAAAAGCCAGACTGAGGGAAAAAGGTAAGTGCCTGGGTGGAGCACGTTCTTTCTGTTGTCTTACGTGACTTCAAAAGTACTTCATACTAGGAATGGCTTCCTTCGGGAATCTGTTCTTTCGCTACATATTCCTGGGAACCAGACAAGAAGCTCCACTTTTCTACCTAGCCACCTCTTGATAGTGTTTAGCTGTGCTTATCATCTGGTGGGTGTTTGTTGCTGAGGTGTTTTTTTTCCCTCATAAAGGGTGTCAAGATTCTCAGGCTCCTTTCTTTACCTGCTTGAAAAGAGCCCAATTCCCCGAAATTCAATCCAAAGTGATTTTCTCAGACAAATGCCCCTTATTTATGCCTTCCAAAACAAGGAAATGGCCATTTCTCTTACAACGATCAATTATTTAGACGTAAATGATCAAAAAACTAGTTAAATGAAGTAATTAAACTCAAATGAGATCAAATGGGAAATGATACGAGTGGGGCATTTGCATGGAGGCAGAAACACATTGGCAAGGATAGAAGGTGGCTTCATCTGTGAATTCTGTTGGCACGACAAGCCTCTTTCTAGCTGATGCAGGCCCTTTCTGCCAAAAAAAAACCCCACTAGCTTTCTGGCCAATTCCATTCTCCTTAGTAGCTTTTGTTTCTAAGATCAGATCTGGCCCCAAGCAAAAGGTAAAATAGGTAAAATTTGGCTTTTTTTTTTATCCTTCCTTCCTACTTTCTGATGTTCTACATTTTTCTGGACTCTTGGCTGCGTTTCTTTCACCACTGTACTGACACCCTTACTACAATCTGGTTGACAAACAAGAACAGTGTCTTGTTTGGGGCCCCTTTTCCCCAGTGTCTCGGAAGAATGCTTTCCCCTGCCACCTCGGGCTGTGTTGAATTAGGACTTACATGCATGTCCCTGTCACCATCTCCAGTGAGAACATTCGGGTTTTGCAATCCAAAGAGTCCCTTGATTTCTTGGCCTTTACACTGACTAATTGAAAATTCAGCCTAATAGGTACGGCAAAAGTAGGCATAAGAAAAATGTGAGTCCTAGGCTGATACCATTTACCTGTTGGCTTTGGCTTCTGTCCAGTTATAAATGCAAAACTGGTGATTCAGGAGTTAGTGGCAATGAGGGGAGTGTTGAAACTATAGGTAGTAATACTGAGGGGACAAAAATAATACTGAGGGGAGAAAGTGAAGGACAGGCCCTTAAAGGAGTCTTGCTTACTCCACAAACCTTCACTGACTATCCCCTAAGCCAAGCCCCATGACTAGACTCTGAGACTACAGAAGTACACCTTGGCTGAGAGAGCAGAACTGGAAAGAAAAGCCAGAGAGGGAACGTTTGAGAGATACGAGGAGAAGCCATAGTCTTCAGTGTCAGAGAGCCAAGAAAAGAGGGTACTTCCTGCAAAAGGCCGTGGTGTCACATGAGCAGGGAGGTCTGAGGGAAGGACTTTGAACTCCATATGGTAACCAAGTATATAACTGAAGAAGCAATGTCAGTAAATTGGAGGGCATGGAAGGTAGATCACAGGTGTTTTATAAAGACAAAGTGGTGAGCGCCTGGGTGGCTCAGTTGGTTAAGTGATTGCCTTTGGTTCAGGTCATGATTCCAGAGTCCTGGACTTGAGTTCCACATTGGGCTCCCTGTTCATCAAGGAGTCTGTCTGCTTCTCCCTCTGACCTTCCCTTTCATGCTCTGTCTCTCTGTCAAATAAATAAATAAAATCTTTTTTTGAAAAAAAAGACAAAGTGGTGTTAAAATCAAGAGATAGGAAAGGTGTATTTTTTTCAAGGAGATTACTGGTGAGAGAGAAAGATGCCATATTGTTAAGAGGATAGCAGAATCAAAAGAAGGTGGGAGGAGTGCTTTGTGTTTCATTTTAGGCTGTCAGTAAACAGAATTACCTGAGTATGATTTTGAGTAAGATCAATTAATGGTTCTCAAGTGACAGTGAGCATTCGAATCACCGGCGGGGCCAGCTAAATCCCCTCACAGAGCTTCTCGTTCCCTACATGGGGATGGGGCCTGAGAATTAACATTTCTAACAAGTTCCCAGGTGACTCTGATGCTGCTGGTCCAGCAAACCACACATTAGAGCCATTGAGATAGGCTGAGAAGGAAAAATTAGGAAAAGAAAACAAATGGAGCTGAGTTTTAAGAAGAGACGGAAGAATATGGGATATGGGGAATAAGTGGATTGAGCCTTAAAAAGTTCATTTGCTATGAGATGGTAGTGACAAAAGGAATAGGTAAATTGGGGTGCCCGGCTGGCTCAGTAAAAACATGCAACTCGAACTTGGGGTCATGACCTGGAACCCCACATGGGGTGTGCAGACTACTTAAGAAATAATTAAAAATTTTTTTTAAAAAGGAATAGGTGAAGACACAACAATATGTTGAGAAGGAAAAGGGCACAAAGATAATAGAGCTTGTATCAGTTGGCTGCCATCTCAGTAAAGAAAGAGGCAAGACTGGGGCTCCTGGGTGGTAGTTAAGCATCTGCCTTCAGCTTGAATCATGATATCGGGGTCCTGGAATCAAGCACCACATCAGTCTCCCTGCTCAGGCTCCCTTCTTCTCCCTCTTCCTCTGCCCCTCCCCGCTTCTCATGCATGCTCTCTCTCTCTCTCTCTCTCTCTCTCAGATAAATAAATGAAATCTTTTAAAAAAGGAAGAAAAAGAGGCCAGATCACCTGCGGGGAGGGTGAAGCTGGTAAAGATAAGGGTCTGCAAAAAGTTTGGAATAAGCATCACTCACAGACTTAGAAGAAAATCAGCTTTCCTGGGATAGATGATGGATTTAACTTCAGAAATGAGGAGTTTGAGATGGTAGTGAGCCATTCAGGTAGATTTGGTCAGCGAGCTTTTGGCTTTAAGAAAAGCCTGCTTTCCGTGGACTATAGGAGATCCTCCACGAGGGTGAGGAGTTTTGTCTGCTTTGTCTGTCTTGCTCACTGCTTCATCTCCAGCACCAAGAGTAGTGCTTGGCACAGAATAGGCACTCAAATATGCACTGGAGTAAATCTGAGAGGGGTTGATTATTGTCCATAAAAATAGTGTATAGTAGAAACCTGCACATATCTATGGCGTTAAGACATTGTGGTGGCTAAGAGCATGAGTTCTAGCAGCATTGTCCACAGTAGCCAAATTATGGAAAAAGTCCATATATCCATCGACTGATGAATGGATCAAGAAGAGGTGGGAGTGCCTGGGTGGCTCAGTGGGTTGAGCCTCTGCCTTCAGCTTGGGTCATGATCTCAGGGTCCTTGGATCGAGCCCCGCATTGGACTCTCTGCTCAGCAGGGAGCCTGCTTCCTCATCTCTCTCTGCCTGCCTCTCTGCCTACTTGTTATCTATCTCCCTCAAATAAATAAATAAAATCTTAAAAAAAGAAGAGGTGGTGTGTGTGTGTGTGTGTGTGTGTGTGTGTATACACACGCATACACAATATTACTCAGCCATAAAAAAAGGATGAAATCTTGCCATTTGCCACAACATGGATGTAGCTACAGTGTATTATGCTAAGTGAAGTAAGTTAGAGAAAGACAAACACCATATCATTTCACTCATGTGGAATTTAAGAAACAAAACAGATGAATATAGCGGAAGGAGTAAAAAAAAAAAATAAGAGAGAGAGGCAATCCATAAGAGACTCTTAACTCTAAAGAACAAACTGAGGGTTGGTGGAGGAGAGGTGGGTGGGGAATGGACTAAATGGGTGATGGGCATTAAGGAGGGTACTTGTAACGAGCACTGGGTGTTATATAGAAGTGATGAATCACTAAATTCTACACTTGAAACAAATATTATACTATATGTTAACTCATTAGAATTTAAATAAAAACCTGAAAGGAAAAAAACCACATGAGTTCTGAAATGTGAAGACCATGGTTCTAATCCCAGGCTTCAGTTTCTCCTACTTTAACCTTGGAATAATTATGTGCCAACCTTAAATTTGCTAAGAGAATTGAATAAGATTATATATATGAGGTGCTTACACACAGAATAATCATTGATTAAATGTTAGCTGGCTATTTATTATCTGCATTTCCCTTAAAATTAATTAAGATGTGTTTTTAATCAGTTTGAGTCACCACATGGGACTCAGGGTAGTAAAACATTTCTTTCAAAACATCCTCTATCTCAGACTTCATTACTCCTCCACCTCTCCTCACTGGTAAGGATACTGAGGGTAACTCTATTTACATAGGAAAAAAATGATCAAGTTTGGTCTTTTTATTTTTGTTTTTTGTTTTGAGATAGCAAGTGTGCACATGTGTAAGCAAGCAGGGTGAGGGCAGGGTAGAGGGAGAGGCAGAGAGAGAATCTTAAGCAGGCTCCACACCCAGCATGAAGTCTAACCCGGGATTCAATCTCGTGTCCCTGAGATCATGACCAGAGCCAAAACCAAGAGTCAGGCACTTAACCGACTTAGCCACCCAAGCACCTCAAAATTGGTATTTTTACTTCATATCTGATATACCATCCAAAAGGCTTTCCTTAGAAGCACTTTTCTGGGTGTGTATTTTAAGGCCTGGCTCCACACTAAAGCCTACTAAACCTACTACTGTTGTAGAGGAACCAAAGAAATAAGTGCAGAAATTCCTCGTGCTGGAAAGAAAAGGAAAGAAATTCCTAGTGCCTTTTTTCATGGGATTAATATAAAAACTTTGCCTACCTTTGCCTGAGCCCATTATGCAGGGCAGCACTGATACATTTATTTTATTGATCCAATACTCATGAGTGCTACACTGATATTTGTCACTAGACATGATGGCTTCCTATAGAAATTAATATGTATTCTAATAACTGTTTAACCCTTGTTATTGCCCATGCAGAATTCTTTCATGTTTGCATAGATTATATTCAATAGTCAATAACTTATTTTCTAGGCATCCATAGTTTCTTTATTTAGGATGTGCTGCGGTGATAGATTAAAATAAAAAAAAAACCAGAAGATTGAGTCCTTGCCTTTAAAGAACTTTATGTTTTAGTATACATTCTCTGAAAAAAAATTCAAGAATAATAACAAACACTCAAGTATTAAACTGAGGACTATAGTCCTATGTTGCACCTCATGGTGGGGAGGTAGGCTCATATAAGGAGTCTAGACTATATCCTTGCCTCTTAAGAACTCCCAGTTATGTGAGGAAGCTAAGACATAAGGGGATGAAAATTAAAATTAAAAACAAAAACAAAAACAAGAGTTGGAGTGCCTGAGTGGCTTAGTCAGTAAAACATCTGAGTCTTAGCTTCAGCTCAAGTCATGATCTTGGGGTCATGGAATCAAGCCCTGTGTTTTGGCTCTGCACTCAGCACAGAGTCTGCTTGAGATTCTGTCTCCCCCTCTCCTTCTTCCCCTTCCCATCCCTCCCTCCCTCTCTCTCTCTCAAATAAGTAAATAATTCTTGAAAAAAAATAAAACAGGAGTTAAGCTGTAATTGGGGCACCTGCCTGGCTCAGTGGGTAGAGCATGCAACTCTTGATCTCAGGATAATGAGTTCAAGTCCCACGTTAAGTGTAGAACTTACTTTAAAAAAAAAAAAAAGAGTGAAGCAGTGATCTGTCACAAGGGAATACAAGTTGATTTGCAAGATACCAAAAAAAATTCTAAGAAAAAAATTGAGTTAGTTGCTCTAAGGCAATTGGTCACAAAGGACAAAAGACCAGCGGTGTCCTTTTCTTACTTACCATCGAGTTAGAGTGTTCTTAGAATCCATTGAATGCTACTACTTTTCTGACCAAAGCACTGACAAATTAATTGGTTATAGTGATCTAAGAGTTTATATTTGCACCAAAGAGGTATAGTAAGTGGCAAATGACTAGTGGAAATACTGTCTCTAAAAGTCCATTTTTTTTTTCCAGAGGGCTGATATAGCTGTTGCTCCACTCACTATAACCTTGGTCCGTGAAGAAGTCATAGATTTCTCAAAGCCGTTTATGAGCCTGGGCATCTCCATCATGATAAAGAAGCCTCAGAAGTCAAAACCAGGCGTATTCTCATTTCTGGATCCCTTGGCTTATGAAATCTGGATGTGCATCGTCTTTGCTTACATTGGAGTCAGCGTAGTTCTTTTCCTAGTCAGCAGATTCAGCCCCTATGAATGGCACTTGGAAGATAACAATGAAGAACCTCGTGATCCGCAAAGCCCTCCTGACCCTCCAAATGAATTTGGAATATTTAACAGTCTTTGGTTTTCCTTGGGTGCCTTTATGCAGCAAGGATGTGATATTTCTCCAAGGTTTGTTTCCATGTCATACCCAATGCCTCCTTGCATTCTGTGGCCATGACCCATTCATGTACATCTGGTATTCACCCATCTCAAGTCCAGATTTCTTTCACTTAACATTCCATCCAATGAAAAATATATCATCAAGCCATTTTGTTTGCTTGCATCCATAAAGTGAGTGTGTTATTGGTGGTGTTCTGAATGTCCTTCATGAATTTCTATGGTATTGTGTATTTATATATATTACAGCAAATATTTAGACTCTGGATAAAGGCAACACTATCAGCTAATATTAATATTATTCAGATAAGACTAATACTAAATCTTGGTCAGATCAATCAGGTATGGTTTCCTCCTTAAGTGAGCTAAAAACATTTTCTCATTTGTCTAGAGATGGGATCCAGAAAAAATTTGAAAGAATATAGAACTCTTCTTAAAAGCCCTCCCACTTTCCCCTTTCAGTGTCCTACCTTTTTCATTTCACTCTTAGACTGCCTAAAACTATTCATTGTAACATCTCGCCCAAGTTTTATAACTAAAGCTATAAAAGTACTGAAAGTATAAAAGTATAAAGGTACTAAAATGAAAACTTAAGAGTCAAAAAAAGGAGAACTTAAGGGGAGGTCTCTATGATATTGGATTGGACAAAGAGTTTTCAAAACATAAAAAAGAACAATCCATTTTTTAAAAAATTGACAAACTGGACTTCATTAAAATTCAAAACTTTCATATTTCAAAAGCCCTCATTAAGAAAATGAAGAGACAAGCCACAGACTGACAGAAAATATTAGCAAATTTACCTCTGATAAAGGACTTATATCCAGAATATATAAGGATTTCTTGCAACTCAATATAAAGAAGACAACCCAATTTTTAAGATGGACAAAATATTTGAATAGACCTTTCCCCAAAGAAGATATACAAATGGCTAATAATCACATGTAAACATGTTCAACATCATTAGTCATTAGGGAAAAGCAAATTAAAATCACAATGACATGGGTGCCTGGGTGGCTTAGTCAGTTAAGGATCGAGCCCCACATCAGGCTCCCTGCTCAGCAGGAAGCCTGCCTCTCTCTCTCTCCCTCTCCCCCTGCTTGTATTCCCTCTCTCACTGTCTCTCTCTGTCAAATAGATAAATAAAATCTTTAAAAATGAAAATTAAAATAAAATAAAATCACAGTGAGATACCTCTATATATCCTCTAGAATGGCTGTAATAGAAAAGACAGTACCAAGTGGTGGTGAGGATGCAGAATGACTATAGCTCTCATCCATTAGTAGTGTGAATGCAAAATGCTACCATGAAATAGGAACACAGTTCCACAGTCTCTTATAGTTAGACAAAAACTTGTAAGATGACACGTCAATTCCACTTAGTTATTTACTGAAAAGAAAACCTATATCCACACAAAGACTTACAAATTTTCATAGGAGCTTTATAAAAACCAAAAAGTGGAAACAACCCACATGTCCATCAACAAGTAAATGGATGAACACAATGTGGCATATCAATCCAATGGAATACTATTTGGCAATTAAAAAGAACAAGCTACTGATATGCTATGACATGGATGAACTTTGAAAACATGATGTTGCATGAAAGAAGCCAGACACAAAAGGCCACATATTTTATGATTCTATTTATTGAATTCTATTTATTGAATGTCCTTTATTGCATTGATCCATTTGTCCAGGATAGGCAAATCCATAGAGAAAGTCTCTAGGGACTTAGAGGGAATAGAACGAAGCTAAGAAGGACAAGGATTAGGCTGAGGCAGGCAAGGCTGAACACAGCAAGTACAAGGGGCAAATTCAGTCTTTATTTAAAAATTTTGATATTTGTTCATCATGGGATTTTTTAATTAATCTTGATTTTTAAAAAAATATTGCACTATAATGTTCTTTACCTTGATTAATAAGATTTTGGTACCACTCTAAATTTTGTGCATGGCGTAAATGCCTCATTGATTTCACCCTTGTCCTGACCATGTCAGGATTAAGCACAAATGAGCATGAAGAAACTTTTCAGGGTGAGGGAAATGTTCCAAAACTAGATTGTGGCAATAGCTGCACAACTCTTAAGTTGACTAAAATTATTCATTGTACGCTTAGGCTGGTGAATTTGATGAGATGCAAATTTTATCTCAGCGAAGCTATTGAAAATATTGAATGTGAATGTCCTAGATCTCACCCACTTAGTTTAAGTGGTAATTCACCTAAACAAAACAGTGTTGAATTTGTAATCATAAAATATTGTAAGCAAATGTGGTATCTTTAAAATCGGTCGGGGGGAGTGGGGTTTTTTCTAAAATAAAAAGTTGTAGTTTTGGTAAAACTGAACATTAATCCAAACACTGACTAGAGTCTATTATACAAACATATGGGGATTTTCATTTAGACTATAAGGACTCAGAAGTTCACCTACTATGGTTTTACGACATACTTCATTTTAAGATTATCCACCTGGAGCACAAAACATTTCAAATGAAGTTTTGCAGCATAACTCACGGGTAACCATCTTCAAATTTCTAATGTAATGTGCATGGGACAAGCCTCTCTTGTCTAAGTCATACCTTTTGCCACTCTCAATCTGCTTGGTCAGATACTCCAAATGATTTTACTCCTTGTTCCTTTTGTGCTTATAATGTGTGTCATTTTGTGATACTATCTGGGAGTTCATTTATTTTGCTAGTTTCTTTTCTTATTTTTTTTAAATGTTCACTTGAGAATAGGGTTTCTGAACGTTCCCTAATTCAGTGATTTTTAACATGGCTGGTAATCTGTGTTGAGGCAATGCTAAACAGTCATTAAGGCTAGAGATTTTATTGGTTTCTGTAAGTAAATTTTCAAAACTAAATTTGTGATATCCCCACCAGTGTGCTGCATGCTACTCTGTGTACTCAAACTTCAAAACTATCTGTTTTTAGAAGTATTTATGCATATTGCTTCATTTAGTACTAACTTAAAGATGATGACCTGAAAATGACAAGCTGGATAGATTCTTTCTGGTAGCAGAATTTAAGCTGTGGCTCTTCTGTGGCACTGAAATATATCAAATCCTTTTTTCCCCCCAAGATGCACATTTCATTACGCTTCGCTAGGTGCTGTCATATAGAGCAATGGCTTTCAAATTTTCCGACCATGTCCCTCAGTATGAAATACATTTTCCATCATGACTTAGTGTGTGTGTGTGTGTGTGTGTGTACACATATATATATACATGTATATAACATGTATATAACATAAGCATCACCAAACATTACCCTTACAGCATGCCATGCTGTTTTAAATGCTGGTTGCAACTCAACCCAGCAGTAAGACACACAGGCTGTGGAGTAACACTGGTCTAGAGTAACAAATATTCTCTTTTATGTGTTTTTGAGTAATAAATTATTACTCTGTATATTTTCTACCAAATGGGTGATCCCTCTTTCAATATTGCTTTTTGTGTCCTTCAAAGGAAATTATATCTTTAAGCCTCTTGATAAAATTTTATACCTTGTAGCCTACTTACTTCTCCTTATCTTGAGAGCTGTATTAGTTATATATTTGTGCTCAATTATATAACAGAAAATTCCACTGAAATGTGCTTTTCTATGAACAGATCTCAAAATTCCTGATAATGACATAGTTGTGCTCTAAGATTCATGGTCGCCTTTATGGCAAATGCCAGTGTTATACTTTATTTCTGTTTAATGGCCACACTTAGAATTCAGACTCTCCAGAAAGCCCCGAATGTGAACATGCATTGTACACTCTGACTTTTCCCAAAATTGAAGCAGTCCAAGGAATTATAAGAGACCACATTTTAAAGTAGAACTATCGACTATCACAGCAGGAGGAGATGTCAGATAAATTAACCCAACTGCTTCTGTTTCCTGAGGGCAGAGTGACAACAGCCTTCACTGAGCTCCCACCATGTATGGGCACTTTTCCTGCATTATCCTATGGATTTTAATCCTCGAAACACTGCTGCCTTGTACTTCTTTTTAAGCTGAAGAAGGTGACACCCAGAGTAAATAAAAAAATCTAACTCCAACTCCACACCCTATGCTGTTCCATTTTATGCTTCTTTTTTCACAACGTAGACAAAAGAACTGTACACAGGGAGATACTGTGGTAGAGGTCAGGGTCATAGGGATTTAAAAGCCAGCAGTACAACTGTTCCAAACTGTACCACACGCTGCCTCCACTACCAACCTGAAGGTGCATTGCTTGTTTCATTCTTTCTTCATGTGTCCAGTCTCCCAACCTCCAATGAAACTCTGCCTCCGCCCGGGTTGTTAAAGGAAGGTTTGGGCAGTGAGCGCTTAAAATGCTGCTGGGCGTATGTTCACTCAAAGAGTGGGAAATCAGCAATGAGACAGCATGAGTAACACCGAACATCATTGCATTTCCATCAAATAAAGGTATTGACAGAGGCCTGGAAGCTTAAAGAGCCTGTGTCAATATTAGGTTTGATATTTTCAACTACTCCAATTGTTCAGAGTGAACAATTCAGCTAGAGGCTGAATCACCTTTAGAGAGGCTAATTAACATGATCAGCTTAGGTTATACCCATATACAAACTGATTTGTTTGGGGCAGTTGGGAGAATAAAGTATGAGAAGATGCCACTCAACCCTCTTCCCCAGGAGGGGTATGGTGAGATTGGCAGTGGGTGTAGCCAGATGGAGGTTGTGCGTAGGGGTTAAGTACTCGGGTGCAGGAGTTAGTCTCACTGGATTCACAATCTGCTTAGGAGTTGTGTAACTGCTTAGGAGGGCACGTTACTAAATCTAGCTAAACCTCAGTTCCTCATCCATAAAATGTAAAGCATAGTACGGGGGATATAGTAAGTTCTCGGTAAAGGGTAGCTATCTTCCTTATTAAACTAGCTGTTTTTCACCACCCAAACTTCACAAATACTAACAGTTAATATTGTACTTGCATGTTAGTCCCATAAACTCCTTAGGAATTCAGTTGAAATTATAGGCAGTGCCACATAGCTGATTTCTGATGAGAAATAACCAACAACTTGCCCTCTTGAATCCATATAGTGCCCTCCTTAAGGATTACACCTCGTGCAAATGTTTTGATTGTATGTTCTATAATGATTTACTGATATTGACAGAATGTTACAGTTTTTTTAGATATGTCATTTATTTCCTTTGTAAAACTTGGATAGAACCTTGCTGAGCCATCCAAAGTCCAAGTCCTTCCAGACAAACGCTCCCCCTGCTGACTTTCTTTGAAGCTGCAGGGCCATCCAAGGGCTAGCCAAGTTGAAGATCGGAGGACTGGGGGAATTCTAGCAGAGAAACTGGAGGGATCAAGCTAACTTGAATCTGATTACTGTGTGCATATTATTCCAAAGGCATTACTCTTCTCTAATTCCACAAATATCAGATACTGTCCAGGTTAGGTGACACACAGATCCTTTTGTCAGATGGAGAATACGCGCCAAATAATAGAAGACACGAAGGGTATGAAATGAATGGGACCAAAGAAAACAGGATTTGGAGGCTCCATTTTAAGCAAAAGCCTTTCCTTTGCTGATGTTTGACCAGAGTCTCATCCTACTGCAAATTCTCTTCAAAGTAGTAGTGATGTGCAGATCAATTAGTGGTGTAATAGCAGGATTTTTTTTTTTTTTAAAGATTTTATTTATTTATTTGTCAGAGAGAGAGAGGGAGAGAGAGCGAGCACAGGCAGACAGAGGCAGAGGGAGAAGCAGGCAGGCAGAGGCAGAGGGAGAAGCAGGTTCCCTGACGAGCAAGGAGCCCGATGTGGGACTCGATCCCAGGACGCTGGGATCATGACCTGAGCCGAAGGCAGCTGCTTAACCAACTGAGCCACCCAGGCGTCCAGTAATAGCAGGATTTTTATTGCAACAATTTTATGACTTTTTCTGGCTGAAAGCCATAGTTCTCAGTCTTCGGGAGATGGTTTTTTATTCCCATCAGAAAATACTGTATGAGCCAAAGATTGATTGTGTCATAGAATGGGCATTGAATAGAGTGTAGAAAAGATACATACTTTGGAAGAAAGAATGGCGAGGGCGGGAGGAGGGGGTAGAAAGAGCACAATGAAGAGTTTGTGCACAGGAGAAGTGGTTACAGTTTCAGCTCTTGATCTTGTGAAGCTAGTAAAGTGCAGATTTCAAAATTTACTTACAAGCTGAAGGTTACAGCACATAGCTCACTTTTATTATCATTTCAGAGGTCATAAAATACATTTTATTATTAACTCAGAAACTCTACTTCCGTATGATTACAGATAATGAGAGCATTGTATATTATTTTGTGGTGTTTTTATGTCTGTTTTTCTCTTGTTGCTAATCTACTTTCATTCACTTCCTCTTTTATTTCTTCAAAAGGTATGCTATGTTCCTTATAATGCATTTTTATAAATACTAAATGTGCAGAATTTTATAGCCATTTCATTCTGCCAACCTCAAAATCTGTCTTGTGCAACAAAACTATTTGAAATGAATGTTAAACATTTTGAAGCACATTAATGGAGGGAAAGAAACTGGGAAATGACAGATCTTTTTAACTCAACTATAAAGTCTTGTCTTGTTTTAATAGATCCTCTTAAAAATGTCATGGGGCTGACCCATCAGTCACTTCTTATATAGCCTCCGTGTGAAATGTGGGTTATTAAATGGCTATGATTTCATTAACGAGAAAAGGGAAATGTAAAAATTCTTACAGAACTCTTCCCTGTGAGTTCTGCTGTGCCTTTTCTCAGTGAAAGGATTTAGGCATTCATGCCATGAAGGAAAAAAAGTGGTAGAAATTCCTTCAAGACTCTTGTCAAAGCTACTGCTGCCTTGAAGGGAGAATGTTGAATGCAAGCTTGTGTGTTTCACACAGATTCCAAGGAAGCTCCTTTTCCATCTCTGCTGAGGCTTGTGGATACTATTATACCCTTTCTCTGTGAATATTCACCAAAATTTTCCAAGCACATAGGAATATCATCATATTAAGCACGGAGTTGCCTGAGTCAATAGCCATGTATACAAGAGGCCACAAAAATGACCACTTTGCATTTAGGTTTATTTTCAGTTATGTCAACAACCAATCTCAGCGAAGTCCTACAGAGCAACCACATGATTATCTGGGTCACCTATTATGGTGGCCAAAATAACCAGATTAGCAGATTAGCGGGCTTGATTTTAGATCATACAGAAACAATCCATTAGCCTCGATAGAATGGCACAAGTGCAATTTCCATAAATTACTGTATTTTTCTCCTTGTCTCAAGTAGACAATGCATAAACTATGATTGGTATTCACAGCAGCTTAATACACCCCTTTCCATACCAAACCATGATTCTGGGAATACGCCAAAATCAGCTCTCCCCTTGGTCTCAGGAAAACCCCATCATTCCAAATAAAGATGGCATTCCCAGTTCCATTCCAAATGAATAGCAGATAATAAACAATAATTAGCCAAACATGTTTGCTTTTCCTTCAATTCTCAGTTATTGTTCAGAAAATTGCACCTTCTATAATGTATACACCATTCTGGATTTTCTTAGACAAACTATGACTATTTTTTAGCACAAAAATATGGGCATTTCTTTACATTTGTGTAAGTATAGGTTATTTATTCCTATTTCTCATCTCTGTGCCTCAGTTTCTTTATCTGTAAAATGCTTCTGTTTTGTAATCTGTAAAAATAGTACCTAACCATAGAGAGGAAGGATTGAAAGAGTTGATCCATGTCAACCTAAAGCAATGAGAACAATCTCAAAGGGCTCGGTAAGGGTTAGCTATTATTGTTATCATTTTTATTACTCTATTACTACAGATGCTACTACTTTGAAACATTAATCTTTTATAGAGTAAAATTATTTCCAGAGTCAGATCAGTTGAGGATAACTTAAATATATATGGCAACAATGAAGAAAGACTATAAACGTCCAAATTCATAACTGAAATATCCCGTAAACATGTAGCGTTTAGAAGTGTAACACATTCTTTCTGCCTCATCCCAATGTTTTTACCTCTTCTGATTAAAAGGGACATGTTCCCAGAGGACATACTGAGAGAATATAACTCTTAGAAGAATCCGTTGCAAAGCAGATTTTCACATCTGAAAGGCAAAAAAGTGTGTTCAAAAATAAAGAAGGAAGGGTGGTTTTAAGCATCCAGGAACCAATAGGAATGCTAGACTTCCAAAAAATAACGTAGTTTTGTTTTAGTTCACCAACAATGAACACCATTTATCAAAACACCTGCCAAAACTATTCAACCAGAATGTAAAGTCAAAAACAACTGATTTTTCCAGAGGCTAATACAAGTTTATCTTGGGACACGGGAATTTAAATTTGCTTCAAAGTGGTCAAATGCAAGTACTAACAGAGAAGAGCTTGATTTGCCGGCTTTCAGCCCAGAACTGCCCTCTTCCCACAGGGCCTGGCGCATAGAGCCTGGCAATGTGCCAGGCTCCTATGCCTATTTTTCCCTTTATGACAAGAGTGGGTTCTTTTCCTGTGAGCTTTTCTGGGCATGGGAGAGAAGAGCCTAATCAGGATGGAGCTCTGCCACACAAAGAACTAGCCTAGAGATAATGTGGCGATGTTTTATAAAACCTAGGGACCAGATTTTCATTTCTGCAGCCAGAGCCAGCCTTCAGCAACACTCTGAAGGAGACGAAGCTGCCTCCTTCTGAGCTGCAGCCCATCCCTGAGCATCCGGGGCCTTCACTGCTCCCTGACTCCACAGACCCTCTCCCTGGGCAGCATTCCTGGTGCAAGGCCCTCACTCCCAATCTCGGCTGCACCAGCACTTTATCCAAATGCCGCTGCTTCAGCCTAACTCCCCCGCCCCCAGAGTCTGACTTAATGGGTCTGGGGTGGAGCCGAGGCACTTTTTCGTGTGTTGTCGTGTTTTGTTTTCTTTTATCTCAAGCTTCCTAGATGATACTGATGTGCAGGCAGAGTTGAGAATCACTGATGTAGAAGAACAAGATTCCTCAGCTTGGTTTGCAGATCGCTGCAATCACCAGTGATGCATCTGAAACTCAGGCTCTTGAGCACTGAATCTGAACACCCCATGTAGTGTCAAAGGCATAGCTACCTTTAAGAACAAAATTTTCCTTTATGACTACTTACCCATCTTCTGTCCCATTCTCTACTAACTACATCAACTCATCCAAGATCATGTGATAATAAGTCCTATTGAAGTTACTGGTTAACCTTTTGACCAAGTCTCCTAAAGAAAACACAGAGGGTGATTCCAATCTGAAGAATTTCTATGGCAGGCTGGTGAGGTTTTGTTTGATTATTTGGGGGTTGGGGGGTAGGCAGGGGTGGAAACAAACCTTTCAGTGCCTGGCAAATTCTATTATACAGGTAGTTCCCTACTTCACTTGAGGCCTGTCCTGTGTGCTAAGGCTTAGTTTGTGAAAGGGGAGAGTTTTGATCTCTGGAGCTAAGCTCCTGAGCCCCATTAGCCATTTTTATTAAGATCCTAATAAATAAGGCACCTGGGTGGCTCAGTTTTAATGTCTGCCTTCAGCTCAGGTCACAATCCCGGGGTGCCGGGATCCAGTCCCATGTTTTGTTCCTTGCTCAGCAGGGAGCCTGCTTCTTCCTCTCCCTCTGCTCTCCCTGTTTGTGCTCTCTCTCTCTGGCTTTCTCTCTCTCTCAGATAAATAAAATCTTTCTTAAAAATCCTAATAAATATTATCTCATGGCTCCTTGCATCATGGGTGACCAACTCCACAAAATGGCAATATTTTTATTTATTACATATTATAATATTTAATTAAATATACTAAATTTATTTTTATTAAATTTACTAAATGCAGAGTGAAGAGTACCCCTCCACCGACCCATTTCTCTTCAAATATGTGAGGTTTTTTGACTCTGTGTTTCTCCCATGACATCAGCCTACATCAGTGGTTCTCAGCCTTGGCTATACCCTGTAATCACCTGGTAAGCTTTAAAAAAATGTATGTCAGGGTCCCACTTCCCAGGCTCTGACTTAACTGGTGTTGGGTAGGCCTGAGCATGAGATTTTTTTCTTTTTTTTTACAAAGATCCTGGATGATCCTACCATGCAGGCTGAGAACCGCTGGCCTTAAAGGAGGTGGGAGCAGGCTTCCACAGTTGTGCCCAGCAGAGTTCACACAGGAAGAGAATCTGATAAGTACAGTTCTTAAGTGCAAGCAGGAGCTGGTAAAAAGAAGACGTTTTTCCTAGGATTAAAAAAAAATCCTGCTTTGCAAGCCATATAGGCCCAAAGAGCATTATGCATGTACAATCATTATCTGTCGTCATGACATGGGATGTTGTGAACGTGTTACTTTTGTTTGGTGTTTTAATTCCCTGACATCATCTACTTCAACTATACCGAAACTACTTATTTCTTTCCAGAAATAAAGATAAGGATTTTTTTAAACTGAAATCTGGCCCCTCTGGGTCTGGATTGGTCTTTGTTTTGTCTCGTAGATCGCTGTCCGGGCGCATTGTCGGAGGGGTTTGGTGGTTCTTCACCCTGATCATAATTTCTTCCTATACTGCCAATCTTGCTGCTTTTCTGACTGTGGAGAGGATGGTTTCTCCTATAGAGAGTGCTGAAGACTTAGCTAAGCAGACTGAAATTGCATATGGGACCCTGGACTCCGGTTCAACAAAAGAATTTTTCCGAGTAAGTGCTTTGCGTGAATTGGACCGGCTGCTTTTATTTTATCATCTTCCCACAAAGGCAAATTCATGGGGCTTTTAAGGGAGGGAGGGGAAAGTGTGGGGATGTTATCAAAGCAGAGTGTCTTAAATACAACACGGCTTGGTTGGTGACCCAATTCACTGTGGGTGAAAACCAAGACTTAGGTGCAGCCTAACAAGTGGTGGATCAAGAGCACAAGGCTCAAACTCCCAGGTTTGAATTCCACCCCGGCCACACAGGGATTGTTTGTTCTTGGGCAAGTCATTTCACTTCTGTCAGCCTTCGTCCTCTTGCTTGAGAAATGAGGGGACTGAACCAAATAATATGCGTTCTCCTTTCTAGCTTTTACAAAATCAGTGATTTTATGTCTCAGCAGTTCATGGAAGGTAGGTATGTGACTCTGTCTAAGACGCTGAGGAGTGACAGACTATCAAATTGCATATTTTATTTTAGACAGTGGTTTCCTATTGAAATGCTCTATGCTTGTTTCAAGGATTCCTATCCGTGCTGATAATTCCATTTTCAGGGAAGCTGGTAATTGCTTTAATTTCTTCAGTACACTTGTTCCATGTCCACCACCCCATCATCAGCCAGATTTTTGTGGGGAAATAGCAAGGTGTTCACAAGCACAAGTTAGTAAAGCTGCATAAACACTGCCAAGAGGAAAGATAAAAGGAGATCAAAGCAGAAAATTATAGAAATAAAATAAGATGGACAAGGCACTTTTTTTAAAGATTTTATTTTATTTATCTGACAGAGATCACAAGTAGGCAGAGAGGCAGGCAGAGAGAGAGGGAAGCAGGCTCCCCGCTGAGCAGAGAGCCCAAGGTGGGGCTCGATCCCAGGGCCCTGGGACCATGACCTGAGCCAAAGGCAGAGGCTTTAACCCACTGAGCCACCCAGGCGCCCCGGACAAGGCATTTTTACATAAACTATCAAGATCTTTGTTCTATACCAACTGAACCGTAAGAAAGGCCACCAGTGGAGTGTTTAAGAACTCAAATGTTGCTTCAGTTGCCTCAAGCAGGAAAGTATGGTGATTAGAAAACTGGTCCATTCTATACATCACCTCTGTCTGCTACTGTTGCCAATAAAACTGCTTGTACCAATGATCCAGAAGCCACTTATGTAGTAGGTAAAAGGGAAACATTTAGTCTTTCCAACCAATAATCAAGTTATTGGATGGTAGGTCTAATTATTGACCTTTCCTCAAAGTCCAGGGTAAATGTTGGTTCAAAACCAGCTTATTTTAAGAAATCAGTAAAAAATAGATTTCTGCATGTATTATCATGAGATTTGTCCAATTGTTTCCTGGGAAACCAGGGGTACGTTTCTTAAAATTATAACAATTAACTAAGAACTGTTTTCATTCCCTAAAAAAGAAAGCATTAGTTCTGGGACCCTTTCAAGAATTCTCATTGGCTCTGGATATCCAATTCTCACTTCTACCACTGTTTACCAACCAGATCAAAACTCCCAACCAGAGGGAGGGGCCCAGTACTGGAGCCATCAGTGAAGACCTTCTGGAACTAAGCTGGCCTTGACCCTCACCGCTATGGCAGTCCCAGAAACTTGTCTCAGAATAATCCCTTGCCTGCATAAAACCATTCACATGTTACATGGAAGCAAGCCAGGGATTTCCATCTGCTGAGTAGTCAGCACGTAATCAGCTCCATGGAAAGCTGGTCTGGTATCAACCTTCAACAGCATGCCAGTAGGCATCAAGTTGGGGTATGAAGTAATTGATCACTTAAGCTTTCAAGACACCAGACTTGGACACTCTGATAAGAGATATGTGTTCCATTGGAAAGCATTTTGCCTTCAAAAACGATTAGAAATTAGGAAGGTGTTCTTTAAATAGTAATCAATAGATGGCATCAATTCCCATTAAGCTTTCAAAGGCCATTCATCCATACTGCCAGCAAAGGACCTTCTCTGGAAAGATTGATTAGCACTAAGGCTGGAAAACATGACCAAATATTCATTGTCCCCACACCCAGACCCCACCCCCATGCATTTTGTGTCTTGCTCAAAAACCAGCAAAGTGTCTGCTAATCCATTCAATTTCAATGGTTTCATTAAAAAACATCATATTACCAGAGCCAATTTGAATCAACATCCAATTCTGAGCAAAGCTATTGCCACATTCTAATTGGTTTGTGGTTTCTAATGCTCACCAATTCCTAGTGACCTTTACAGCCAATGAGTAATTCGTATGGAAATGAAGCTGTTATGAAAATCTGATTAGAGAGGGAACTGGATATTTCTAGGTATAAGAAAATGCAAATCATTTTCTAATTCCCATGCACCACTTTTCTTTTTCCCCAAGTGGTTGCTGGTGACAGCGTTAGAATTCTGTGGGGAAGTACTTTCAGGCAGTACACAAAGGTTGATGATCTAAGAGTGAAACTGAGCAATCTAGAAAAATCAACTTTTTCAGCCTGCTTGTACTGAAAATGTCACTTAGACCTAACAAAGGGTAAGGTTGGTATTCATATAATTGGGAGGGGAGGTGCCAACCAATTGGTCTTGAAGCCATCTGTCCTCTCCATGTTCTCCTCTCCACTCTCCTTGAACCACATCAGTCAGAAAAGACAGCCAGCCAGAACACATCATTTCTCACTCAGGGACTTCACTGAACTAACATGTCACCACTCTCCCCACCCCACAATGATGTCAAGGCAGTTTTAAGAATAGTCACTCCATCACACACAGAAAAAAGTGAGGACCTCCGATGGCATACCTTCTGAACTTCAGAGAATAAAACGAGATCACATGCAACTTTACAAACATAACATGAGCTCATTTCTTCCTATTCTCACTGCATACTAAAACCACAGGGACCAAACAGTAATACCATAAAACAGCCTGGGGCCAGCCCTCTAGTTCTTTCACTAAGAGAGAGAAATAAATAAAATACAATTCCTTTCTAATTGCCCTGCAGACATTTTTACTAGTCCTGGATAAGGCTGCCATTAAAATGATGGTATTTTAAAACGATTCCTTTGTTTCTCTCATTTTCCAGCTATCCTTAGCTCTTATCTGACAATCATGTGAAGTCATAGGCACAGAGGGACCTGTTCCATCAGGAAAGACAGGGGGACACTGAGCAAAATGCATGCAGCTGGAAGAGACTTCTGAAATATTACCATCAGCTCTCTTGACTTGCAAACTGATTTCCTTAGACAGCAGCTCCAAAACGAAATGTCCCAACCTCAGTGGAGGTACCCATGCTAAAAAACCAGTCGACAGCTTTATTGTCATTGCCCAGAGAAATGTCACTATGATTTCAAAAGCTGCACCAAAATGATCATTCTCCACTAGATTTTAGAAATTTAACCTGATACAGATTCATGTTTAAAAAGTAGCACTGGGAGAAAAAGCAATTCCAACGTTCTCTCTGCCTTCAGACCCCTAGCAATATTCCAAGATGACTATGATGCTTGATTTCTTTTCCAGAGACTTGACCAAATTCCCACTGAAGGCAGTTCAGGGGATCACAGGGGGTTGTTTTCTTAAATGAAATGTTTAATATGAATTTAAACCCCTTTAAGAAATTAAACATAAAAGAAGAGGAGTGGAGAGAGAGTGAGTTGCTCTAGGGTCCTGGGCAGTACAGAGGAATTGTACTTCATCTGTAGACCACCAAGGGGACTGTTCTGTCTTCTGACTTGCAGACATTGTACGCCATGTGTGGCACAGCTGAGTTACTAATGGAAATTGTTTTGTTTGAACACAGGACTCTTTGACTAATTGTTGTCATTGGTCATTTAAAATTTTTTAAATTCAGGCTGTAAATGAAGAGCCCTCCAAACTGATTTGAAAAGCAGTCCCTACTAATAGTATTTAGATTCTGCTTACACATTCAGAATCTTTCTCTCTCACACACACAAGCATTTTCAGTTGGAGTCCACATGTCAACATTTCTCAGTTATCTATTATAGGGCTTTTGAGGTATATGGGGAAAGGGGAAAAGTCTCCTCACAGATGCAACTCTGCTGAGTATGTCGACCTTTTGACATGATCAAGAAAACTAACCATGAATTTTTATGCTTTGCTACAACTGAACTATGTACACAACAGACCACCCTGACCCCATAACCCATCTCCTAGCCTTAGGAAACAGATCAAAATATAAAATCCTTTTGTTAAAAATTTTCTCACCAAGTACTATGATGAATTTGAAATCTTGAAAGACAATATACTTGGACAACTGCAACCAGATTTAATTGGTTTTGAAGACACATATGAGGTGACCAAATGTTTGAGGACACAGCCAAACCACACCCTAGGGAACACGTAATAACAACCACTAGAGATGAATTGACATTGAGGGATGTCAGGTCAGAGACATCTGTGGTACATATCACCAGTCAGTTTTTCAAAGGAAAAATTTGTTCCTTAATTTTGACATGGCTGGATGCCACCTTATCAAAATACAGTCTTATTTTCCTATGGCATATGATATATTACACAACAAGACTGCTAGACCTCAGAGGTCAAGACTGGAGGTAGAGCTCCAAGCACAAGGTGAGGATCCTGAGACCTGCCCACATAGGCCTCTGGAAGAGGGAAATGTACACCCAGATGGCTGTTGGCTTTTCCCAGCTCTCTGCAGCCAGGGATCTGTCGTTCCATAGGTCTTCCTTGTACACAAGTCTTGACCTGGGTGAAGAGGACACTCTCCAAGGGAGTGGAGGTTGGTTGACCTGACAACTGACCACAACTAACAAAACATCTAATATCTGTCTCCAAGAGAAAGGAGACAGTGTAGCAATGAAGACAGGCTAATAATAATGTCCTAGATTCTACTACGTATTCTTCACTCTTCCAATAATAACTCTTTTTTTGAGCACATTCCATGTGCCAAGTTCCAGGCTAAGCACTGAGGCCCCATCTCTGTACACAAAATTAAATTTCTGCCTGTCTTTTGCCAAATCACATGAAAACACCTCAACAGGGTTTTCTACCATATTTGGAGGTTATTTTGGGGAAGAGACGGACTTGAAACATTGGCATGTCAGGAAACTAGATGATCACACCTCCAGGGCAGCTGATAGTGCTTATTTTTATGCGGCTCCTTCTCCGCACCTGCCAATCTGTGGGTACACCCCATGGTGAATAACAGTAGGGTTAATAATTCTCCACAACCCCAACATGAAGGTCAGGTAGGTAATGAATAAAACAGAAATGGCCTCTACCCTCTGGGAGCTCACAATCTAGTGAGCTAACATAGTTTAGCTCATAGTTTCCAACACATATACATATGCATTACCACATTCGATGCCCTCAACAACCCCACAATGCAACCAGAATAGGTATGATTGCCCCTACTTCGGGGAGGAAGCACATGGAGCAAAATGACGTTGCGGCTTTCCGAATGTCACTCAGCTTCATGGGGGAGAGCTAGAACTCAGTCCAGATTGGGTCCTCTGTCCATCCCTTCTCAGTGCCTTTCTGGCATGAGTGTTCACAGAAACAGGGGATGTTATGCATGAATCAAGCCTCTGGTGCAGCACATGCTAAGGCATCTGTATTATCTCCTGCTTGATCTTTGTCTTTATATTCCTTGATGGACCAGTTAGAAAAGAAAACCTATACATACTTCTAAATGATATTTTTCCATGTTCTGACAACCTCAAAAGAATCCATGATAAGATAGCAAAGAAAAGGAAGACATCCATAAAACTAGAATGAATGCCGTAAATCTCCATTATTCACAGCTGAGTATAATTTCTGATATGCCAAGGGTTATATTGTGGCTGGATAGAATTGGAAAGAAAAAGAGAGAGGATAAAAATTTTTTCTACTTCCACATCTACTGATGACTTTCTTGTTTTTCTTTGGGTAAGAAGCATTTGGTGTCAGTTTTTCTTTGGGTAAGAAGCATTTGGTGTCAGTTTCCTCATCTATCAAGCAGAATGTTCTCTGCTCTACCTTCCTTATAGGGTTAGTAAGAGCATAATATCACAGAAAGATCTCTAAAAGTATGAAAGTTTCTATAATCCCAGGAGACTTTTTTTAAAAAAAGATCTTATTTATTTGAGAGAAAGAGATCAGGGGGAGGAGCAGAGGGAGAGGAATAAGCAGACTCCAAACTCAGCACAGAACCTGACACAGGGTTCAATCTCACAAGAGATCATGACCTGAGCTGAAATCAAGAGTCAGATGCTCCACTGACTGAACCACCCAGGCGCCCCAAATCCCAGGAGACTTTAGGGCAAGGGGCCAACACTAGAACAATTAAACCATAAAGACTCCTGACAAGGCTCTGTGGAGACGTGAGGGAGGGGTAATTCCCAAGAAGAAAATAACAGAAAATAAAATAATCTCTGCTGGTTCAGTGGAAGAGTGGTGGGTTTTTGCCAGATTTTGGGAGGAGATAGAAAGCTCACTCATATCTTCCCCCACCCCATCCTCCTGATCCCATCCCTACCCTGTTATAAAATACTACTCCTGACCTCATTTCTTTGTCCATCTTCAGCCATTCCTTGGTGACCTGCAGATTCAACCACTTCACCATGCATGATTCAGAGCTGCCCTTGAAGACCACTTAGAACCTTCGGGTGCTTTCAAGGGGACATGCAGGCCATCTGCCCAAAGTAACCAACCATATGGATTTCATTAGCCTTTCTCTGTTAATCCTCCCAGGTAACCTACTTGCTTATGAGAGCATTTCACATCCCACAAACCCCAAGGGAGTTAAGTTGTCCTTTTGTTTGAGGCTGCCAACTCTCTCAGACAATGCCAGGGTAATTAATACCACACAGGATCCCCAGATCTTGGGAAGAACTCTGAAACTCTCTTCCCTAGAGTAATTCACCTCAGGATCTCACTTTCTTTCCTTAGCTGACAAAATCAAATCCCCTTAGCACTTCTAGTTAAAGGAATTCAGCCCATCTGTTCAATTAGACAGTCCTTGAGTTCACCTGGCAAGCCAGCACAGGTTAATTATTAAATTCTCTTTCATCACCATGCAGAAGTCTAAAAATTTGACCATCAGGATCAAGTAAAAGTTCAACTTCCTGAAACCCAGCTAACAAAAACACTCAGTTAACTAGAACGGTTGGTTGCACTCTGCTTTTGAAAGGAAAAGGCAACTCACACAAACAAAACCTTGGTTTTGTGTGTGTGTGTGTGTTTTTTTTTTTTTTTTTTTTTTCAAAAACCTACTAGGTGATGTCCTGTGGTCATATTCATTCCAGTCTTCAAAATCTTCTACATTTTTAATCAGTGAGCAAATAAATATTGAGGGTCTACCATATCAAATTAGGCACCAGGGGGAGAGTAATTGTGTTTTTGCAAAATGGAGTTAGTCACCTGTGAAAATATACTTCTACCATAAATCCATCATCTAAGAAGAAAGCAGTAAGACACAGTAAGGGCATGAAACATAGGGGTTTCTGGACTTTAAAATTTTTTTTAAAGATTTTTTATTTATTTATTTGACAGACAGAGATCACAAGCAGGCAGAGAGAGAGGAGGAAGCAGGCTCCCTGCTGAGCAGAGAGCCCGATGCGGGGCTCGATCCCAGGACCCTGAGATCATGACCTGAGCCGAAGGCAGCGGCTTAACCCACTGAGCCACCCAGGTGCCCCTGGACTTTAAAATTTTTTAAGGATTAACCCTATCCAAGTAATAATGCTGCAGTGAACATTGCTGTACAAACAGCTCTTCGAATCTCTGCTTTAAAATGCTTTTGGTATATACCTAGGAGTGGAATTGCGGGATTGTATACAATTCTTTGTTTCTCTGTGTTAACTTTTAAGGTCTATTTTGATACAAAAGATGAGGGCATTTTCTGTTCTGCTTCCTTCTCTTTGCTGCTCAAACAATCCTACTCTTCTCTTAGGCTATAGATGCCTCTCTCCCAATAGGAAGAGGGTGGCTGGGTAGCTGATGCTGGGCCAGAACTTCAGCTAGTATCACAAAGTTTCATCTTGATACAGGACTGCAGCTGAGGGAGAGGTATGTGTATGTATGCAAGCGTTGGAAAAAACCTAAAGTCCTCTCCATATCATATATGTGTATGGAGGGTCCCAGATATCTTAGCTACCAATTCCAGCTTGTAACAAAACTTTGAGGGAACATGCTTTCTCTTTCTGTGTTTGGGTTGCAATTCTGATGTCCCAGCAAGATTGCACCAGAATGCAGGGGATGGATGGTAGAATGAAACCCATCTTCTTTCTATTCTAAATGGTTGAGAATGTTACTTGTCTGAAGGAGGGTCTTGGATAATGATGATCTATTGCATTTCTTTCTAGTTCTGATTGTGGGCATCTCTTTGTACCTTATTCCCAAAACTGACCTCCTATCTGCACACTCCCCAGTGCCCTAATGAAGAGGTTCCTGAAGATAGCTAGCTACTATGCTTAAAGAAACCTGAATTCTGGAACTGAATCTTACTTTCCAGTTTTTTAAAAATTTTTATGTGTTCACAGCCTGATTTATTTGACTCTCAATTTTATCTTCTTTGAGTCTCTGGTCTGGGTTACAAACTACTTCTTATTAAGATTTTATTTATTTATTTATTTATTTATTTATTTGAAAGAGAGAGAGAGAGAGAGAACGCATGAGCAGAGAAAAGGGTAGAGAGAGGAGGAGAAGCAAGCTCCCCATTCAGCAGACAGCCCAACACCTGGCTCCATCCCAGGATCCCAGGATCATGACCTGAGCTGAAGGCAGACACTTAACCGACTGGGCCACCCAGGCACCCACAAACTATTTCTAGCATCATTCAATAGCATTGATTTTCCAACCCACTGGGTAAAGAACTCTGTCCTAGACACTCTGGGAATGAATAGGAGATGCCATCTATATCCCTGAGTCCAATGTATAAAAAATGGGAGATTCAGGTGAATTAATCAGAAAAAGTTTCTGGAGAAAGGGACATCTTCAAAATATTTGGAGAGAAAAGAGAATTTGAAAATATTTCAAAGGGTATGTGAGAATATATGTGTGACATAAAAACAAGAACAACAACAAATAAACAACAAGGCCATGACTTTATATCATGTTAGACTATGGCTACTCTTGACTGAGGAACTGTTAGTTTTCTGCAGTGTTCACACTAAGATTTGTTTGTACAAGACAGTGTATCTATATATGTTTGGGGGAGGAAATTTAGGATGGAAAAAAAGTTCCCAGAAAAAGTATCGCTTTGAAACAATAGCATCATGGTAGGAATCAATTTATAAACTGCCATGGGTAAATTGGAAATCATTGCTTGAGACTAGGGTCCTCTGAGCGATGTCTCATTTCTAATTTCATCATTCACATTTGGCATGTGAAGATGAGGTTCATTAAAAAGGGACTCTCTAAAGAATTCTTTGCTTTCTTTTAAATGAGTTTGAGGAACCAGTGTTGAAAAGCAAAATCCATCTCTGCTTTGGCAATCAATACCAAATGAAAGATTTCATAACCAACCCTTCATATTTAAAAATAACCCCACTATAAGAGACATTATTTCAGCCAAAATGAAGAGCCCTTTTCCTAAATGTGGTTGTATTAATAGGTAATCATTAAGAGAATTAAATTAAAACCCCTTTGCACAGAGTTTTCATGTTCAATTTCCAAATATTTTGTATCCTGCCCCTTTCTTCCAGACAGACATACATACACATGTGTGTGCATGCATACACACACACACACACCACCGCCACCACCACCACCACCATTTGGGTAATCATGATGAATAAATACCTGAAGTTTGTTGTATATGGAAGCATCGGGAGCAAACTACCCCACTGGCCAAATCCTGAAGAACATTTTTTGCTTTATTTTCTCGGCCTGGGATTTCAGCCAATTGTATAAGCAAAAATTTTGAAGATAGCATGGTCAGTGGTTGACTAGAAATATAAATATATTCAAGGAGGCTTGGATACCTTCATGCAATACAGATCTATAGAAAGTTGTCAAAGATAAGAGACAAGTGCTTGGAGGACACCTTCATATTTTCAGGGTTGACATCAAGAGGACAACCATGGCTTCTCATAGTTCTGCGTTGATCTTGTCTTAAAACACTCCTATCTGGAATTGCCCAAAGATCTGACCTACAGGGACTAGTCTACAATTTTTTACAAGATTGTTTTTCACATCACAAGAATTGAGACTATTTAGCCTGAAGAAAATATGCAGCAGTAGAATATATTAGGATAGAATGTCTTAAAAATATTTGAAGGGTAGACATTTCAAAGATGAATTGTACTTGTTTTGTGGGACCCTAAGGGACAGAACAAAACTCAGAGGGTGGATATTACAGGGATAGAGATTTCTGGCTCATTGTAAAAAGAACATTCTCATAGTGTAATCCAAAAATAGAATGAGCTACCTCCACAGATAGTGAGCTGTTCATCTTTGAAGGGATTCAAGAATAGGCTAATGGCCACTTGTCAGGGATGTTGAATAGGGGACTCAATAATCCAATGAGTGGCTGCATTAGAGCGATGTTTTCCAATACTGTTGCATATAAAATCATTCGGAGAGCTATTTTAAAACACAAATTATTAGGCCTCATGCTTCCTCCTGCCATGTTGATCTCAGAGGTTCTATTGATCTTCATTTTTAAACTAGCACCCCAAGTGATTCCAACACAGATGACTAGAGCCACTCTGTGAAGAATGTTTGACTATATAACATAGAAGAGAATTTCTACTTTGATGATTTGGATTTGCTTTTTTTCTATTAATCCTACATGAAGGATAATGGGAGAAGGCTGGAGGCTGGACTTATAGAGCAGAGAGAAGCCCAAGTAGAAATAGCTAGGGCCTGTCTGGCAGGAAGAAGTATCTTGAGAAGGAGCACAGCTGACTGGCTGAGTACTAGCCTCTTCCTCCCAATGTTCCTGTCAGGGAAAGAGAAAAAGGACAAACTTTCCTCTGATCAACAGGGACCATTGGAAGATGATTGTTTCAGGGACTCGAATCTGGGGCTTTAGGATGCCCCCAAGTGCAGAGAGAAATCCTTAGGGAAGCTCAACAATGGTATCTGTCTGGAAACTATGGACAATGAAAGTCCTGAAAGGGTGGAAGAAATGACACTACAGCAGAATAATGTCCAGATGCCATGGAATGTTTCTTATCTCCTATGATTCTTATGACATCCCTCCTTTTCCATTGTTCAATTACTAAACAGGTCTTGAGTGACCAGGACTATTGTATTAGTGTCGTTATGGACCCTTCAACAAGCCCCTGATTCCATCTTCCCATCCTAGAGTATGGCAGGTGGCCATGTCCAGGCCTTGGTTATCAGTGGAGATTTCAATCAGTATGACCTAGGCCAAGGCTATAAGTAGAGGAATTTCTTAGGAAAAAACGGGACAGAGGCAGAAGATAGCTCTTTCCTACTTTCCTTTAACTGCCCCTTACCTCCCTCTCTCTTTCCTTCTCTAACCCACTGGGTGTCACGTGGTCAGGGATGCCATATTAATGATTTCATAGAGGCTTCAGAGAATCTTACCTCCAATGGCCCTACCTGGAAGAATTTCAGTGAACATCCGTAGGTGCTAGTTAGCACCGAAAAAAAAAAAGCAATAGAAACCGGAAAGCAGCAGGGACACAAGAAATGACATAAAGAGAAAGAAACAATGGAACAGGGGCACCTAGGTGGCTCAGTGGGTTAAAGCCTCTGCCTTCAGCTCAGGTCATGATCTCAGGATCCTGGGATCGAGACCTGCATTGGGCTCTCTGCTCAGCGGGGAGCCTGCTTTTCCCTCTCTCGCTGCCTGCCTTTCTGCCTACTTGTGATCTCTGTCAAATTAAATAAAATCTAAAAAAAAAAAAAACAATGGAACAGATTGTAGAGATTGCTTAGGAGCTTGAAATCTCCTGCCAGCATGATGGAAGCTACCAGCCCTCCCTCCTTCTCTTACCCCATGTAACCTCTGGGGTCTCAAGGGGTCAGAGCTACTGTGTTGGGGGGTTTTACAGACGCTTCAGGCACTGCCAAGGTCTGAAATCCCCAGGTATAGGACAGTAGATAGACAAACAGAAAAGCTGGCCTTCACTTGGGGAAGTTCAAGCATTAAAATATCGTTGGAAACTACAGGCATGAGAAAGGACCTTAAAAAAATGAAAAGGGGCAGAATGAGAAATTTCAACAAGAGCTTTGAACTCTTGGCTATTAACCAAAGCTCTCTCCACTATCACATGACCTCTGGCCTCCCTCCCTCTGGGTCCTTTTGCATGTCTTTTATGGTGAGGCAGCTATGCTGTGTTACTGCTCCTCAGATCCTTCAGGGAGCCTCGTGCCTCAAAGTTCCCAGCCCAGAGGAACTTCGCTGGGTAGACATGAACCCAGTCACTGGGAAGAGCTCAGAATTAGGAGGATGTAAATACTATCAGGAAGAGGAGTGTGTATTTTAAAACTGGTCCAGAAGGGAAAGACCCGCCTTTCAGCTGGACACAATTTTCTTTTTTTTTTTTCTTCAAATGTTTACTTACATTCTAATTAGTTAGCATACAGTGCAACACTGGTTTCAGGAGTAGAATTCAGTGATTCATTACTTACATACAACACCCAGTGCACTTCATCACAAGTGCCCACCTTAATCCCCATTCTCCATCTAGCCCCCACCCACCTCCCTCCAGCAACCCTCAGTTTGTTCTCTATCCTAAAGAGTCTCTTATGGTTTGTTTCCCGCTCTCTTTCTTTTCCCCTGCCCATATGTTCATCTGTTTCGTTTCTTAAATTCCACATTTGAGTGAAATCATGTAGTATTTTTCTTTCTCTGACTGACTTATTTTGCTTAGCATGATATCCTCTAGGTTCATCCACATTGTTGCATATGGCGAGATTTCATTCTTTTGATGGTTGAGTAATATTCCACTGTGTATACATACCACATCTTCTTCTTTTTTTAAGATTTTATTTATTTATTTATTTATTTATTTATTTGGCAGAGAGATAGAGAGCACAAGTAGGCAGAGCAGCAGGTAGAGGGAGAGGGAGAAGAAGACTTCCTGCCTTGCAGAGAGCCCAATGCAGGGCTCGATCCCAGAACCCCGGGATCATGACCTGAGCCAAAGGCAGACACTTAATGACTGAGCCACCCAGGCGCCCCTATACCACACCTTCTTTATCCAGTCATCAGTCAACAGGCATCTGAGCTCTCTCTATAATTTGGCTGTTGTGGACATTGGTGCTATAAACAGCATTATCAGGGCGCATGTACCGCTTTGAATCAGTATTTTTGTATCCTTTGGGTAACTGCTTAGCAGTGCAATTGCTGGATCATAGTTTGTTCTATTTTTAGCTCTATGAGGACCCTCCATACTGTTTTCCAGAGTAACTGCACCAGTTTCCATTCCAACCAACACTGCAAGAAATTCCCCTTTCTCTGCAACCTCACCAACACCTGTTGTTTCCTGTGTGGTTCATTGTAGCCATGCTGACAGGTGTGAGGTGGTATCTTATTGTGGTTTTGATTTGTCTCAGAAGCACTTTTCTAATGCACCACTCCCTGTTCCTTACCCCACTCCCTTTTCCAATTTTACCTGCTGGGTCTGGGCATTGGGACACACACACAATTGCATTTGTTTCTTACAGAGGCATTAGAGAGACCCGAGATTCAACCTTCCCCACATAGGAGACTTGGGGAGTGGACAGCCCCAGGTACCCACATGGCAGGGTGAAGCCTCCGAGGAGTAAGTGCAAGTGACTGGTGAGGAGAACTTGAGCTGGACCCCTCCTCCTGGTATCTCTAATAAGAAGAGCTTGTGAGGGCTCATCTTTTTAGGAAAGAGTGGTATGGTGGTCATTTGTAACCACACTGAAGTGCTGGCTCTTTGGGCCTTCAAAAAAGAAGAGGAATTGCTGTGTTCTTTTCTTCCTCCCTCCCTTTTGCTAATTCTGCATCATCCCTGCCATTTCTGTATGCTATATGAATTAGGGAAATAGGAGTGTGAGGCACTGGGGCAGTAGTAGTAGCATTCTGATTCCTAAGCAGGAGAGAAATGCTTTCCAGACCAGAGACCAGATGACCCAGGCTTCATCCACACAATCGGTTAGGGACTGGTTGGTCAGGTTTCCAGTCAGTGCATGAAGTGGGCATTGCTCACAGTTGTACAGGGTGAAGCTGGCGTGGGGAGATGTTAACAAGGTAGTAGGGTATTCATACCACAAATTATTTCCAATGCTGATGAGTACTTAATAGGAACCATACCTTCTTTCTACCTTCCATAGTGTGCCACCATCACCATCTCCCAAACAAGTGTGTGTGCTGATTATGACAGAGACGAGACCTCAACCCTCCCCCTCACTGAAGAGTAATTTCTCTCCTCTGTGGAGTCCAGATCAGTTTTTGTCCAGCTATTGTCCAATCTTTTTCCCTCTGTTCCACTGGGACCTATGCTGTTATCACGGATACCTTTTCTGGTGGCCAGTGGCACTTTGGGGATACAGCACAATATCCAGTGTATCAGGACCTCCCACCTCCAATTGCTTTGTGCCAGCTTTTTTGTCTTCCCAGGAAATTATGGGGATTGCCCTCCTGCCAGTCCAGAGATTAACAGGGGCTAGTTAAAACCCTTTGTTATCTTGAAAGCTTCCCTTTTCTTCCCAAACCTTTGGTTACACAACACAGCCGGACCCTTCCTTAAGTAATCCTTATATCAGAAAATTCACAGCTGATAAAAACAACAAATAGTAATTACTCACATTAGAAATATAGTCTTCCCTGGAAAATGGAGATCCCCTAGTGCATTTCAATGTTTACAGATCATTAACTGCTTGTCAGAAAAACCTAAGAGGAGGGCTGTCAGAAATAAACATAAAACAGCCCATGCATCGAAAGAGAAATAAAATTTGATTTTCAAAAATGAATCTAATTCATGGCACAGCTTTTTCTAGGAATTCATCTGTTACATGGTGGAAGGCATACTCTTATCTAGGCCTAGCAGCACAAACCAGGGAAAGGCAAGTTTGGAGGTGCTGAAAACCTTACTTCCTGAGGTTGAGCCAATCTACATAGATACGGTTACAATATTCCAGAAGTCTGGTAGCTAATCTTGGAGTCTCCCTTACAAACATCAGTTATTTTTTCGATGCTTTGGATCTCTGTCTTCCCAACACTGTACTATATATTCAGCATGCCCCATGTTGCCAAGACTGAAACGATGAGAAACTTAAAAAGTTCTGCATTCCCTGATTTTGTATCTAAATTTGTAACCTTAATGTTGCATTAATGGCCTATTTTGCATATCTGTTTGATTATACCATCTTAAAGATTCATTTAAACCTGCGGAGGACAGCATGACTCCTACCTGCTTCTCATTAATAACACACTTTTCAGTGAGTGCATAATGAATGACCTGGATAGAAATCAGTAGAAATGCAGATTGCCATTAGGTGTAGAAGGGGGGGAGGGAGTCCATTTTTTTCCACCATACTGACAAACAACTTCAAGGCAGAAGATATTGAAAGCAAGCCTCAAAGAGAGATGGCTGTCTGGGAGGCTTCTTAATTAAATATTCTGTTGTCTTTACATGCAGGACTGTGAAGGAAAAAGCCATCCTAATGAAAATTAAAATTTGCAAGTGACAAAAAATCTTGGGTTAAGAGAAAAAAGCTCTCTAATTCTGAGAAAGAAAACCAGATAACTCTTAGTGACAGATTATCCTAATGGACTCTGAAAAACATATGGGTCTGCATAGTCTTTAATTTGTTGAGTTCAGTACTGTTAGTGGCACAGTGGTGGGGATGGAGGGTAGGAGGTAGTGTGAGCAGTAAGCATTTTGGCTGAAACAGGTCTGCCATTGGTTGATCAGTGTTGGAATAGAAGGCAAACAGGAGATTCTTAGAGGAAAACTCCATAACTTTTTTTTAAAAGTATTATTGGCTTATTCCACCTGTCTGGAAGAGCACCAGATAATAATGGTTTTGCTTGAGATACAGAGGGCCTGTTTTTCAAATTACTGTATTTTTTTGGTAATAAGGTACTGGCACCAAAATGGGGACTTAAGGAGAATGAATTTTGAACCAATGGCTCCTAATAAATTATCCCACAGACCACAAGTTTCACAGGTACTAGAAAATATATGAAATTTGGAAATGCAACCTGGACTTTCAGGTTCCCTTTACTCTTCTAAATCCTTTAAGATTCAACATGGCTTCCTTCTGCAGTTTGTTGCTCCTTACTGAATAGAGGTGATAACTTTTATCTATCAGAAACTCAAGTTAAATGAAATAATGGTTTGATTAGGTTTGATTAGGTATACTCTTTCATACTTTGATTTTGTTTCTGTTCAATAGTAGCAGTAAATACACAGGTCTGAATATGAAACATCCTAGTTTTCTAGATTATTATTTAAAAACAACAACAACTTTCCTTCAGCTCATGAATCTGTCTCTATTTCCAATGGGGTTTGATTTACAAACTTGTGGTTTGGCAGCATTCGTTTCAGTGTGGGACTTTTTTTTAAGATTTTATTTATTTGAGAGTGAGAGAGAACATGAGCAGAGGGAGGGGCAGAGGGAGAAGCAAACTCCCCACTGAGCGCAGAGCCCGATGTGGAACTTGATGCAGGACTCGATCCCAGGACCCTGAGATCATGACCTGAGCTGAACTCAGATGCTTAACTGATTGAGCCACCCAGGCACTCCTCAGTGTGGGACTTTCATTAAGGATTCTTTAGCATGATCACTGTATGACAGTAACCAAGCCCAATGGCCTTAATATTCAACCTAATTCCCCCAGTCTCACTTCCATATGAAATGCTGGTCCCATACTCCCTTTGGTGACTCAGAAAAGGCAAATTTGCAGGTGTGACCTTAATGTAATTGTAACACAGTTTGAAAATGCTAGGCAAAGGCCTTTGGAATGAGTATTTGACAAAGTTATTTGGAATTTTTAGTGGAAAGCATCTCTGGAGATTCTACCACTTTTCATTTTGATTACACTCAATCCTTCAACCTGTCTGTCAGAGCTGATACAGGGAAGTACTATTTTTTAAAAAGAGGGGGAAATTGTGAATATTGTCACCTGCCTGCCTACTTCTGTTGGAATTCTTCTCTTAGAAAGGAGACTCCAAGAGAGGGCATCCAAACAACTTAATGTAGCAACTCACAGAGCCAGAAAGACAAAATCAGGCTAAGTGGGAATTTAGAGAACACACTCTTTTTTTTTTTTTGCCACAAATATTCCCTTGTATAATGCTCTGTTCTTTTGAAGGGGAGTGTAGTTCTCAGACAGCAGTAACAAGGATATTCTTTCATGGCATACCTAGACCCAGGAGTTCATTTATTTTTCAATTTTATACTAATAGAATAAATTTAAAGGAAACAGTTCTTGTGTATGCCCAAGTGATTTTTGCCTGATGCAACTACTTTAAGGAGGAGATACTTAACTAAGTTTCCTAACTTAGTAACTAAGTGCTTACTATGTTGTCAAGAGCTGTGCTAAATTCATTATAAAGCAATCTCTCATTTCATCCTTGCAAGAGCACTGTGGGGTACTTCCTATCACTGTCCCCATTTTTCAGATGAGGAAACTGAAATTCAGTAAGGTTAAATGATTTGCCCAAAGTCACTCAGCTAATAAGTATCAAAGCCAGTTCTTTATAACTTTAGGACCTATGTTCTTAACCTCTGCTCTATGCACCAAATAAATAAATAAATAAATAAATAATACTAACTGTACATTTCACCATGGACAGGCCAGCCCCTGGCAGAATATTGGTGACTGGATGGCTTCTTCACAGCATGCATGCTGGCCAAGGCAGAATAAAAACAGGCTGGGATCAAGGGCCTGAGTTTGAAGAACGGGGGTATAAAGAAGTATGTTGATTTATGTTTGTGAGTAGGTATCAAACTAAGTGGCTGACTACTTCTCTAAAGGAAATAAGAGCAAAGTAGTAGCCTTATCTGCCCTTTTGCATATGGAGGCCATTGCCTCTGGCCGCCAGTGGTGAAGATTAGTGAAACCTAATCATTTTTTGAAGTCACCCCCCACATGCCGCACTTACCAGAAGGTTCTTTAACTTGAGCTTCCATGCTGCAGAGTTTGTGCCAGGACAAGCAAATGCCAGAAAATCAATTTTCCTGCAGCTTTCACAGTCAGTGTGTTTGCCAGACAAAACCCCAGCCAGCCACTTTTTTTAATCAGCATAGCACCTTCAGAAATAATACTTACCGGAACACTCCTAACAGCAAGAAGGAAAAGACTTAAATCTAAAACCCAACTGTTCAAAATTGAGAGCCACCAGAGAAGGTGAGATGTGAATATATTGAAATTGAACATTTTAGGGGCCCTATTTGGACTTAAATATATTCTCTCCTAAGCATCTAATGAATTAGCATTGATCCTAGTCTCTCTCTCTCAGCAGCATTGACAGCACATAACCTGGCATCATCCTTCTTCCCACCTACATGTGGCCATGCCCTCTGTGTGCTCCTGACTTATCATCCCACAGCACCCCTCTTGCCTGCCCTCCCCAAGACCTCGCTTGATTCTCCATCCCTTCCATATTCCTCCAGCACAAATTCTCTAATAAACCAAATCATACAAAGTGGTGCATATGAATTTTGTTGCCCTCACATTTGCTATGATAGCATAATATAATTTATTGAGGATTTACCACATTCCAGGCACTGTGCTGGGTGCTTTATATAAATTACCTTATTTCATATTCCATCTCCATTTCAGAGACAATTATTAGCGCATTAGATGAATTTAAGTAATTTGTCCAAGTCAAACAGAAGGCATGATCTATAAAGTTAGGATTTAGGGCCTTGTGACAAGCTAGTGCAGTATTATATTGGTGCCTTTACCTCATAGCATACTGCACAGGCTTCAAAACTGAACCAAGGAAGATGAAGGCTACATAAAATCATGTTGAAATGACAGGTCAAAGAAGTAATCTTCAATGAATTCACTGACATTTTGGTCAATGTAGTCACTAGCAATTTCTCCACTGGGAGGCAATGTGGAGTAGTAGGGAAAAAAAAAAAAAAAACAGGTTTTGGAAGCCAACAGACCTAGATTTGAGCACTACTTCTGCCACTTGGCATCTATGCAATTATCACCTTACCTCTCTATGCTTTGAAAGATGGTGGGGGAGACAAATGATGACAATGTAATTAACAATATAGACTTCCGTGTCAAATGATCTGGGTTAAAATTTCATCTACTTCATTCATTTATTCGTTCAGTTAATATTTATTGAGGACCTTCTATGAGACAGCCTTTGTTCTAAATGCTCAAATGAAGCTTAGTGGATGAGACAAAAAAAGATAAACAAATATGTAAATAACATATATGTTTTGGCTGGTGTTAAGTGAAATGAAAACAAGCAGGTGAGGAGAAAACATTTTGGGAAACCTGTTCCATCTCAGCTGATGGAGGAAGGGCCTCTCCACTGAGGTGACATTTGCCCAGAAACCTGAAGGAATCAAGGGGGGAAGCCATACAAACATGAGTTGGAGTAGGGTGAGGGGAGATTTGTTCTAGATGCAATGGCATGAGCAAAGGCTCTGACATGGGAAAATGTTTGGTGGGTTTGAGAATGACTAACCCACATGACTGAAGTGATGTAAGAGAGGGAAGGAACAGTAAAAGATGAAACAAGACAAACCAGAGCCTGTTATGCTGAGTTTCCTAAACCCTGGTAAGGACTTTGGATCTTTTTCTGTGTTTGATAAGAAGTCATTCTGAGGGCTTTGAGCAAAGGAAAGACATAATCCAATTTATGCACAAAAGGACCATGCAGACTGCTAGGCAAGTGTAAAAGTTGAGGAGTAGGCAGACCACTTAAGAAGTGAGGATGGTCTTGGGGCGCCTGGGTGTCTCAGTGGGTTAAAGCCTCTGCCTTCAGCTCAGGTCATGATCCCAGGGTCCTGGCATCAAGCCCCGCATTGGGCTCTCTGCTCAGCAGGGAGCCTGCTTCCTCCTCTCTCTCTGCCTGCCTCTCTGCCTACTTGTGATCTCTGTCAAATAAATAAATAAAATCTTTAAAAAAAAAAAAAGAAGTGAGGATGGTCTTTCAGGTGAAAAATGACTGGCTTGGACTGGGGTGAAGATGGTAAGAAGTGGTTGGATTTTGAATATATATAGTGGAGATTGAGCTGACAGGGAACAGAATGTGAGAGCTAAGAAAAAAGTCAAGGATGACTGTGGGGGATTGGCCTGAACAACTGGATGAATTGGATGGTGGCACCATTTCTTCTGATGGAGAACACTGGAGGAGTAGCAAGTCAAGGTGCAGAGAATCGAGAGGTGCAGTTTGGCCATACAAAGTTGGAGATGCCTATGAGACATCCAAGTGGAGATACCACGTAGGCAATTGGAGAATTAGTCCAGGATTTAGAGAGGTCAGGGCTAGAAATCTTACTAGCTCTAAAATCTTGAACCAGTAAATGAATCAGTAAATAGTCATCCATTGCCTCATCAATAAAATGGAGATAATGTTTGTTTCACGAAGCCATTCCAAGGACTCACAATAATGTATGTAAAGTATGAGGCACCATTCTTGGTGACCCTAAGTGCTTAATAAATGGCAGCCTTCTGATTGTCAGTATTCACTGCAACAACTGGTGGCTAGCTGTTGCAGAATCTTTGTTGATTGTTCCAAACCCAGACTGAATATTAGAATCACCTAGGAAGATTTTTTTTTAATTTGTTGGCCCCACTTCAGGCAATTACATCAGGGTCACAGGAGCAGTGATCAGTAGCTGCCCAGGTATGTATTATTTACAGATAGAAAACAGATGAACTGGATTTAAGAGAACATCTCTTCGGATTAGTTCCAGCTCACCTTTTGGAAATCTAACTCTCCCCCCAAAAAACTAAATGAAAAATTTTGGCTCTTCCTGAACAAATTACTTCATTTTTTTTATATTGCTCTCTTCCTCCTTAGCATGAAAATAATTCTTGCTCTAACGACTTAAAGAAACAGCCACGGTGCAAACTCAAAATATTGCAGGTCCAGGATAGACTTTTTTCCCTTTAATAGAAAAAATATTTATTCTTCTCATTTCCTAGGCCCTGGATTGTCAGGCTTGGCCTCTGCATTACAATTATAACTGATTCAAGAATAATAAGAGTATTGAACTTCTCTTTTAAATGCCTTAGTTGTAAAACAAACAAATAAATAAATAAATAAATACGTAAAAACACAGCTTGAAAGTGAAATCCAACTGGCCAAGGGTTATAGGCTCTGGATTGCTGAAAATGAAATTTCATTGAAAAATAGAAGTCCAGCAGGCTGAGAGAAGTAACCATAGAAGGTTCAATAGTGACGGCAGGCCTAGAAGCAATCCACCGCTTAGGAGTCAGGGAGTTGGAGACTTTGGTTTAGCTAGTAGTTAAAGGGTGTGGCAGTCACTCTTTCTCTGTGGCCCATTCTCTGTTCTGAAAATAGATCCTACAATCTAAACGTGAGGGTAAATAGTGAGAAAAGTCACCTTTCGATACCTGCACACACCTCTCCCTTAACCAATTGATGTGTTCACCATTGGGCTATCATTCCTCTAGCTGTGTTTTGATCTTTGCTGAAATGCAAGTTCTTCTGCCAGGGGATCCCACTTGAGGCTTTTCCCCATCATTTCTTTGCTCAACTGGGAACGTTTCCAATCCTTTTCTGTGAGCAGGATGGAGTGAGGAAGACATCTTTTATCTGGCAGGGAAAATAGGGAAGAGTTGGTACAGCCCAGGTTGGAGAATACAACATTAGAGTATCAGAAACAATAAAAGTTGATTCAGTCTTTCTTGATCACAGCCCTAGTAGTCAATATGTATATGTTTTCATTCTTTTTTTTAAATTTTTTTAATTTATTTTCAGCGTAACAGTATTCATTGTTTTTGCACCACACCCAGTGCTCCATGCAATCTGTGCCCTCTCCAATACCCACCACCTGGTTCCCCCAACCTCCCACCCCCCCGCCCCTTCAAAACCCTCAGATTGTTTTTCAGAGTCCATAGTCTCTCATGGTTCACCTCCCCTTCCAATTTCCCTTAACTCCCTTCTCCTCTCTAACTCCCCTTGTCCTCCATGCTATTTGTTATGCTTCACAAATAAGTGAAACCATATGACAATTGACTCTTTCTGCTTGACTTATTTCACTCAGCATAATCTCTTCCAGTCCCGTCCATGTTGCTACAAAAGTTGGGTATTCATCCTTTCTGGTGGAGGCATAATACTCCATAGTGTATATGGACCACATCTTCCTTATCCATTTGTCCGTTGAAGGGCATCTTGGTTCTTTCCACAGTTTGGCAACCGTGACCATTGCTGCTATAAACATTGGGGTACAGATGGCCCTTCTTTTCACTACATCTGTTTCTTTGGGGTAAATACCCAGTAGTGCAATTGCAGGGTCATTGGGAAGCTCTATTTTTAATTTCTTGAGGAATCTCCACACTGTTCCTAGAATAAAGGGGGAAAAATAATTTGTTGACTTCTGGTTTAAAAAGTGAGGACTTCATGTGGGTTAAGAGTAAGACATCTTAGTCTTCAATCTCACATTTTACAGAGGGAATAATAGAAATATCATGCCATTTGATGCCATGCTAAAGCATAGGCACCATTCCGAGCAGAATTTATGTGAACTTGGTCCAGCCCTAGAGTATAATTTGCAACCATCATTTAACCTACCTCAACAGTGTACTGTTGGAGAGCACGGAATCTGGAGGCTGATGAGTGAGTTCTCAGCTCCATCACTTGCTGTCTGGACAGCCTTAGGCATGTTACTTAACTTTTCTGTGCTTCTGTCTGTGCACTTTTAAAATGGTATAATAATATAAACTGTTTCAAAAAATTATTGTGAGAATTACGTGAGTTAACACAAGTAAAACATCTAAAACAGAGTCTGGAAGTATGGGTTCAATTAAATGTTAATTACTGTTGTTTTGCCCATTTAATCACAGCTCCATCAAAACCTATAAAGCAGGGTTTCTCAGCTGTGGTACTATGGACATTTCAGGCCATGTCGTTGGTCATGGGGGTGTCTTGTTCATTGTAGGATATTTAGCAACATCTCTGGCTTCTATCCAGGTAGCACTCCTCTCTCAAAGTTGTAATAACAAAAAGAAATCTCCATATGTTGCCATGTCTTTTGGGAGGCAAAGTCATTGCTGATTTGAGAGTCACGGGGTGGAGGATACTGGTTCCCTTCCTCTATTCCCCCAGAATAGGATAATAGGATCTTAGAACCATTTTCTCCAAATGTTTGTTGACTCCAGCTTTCAAAGTCATACAGCCACCAATGCTACTTTCAACCCATTGGAATGTTCTTAGTCTAACTTGGCAAAAGAAGCAGAAGATAAATCAGAATATTGATCTGAATTTGCATGCTAAGAAGGGACACTAGAAAGGTCACTGGAAACTGATCTGGATTGTCACCTGCACCTTTGGAGAAGAGACATCTGAAACTCCTTGAGGTGGAAGGAAACCTGTCCCTGGATTTGAGAGCACAGTGTGAAAATGTTAGTTAGGCAAAGGCACTTGGAATGAGTACCTGACACTTGAGGGCAAAATTCAATGTCTGGGCAAAAGGTGACCTCTAATTCCACTGAAGTTGTCTAAAAGCCCAGCCCCCAAAATAATTCAGACAGGATCCTAATGCACCAATAGAAAAACTAATAGAAACTAGTATTTCTTTCCCCTTCTTCCCCCTTGGCTTGCACCTGTAATACATCGTCACATAGCAGTTGCTGACTGAGCAAGAGGAAACTGACAAGCAGGACTTATCTGAATGCTTAGAAATGTGTGAGCCTGAAATGGAGGAAAGAAAGACAATGAAACTGAGGTCTGGGCCATGCTTTAGAAATGAAGTAATTTCCTGTGTGCCTTGCTCCAAATCAAGATGGAAACCATTGCCTTTGCTTTAGGGAAAGAAAGTGTAAAATTCAATGATTCCTTTTTCCAAATGTACCTCATTGGAGCGTCTGGCTTCTTCAAAGCAGATGTGGAAGAAAACCATGTGTCAGGTGCATTTGGCAAGCCAGATGTGCTACTCTTCTTCTGCTCCAAATTGCTCTGATCCTGTCACATGGTGAGGCATGAGCACTAGGGGCCGGTAGCAGGGTTACAGTGAGTGACAGGAACATTCACTGATTCCAGTACCTTAATGGAAAATGATCGGGGTTAATTGACAGTTTATCCTGACTCTAAAAAAAAAAAGGCTTGAACAAGAAATTAAAAACGTCTTTGAAGGTGAGTTGCTTTCCTTTACCAAGAAAGGTATTGTCAGTGTCAGAGCCGACAAGGCTGGGCTTATCGTGGGAAAACAATCTGTAACCATGCGTTCCATGGACTCAAAGGGTATCACAGGCTTGGAGGGCATCTTGGCTTTGGTCCTCATTAGCTACGTCACCTGGAGCAAGTTATAGAACAGGAAGCAACTCCTGAATTTCTGTATCAGAAGCCCGGCAGGGTGGCATTCTGGTTGGGACTCATCTGGAGGCTATTCATTGCAAGCGCTGCATTACCCAGACGTGTTTGTGGTGACTCTGTGCTGAACTGATGGAACACACTCATTGTGACACTGCTTGGCCTTGGCCTCAGCCCTGCATTTAGCCTCTCTCACTCTTGATTCCCTCATCTATAAAACGGGGATTCATCCTTCCATTCCACAGATATTTATTGAGAACCTCTGCATGTCAGACACTGTTCTAGGTGCTGGAGATGAAGCAATGAACATGCAAATCCTGCTGCTTCTACCGCACCAAGTTGCCCTGGAAGTTACATAGCATGGCGTGTATAAAATCATTTTGGCGACCTGAAGGTCTTACGTGAATAGGAAGTTTAAAGAAATTCAACTGTCTCCTGCTTCTGGTTATGATGAATCTAAGGCATCTCTGAATAAGAAAAAGAAATACTTGAAAGATTATGTGATGAGCAACACACTTGCCCCAAAAATCTCCCCTTCGTAGGCCTAACCCAAGTGCTTGAAACTTCCAGTCGGAGTCACCATGCAAAGAACTTCTGTAGACCTGAGATTTATAACCATATTAAAGCATTGAGAATTGGTCCCCTCCATCCAGGCTTTGCTTTCCCCCCAGCCCTCCCACTAGGACACAAAAGCACCTGTCCTCTTCCAAAGCCAGCAACCAGTAAGAAAGGCAGAGCGGCACCTGGGTAGCTCAGTGGGTTAAGCAGCTGCCTTTGGCTCAGGTCATGATCCCAGGGTCCTGGGATTGAGCCCTACATTGGGCTCCCTGCTCAGTGGGGAATCTGCTTCTCCCTCTCCCTCTCTCTGCCTGTGGCTCTGCATACTTATACTCTCTCTCTCTGTCAAATAAATAAATAAAATCTTTAAAAAAAAAAAAAAGGAAGGCAGAGAAGAGAGGGAGGAAAGAGGAGGTCAGGAGCTCTCCAGAGCAGTCATGGCATATGGCATCAACTGCCTTTCTTCCGGTGCCTTGCCTCACAAGGATCACCTGTTCATATCCCAGTATTTGAGAAACACAATGACACAACAGGAAGGGCACCGGAGGTACACAGGAGTCCTGTAGTGCTCAGTCCAGGTAGACAGCTGACCAAAGTCACCTTTTTGAATTTGTACCAGCTAGCAGTGCCCTGCCCCAAACATTTATTACAAGTCGATATTTCAGGGCACCTGGGTTAAGCATCCAGCTCTTGGTTGCAGCTCAGGTCATGACGATCTCAGGGTTATGGGACCGAGCCAAACACTGGGCTCCACATTCAGCATGGAGTCTGTTTGTGAGTCTCTCTCTCCCTCTCCCTCTGCCCCTCCCCTCACTCTCGCTTTCTCTCTCTCTCTCAAATACATAAATGAATCTTTTTAAAAAGTAGAAATTTCGGAGGATATGCTAAGTAATTTGGAAGAAAATGCGGATTGTAGTTTTTAATGATGTTTTCTTAATTAAAGGTACAATCTAGAGAAGAAATTGACCAAATTGTTAAGCAATAAATAATCTACAATAAAAGTAGAGAAGCCAAACTGAGTGAGAGTAAGACATTTTTGTTTGGAACATGCCATTTTCCCCTTCGTTAGTGGCCTATTTGCAGGGCTGGCTTTTTCCAGCTCCTGAATATCACCTTTTACAATGCCAAGAAACTCACTCACTTTTTTGGGACACAAATCCCCTATTCAAATAAAAATTATCCCTTGTTTAAGGGTAACAGAAACCCTTGGGGCTGTTTGTTTAAAGATTTTATTTTAAATAATTTAAGAAAGCATTTGAAAGAGAGAGAGAGAGAGAAAGAGAACATGAGTGGGGGAGGGACAGAAGGAGAGGGAGAATCCCAAACAGACTCCATGTTGAATGTGGAGCTCAACACAGAGCTCAAGCCCAAAATCCTGAGATCACAACCTGAGCCAAAGTCAAGAATCAGACACTTAACTGACCGAGCCACCCAGGCACCCCAAGGGTAACAGAAACCCTTGTAATATCAGTGAACATCTCCATGAGCAAACTACTGATGCCAGAGAAAGGGGACAGAATGGATCTCTGAGTAAAGAAGACGGTGAAATTGGGGGGAAGAGGTAGAGACTGAGAACCCAGCCTCTCTGTGAATTAGCAGATTATGCATGCCTCTGTTGACAATCATGTTTCCAATGTATTAATCTGTTTTGTTAATGCAGCTAATTCTCAACTATCAACATATCAAAAAATTCCTGTTGAATCCTGTCAAAATGAAAAATTGTGCTCATGTCCAGATCATGAGAAGAGACTATGTCATTGTCATTTGTGTTAGTGCCCTATATCAAGCATATTATCATCAATTCTGGGGGCCACATTTTAGGAGAGACTCTGAAAAATTGAAAAGTATCTAGAAGATGGGGGATCCCAGATATGGGAGGGGAATGACAGGAATTCATGTCATAAGGGTAATAAATGAAGGCCTTACAATGTTTGGCCTGTAAAAGAGACAATTAACAGGTGACATGGTGGTGGTCATCTTCAGGCTGTACGCCATATGGAAAAGAGCATATTTATTCTGTATTGTCACAGAGTACAGAATTAGGACAGTAGGTAGAACCGCAATTGTAATAGTCATTCATTCCACGGATATACAATGAGAATTTCCTACATGCCAGGCATTGTGTTAATCACTGGGAATGCAGAGACAAAAAAAGAGAGAGAGAGAGAGAGAGACATCATCCCTACTCCCAAGCTTCTCAGATTGTGCTGGAGATGACCATTACAAAGCAATATAACCAGTGCTACCTACAATGGAGAAACAGAAGCAGAAAGGAAAGACTACCCAATTCAAGCAGAAAGCTTAGGACTAGAGGGGAGAGAGACTCTCATGAAGAATGTCAGCCCAACAAAAGAATTTTCCATCAACGTGAACTGTTATAAACTATGAGCCTCTTCTGGGCTCAGGAGTGCCTTACCACCATAGACATTTGAGCAGAGAAGCCATTGCTGCATTGGGTGAGGGGCAGGACCAGATGGTTTTTAAGGTCTCTTCTATTTCTTAAAGCCTGTCTCTCTACTGATTCCAATGGGATGTTCTGTTGACTAAGTGGACATTCTAATTTAACTCTTAGGGAGGCAGAAAACATCATTCACCAGGTCTCCCCAGTAGCAGTGTTCTGGTTAATGAGGATTTTAATGTATAAACCTCAACTAAACTACCAAACATAAATTCTAAAGGAAAATTTGCCATCCTACTCATTTTTCTTCCGACAAATTTTTTAAATCCAAATAAATGGTAACAACTTTTATTGATGGCAGACCATGAGCATTTACCAGGAATATATCTGAAGACCCAAATACATGAGTAAAGCTTGAACATATCATTCCCTCCATGAAATGAAGAAACGATTCTGTGACTATGAGACTAAAGTAATTGATAAAGCTATTAAATTCTACCACTAAAACAAATTAAACTCTCTGTTCTCAGCATTGCCTGTGTGCCAGGCACTGTTCTGAGATGCATTTATTAACTCGTGCAATTTCTCCCAAGAATCCCTTGAAGTAGGCACCTTTAAAAAACTATCCCATTTGATGGATGAGGAAATTGAGGGACATAGGGGCTTAGAAAATTTATACACCCAGCAAGTGGGATTCATACCCAAGCAATGTGACTCCACACTGTCAACCACTGCACTATACAGTTACCTTGTATTACCTGGGTCTCCAGAGGAACAATATACACAGCGATGAGGAGCAACCAGCACCACTGCAAAGACATACTAAGTCTTAGTGGCAGGCTAAGTGCAGTTACTGACCACTTATTTCCATGCATCAACCTCACTGGGCCCAAGATTCAAATTTCCACTCAAGAAAAAGGCAAAATTCTCCATATGGTTGACCTTCATGATTTATTACAAATAGTTGGAACAGTGACTGTTGAATCCATGAATGCTAGATCTGTGTTCTATCTGCTGCTTTGGCTTAATCTTCTCCTCCTCCATTCATGAATTTCTCCTTTTGGATCTCATATGCTAATTATCTAGTAGTGCTAAGAAAATTTCGCATGGCCTCTCTGCATATCCTTTGTTCATTCCTTCTTCGGTACAACATAGTACTCTGTGGGACGAAATAAATGAATTGTGGTGAGTTTGAGAAAAATGAACTTGCTATTACACATCCTGCCCATAATTTTTTTTAACTTCTCCCAGATGATTGAGCTAAGATTCAAATCCTTTTATTACCTTCTTATTTCAGCCAAAATAAGACAGACACCAAAAAAAAAAAAAAAAAAAAAACTAGTGATTTTTTTTCTTATTTTTGGTCTTAATGTTAGACTGTCTCTTAAGTACTAGTTAGGAAGACAAATGTTTCAGCTTAATTTTTCTCACTTATGAGCTATTGCTTTTTCCCTTTCTTAACCTAGTTCAGAATTTAGTCATCAACCAGGACCCAATCATTTCTACCACTACCTTTTCATTTACTCCATTCATTAATATCTGCTGCATGTACACCACACACATTTAAAGTGCCCACTTCAAGCACTGCCATTTATTCTCTTAGAAATGCATCATTACCTAAAGGAATAAACCTTTTAACCTGCATCAGCAGTCAAAGAGCTGAAGCAAATGATGAAGTAAATGAATCCAAATTAGTGCATTCAGATCAGAATTCACAAACCCCTTTGCCCTTGCCTTATAAATTTATCTTTGGAAGCCACAGCCTATTTACAAATAGCATAAAAAACAAATTGGTCTACCCCTCCTCCCCCTTTCATTCAGGTTTGACCGGGAGACATGAACACAAAATACTGCTTTGCAACTGCACAGAGATAGACACTGACTACAGTGTTATCTCTAATACAGAAAAACAAAAATTGGAAATGACCTAAAAGTCCTTCAATAGGAGATTGGGTAGATAAAGTATGGTATAGCCATAGATTAAAATGCTCTGCAGCTATCACAAAGGAGATGTGTTTATTCTCATAAAAATATAAAGAGATGCAAGGGAATGATAAAGACCAAATTCAGTGTAATGGTTACTTTTGGTCTGGAGGAAGGTATGCAGTTGGGGAGGAGAATATAGTCAGACTTCATAATGTTTTGTTGAGTTTTGTGGCAGGTACAAGGTGCTCTTACATTATTTTTTTAAATCTTTCAGTGCATCTGAATTATTTACTATTTTTAAAATTTTTTTGAGCCACTGATGAGGAAATTCCTACTGAGATAAAATTCAATCATTGAGAATACAATTCATTGTGATGTTTAGAAACTGTTTTATATGCTAGATGAGGATATGGAATGAGCATAAATGTCGATGGATGAGATTTCAATCTGATTATTAGGGGAGAGTTACTGGTGTGGACAAAAAAGGCAGACCACATGGCAAAAACAAAAACAAAACAAAACAAAACAGATTACAAAGCTTATATCCTGACTGGTTCAGCTGGAAATTGGACCCAATGATCTTGAGAGTAACTTCAGTTCTAGAATTCTACAGTGCTCTAAAACTGGTAGCCATTTTTCACCAACCTTCCAATATCTTTGACCAACAATCTATATATCACCCTGATCAGACTAAGCTTCAGTTATTAAGCAAATATATCTTGAATGTCTACTATGTGCATTGTGCTGGCTGCCAGGAGGGCTACCAGGCTGAATCAGGCATGGACTTTGTCCTCAATAACACCCAGTAATGTAAGACAGTCACATAGCCTACTCTCCAAAATGCATTCCAGTAAGTTCTGTAGCAAAGGTATGAGCAAAAGTGCTTTCAGAGCACCAGAAAGCACTTCTGTGGGGCCAGGAGAGAGTCAGGAAAGATTTCAGAGAAGACGTGATATTTGCTTTGGACCTTGTAAGATGATTAGGGATAATTCAGGCAGAAACAAAAGCATAACCAAAGGCATAAGACGTGAACTTGTGCAGCCTATTTCGGTGAATAGTGAGTAGTCCAATGGGACTAGCTCATAGGAGAGTGTAGTTCAAGATCATAAAGCCTCTTGAATATCATACATAAGAGTCTGAAGTTTGTCCTGTAGGGTTTAGGGAACTATCAGGAGATTTTAAAGAATGATCAGATTTACATTTTGGAAAGATCACTAAAGGATAAATTAAAGAGAGAGATGAAGCCGAGAGAGCAATTAGGAAGCAATGTAGTCCAGACCAAAAAAAGGATAGGAACCTGCTCCAGGGCAATGGTAATAAGGATGGAAAGAAGACAAAAGGACAGATCCTACATTTCTATGTAAGAATAAACATGGCATAAGGAGAGGCTGAGGAAGGAGTCGAAACCAAACTTTCTAGCTTGAATGTTAGGTAGTTTACTGATAGAATTTAGGAGAACCAGGCTTTAAAAGAAAGATAGTAAGTTTGATTTGGAAATGTTTAATCTCAAAGTGTCTATAGGACCAAAAGGTGGAGATGTCCATTGGCAAGGTTTGTGTGCTATCTCCCCCAAAACATATTTTGAATTCAATCTCTTCTTTCTACCTCCATTTCTCCCAACCTAGTCAAAGCCACCACCATCTGTCCCCTGGACTACTAGAATAGCCCCCTAACCAGTCCCCTTGCTTCCACTCTGGCCCACCTTAGAGTGGGTTTTCCATATGGCAGCCGGAGTAACGCTTTAAAAAGTTAAATTGGATCTTATCACGGCTCTCCTCAAAATTCTTCAATAGTTTCCAATCAGAATAAATCCAAACTTTTACCATGACCTACAGGGCCCTACAAGATCTGACTTCTGATTATCCTTCTAAATTCATTTCCTACCATTCTTCCTTTTGCTCGTTTGGCTTCAGCCATTTTGGCTTTTTTTTTTTTCCTGTTCTTTTTGCAAACCAGATATGGAAACCATATTTCCAATCTCAGTGAACACTTTCAGTGGCTCAGTGAGGGCCTCAGTGGGGGTTTTGATTGCCATAAACACTTTCCATGGGGATAGCTCTGGGAGCTCTGGCCCTCTGGAATTATTTAAGCAGGCCTCAAGAATGTAACTGGCCAAAATCCAGAAGAGATCAACTAAACTAACAATTAAAAAAAAAAAACTGAGATTGGGGCCAGGAAAGCCCATAAAAGGACACTTGATGTCATGGCATAGGTTTCTAGTTTCTACCATGCGACCTCACCTCTGGTCAAATAGCACTTTAGAATTTTTCTGTAGAGTTTTCATTCCTAAGGACCTAGCTCCCAAATCAATTGGAAGTCATGGGGTTGTTGAGATCACACTTCTTTTATATTCTCCAGAATGCCTAACATAGAGCCAAAAACATTTAGTTCATGTTCTAAGGACCACCTGAATTGAGATGAAATTTAATGGCATTAAATTCAAAATCCAAAATGGTAAAGATGAGGGAAACTTGGCTTGGCAGGAAGAACTAACAGTTTGAGTTTGGCTTCCACCTTCACACCCACAATAGAGTGCTTTAGATATAGCAGGTGCTCAAGAAATATTTGTTAAAAGGATGGATGAAAGGCTAAATACATTAATGAAAACTCAGGCAGCGTTGTGCTAGAAAATAATGTTCCAATGACAAGAAGCAAAGCATGTGTCTTTCCATTCTGTCCTTGTCAGATATCTGGAGTACCATGTCTATCTCTAGGCAATTTAATTGAAGAGAGGAATTGCCAGCTAGAATCCTATGGGAGATAGACCTAAATTGTGAATGTTCTGGAAATAGTTTTAGATTTCAATGGAGTTTGACCAGATGAAAAGACGAAGAGAGGTTATAATATAACAACAGCCTTGCAGCATTTGGAGGGCTATCATGCAGAAGGAGGGACAGGATTGCTTTGCATAGCTCTAGCAGATAGTGCTAAAGGTTGGGAGTTACTGAGAAACAAATTTCAGCTCAGAATAAGAAAGTACTTTCTTACAGTAATTGATGCACTGTGCTGGAATGGGCTCACTAAAATGGTTGTACGCTTCCCTCCAATGGCATTTTTTTTTTCAGGCAGGTGAAGGGTAATCACAGAACAGAATATTGTAGGGGATATTTCTGAATGGAGAGGAAGATTGAACCAAGAAAGTATTTTTCAAACTAGATTGCAAACCCATTAGTGGGGCCATGAAATCAAATCAGTGGGTCCTGACTGGTGGTTTGTTTTTGGTTTTGTTTTTGGGTTTTTTCTTTTTTCAGTGAATTAGAATAGGATAGAATATCTCAGAGAGCATGACACATTGCAAAGACGAGTGTGGTTTTGAGAAACCTATTTTGGAACCATGCTTACAGACATATGCATGTACCTACCAGGTCACATGTGGCTGACCTTTCTTCCTGGGGACGGCAATCAAGCATGTTCAGAAACCACTGCACCAACGCCTTTTCCAATGTTAGTATTTGGCAACTCTAAGAACCCTTCTCTCTGTTGCAGAGGTCCAAAATCGCTGTCTATGAGAAAATGTGGTCTTACATGAAATCAGCAGAGCCATCTGTGTTTACCAAAACAACAGCAGATGGAGTGGCCCGAGTGCGGAAGTCCAAAGGAAAGTTCGCCTTCCTGCTGGAGTCAACCATGAATGAGTACATTGAGCAGAGAAAACCGTGTGATACCATGAAAGTTGGTGGAAATCTGGATTCCAAAGGCTATGGTGTGGCAACCCCTAAAGGCTCAGCATTAAGGTGGGTGGAATAATATAACAATATCCGTGTTGTTATAGTATTCCACCTACCCTGATGCATTTTGTTGTCATTTTCTTTCTTGTGGATTTTGAGGTAACTTTTAAAAGTTTAAAACCTACACTATTCCATGGAGTTAAATAAGACGGTAAATTATGGTTTCATCGATTTAATGCATCCATTTTTTTTTAATGTTCTCTCTCTGTGTTGTCCTCTCTGACTGTTTGTTGCTGTTTTAATTTTACAGTTCAACGGCTTTTTCAATTTAAATGGTAAAAGCCAAGTTATGGTGCCATATGTGACGAATGTTAATTGCATGGATGTGGTGTTCTTGTTACTTTTTTTCTCAAAGACAATTTCCCCATCCCGCACACTTCAGTTTTGAGCAAATGTTATCCTCCATGCCACCTTCCAATATTTAACCCTGTATTTGCTGTACAGACATTTTTATAGCTCCACGTTCTGTGAAATTTAGCCAATTTGTCCTCTTGTGCTCCTTTTTATACGTTAACGATTTCCTAAGCATTTGTGCATTTTCTTACAAGTTATGTTTTATCGTTTCAAGAAATGCTGTTAACCTGGCAGTATTAAAACTGAATGAGCAAGGCCTCTTGGACAAATTGAAAAACAAATGGTGGTACGACAAAGGAGAGTGCGGCAGCGGGGGCGGTGACTCCAAGGTCAGCCTCAATGTCACCACAACCGGGTACCCTTAGTGACGAGTAATCGGCAAGACTGTTATCTTATTATTGAGGAGAGAGCACAAGACTCACACATAAGGTGGAATGACCAGGTTATTCCCCTGCCTGGCAGCTTTGGGAACCAGAAAGACTCGAGGGCACTGCCCACATTTTTGATCTAACTTGGGTCCCTTCTTAAACTCCCAGACAGAGGCTCCCCCTCCACACCCCTCCCTTCCCCTCACATGCCAGACTAGTTGCCTTATGAAGGCCTCAGTGTGGGTTTCAATGGCCTAGGCTTTCAAGAGCCCCAGGCTTGCCTTAAGACTATCCCCGCCTGCCTCACATGAGTGGTATGAGAAATCAAATCAATCTACTAAGAAGTCAGGTTACAGCCTTTTTTTTTCCCCTAAGGCATGATGGTTGCTCACAGAGGTTGGTTGGTTGGTTGGTTGGTTGGTTGGTTGATTAGAATTGGCTTCTTCAGTTATGTGTATGAGTGATGAGATGTTTTTCTTGGTATGTGATGGCCCGCTTAAGCTGGCCCCGCTTAACTTGAAAGCCAAAGGACAGGCTCGGTTTCAAGTTAAATGGGGTCTTTCTTCAACAGGCCACCCCATATACAAACTTGGCAGAGACATTTTGTATATTTAAACAAGTGCGTCGCCTAACTGTGATACTCCATGTGTATAAATCCCTGATTTGGCTTCTCGTCAGCCATGTTCTTGGTTCAGGTAGGTCTAATTGTTATCCAGGCTGCCTTCATGGGAAAATCCATCATACTTGGCATTCCTTTGGCTCCACAATGCTCTTCAGGACTAGAAAGAATGAAACAAATAGCCTTCATCCAAGCAACAAGAAATAGGGGCAAGCTCAGAAGTCATGATACCAAGTAATGGAAGGACACATTGGGTAAGTACAAGAGAGGACCTGAAAACAGAATCCTCCATGACCCAAAGAGTATGTGAATTATATTGAAGCATGTAAGATCAACTCTTGTACAACCAAGATACCATGGGCATCTTAAGGTGAAGAACAGTGTTTCCCATATACAGGCCAAGAGACAGGCAAGCCAACCCTTTTCTCCTTCAGAGACAATGGTTACACCTCTGCTCTTCTCTCTCTCTCTCCATCCCTCAGGATCCTGATGGAAAAGTTAGTTGGCCAGTCTGCAGTATAATATGGGTTTGGAAACACTGATACAGAGCACTTTCAAAAGAGATAAATTCAAATACAACTTCCTCCAGCACATAATCTTACCAGGCATTGGCGAGGTCTTTTACTGTAAAACCTTGATTAACCAGAACTCACCTAACCAGTATCCCAACTAACTGAATTGCCCCTCCTCACTACTCCACATTGATGAGAAAGCAGCAATAGTACCAAAAAAGAAGAATTCTGCAAGGAATTGATTTTTTTTTAAATCACTTACCAAGAGATGACCGGTGGTTAGGTCACATTCAGCTTTGTCTCCCATATCTTCTCTCCATCTGGATTTACCCTCAAACATTAGAGGCTGCTTCCCGGAGGCGAGAAAGTGGATACACGCACTTTGAGAAAAAAATAAATAAATAAAACCATGTCGTTAGCGAAGAATGAAACAAAATGAGTACTCTTATTGAAAATTCCATTCATCCCTTATGGATTCCAATTAATCAAGGTTTTACTGTGTGTCAGAAAGCAATAACTTCCTTTCCCACCAGTGTGAACTGATGACATTGACAGCTTAGCCAAGCTTTCGGCTCAGTTGAGTTTGCAGTGGCTAACCTGATGCCTAGAGCATTTAGCACCTTCTTCCTGGTCTTTTTCTCATGTTCTTAGCAGGCCTGGAGGACCTAATTTTCTCATTCAAGTGAGTTGCAGAATGAAAATTGAGCTGGATTGGATACATTGCTCTCATGACTTCATCATTCACACTCAGCATGGTTACAAAGGAGCCATGGACTATGTCAAGATGACTCCAAAACATCCACATGATGCCAAGTGCCCAGAAGTTTTCAAATAACCAGATGTTTGCTGTTATATAAACCAAAAACAAATCTGCACGTAGTTGGCTGAATTTTTACTTTTCACCCAGATGTTTTGGTATCCTGAAGACCCCTAAAACTTTAGACCAGCTCTTTGCTAATTACAACCAGCAATCAAGCTTTTCTCTTTTTCCTCAGTTGATACTGCCGCAAAGTTATCAAGTAACCTTATTGCCAGCCCACGATTTCCAGATTATCTGATTATCGATATGCAAGTAGGAAAAACAGTTCAGTAGAACCTAAATGTTTCCAACTTCTTTGACACTAGTGCTACCTGCCAGGCATCTCTCAAATCACTTGCTTTGGCCCTTCCTCCAGCCAGCCTTCTGAAATAAGTCAACCCCTTTCTCAGCTATGGATAATAGTATGATGAGTACCACATCTCCAACGATTGCTTATTCCATTTCCGGATTACCAAGGAGTTTCCTCTGTCCTCTCCCTTCTTGCTACCTGCTGTTTTCGGAGAGTGAGCAAGAGAAGGGGCAAGAGATGAACTTGAATCTGTTTTACAACTATCTGGTGGTGACGCCAAAAGCAAATCAGTGGAGAAGAAGGTAGAAAAGGCAGCGAAGCCCCATTAATCTGGAGCCCTCCGATTTATAATTTATGACAAACCTGACAGGGACCAGTCAACAGTCTACCTGTATAGCATCAGGAAAGGGGCTGAGAGAGGTTTGTTAAGCAAATGAAGAGTTTAGATTGTCTGTTGAATTTTTTCCTTAAGAGAACAAATTTTTTCTCAAACGTTGCAAGCATTCATTAGATATAATCATATTCATTACAAATCTATCTGGTAAAGTAGTTCTCACAAGGACCTCCACTTTGGCGATGTATTATAGTGAGTTTGAATTACAAAACAGACCTAAAGTAATAAAACTGTCATTCCTCAAACCTGTTTTGTAATTCAGGACTTTCTCATTCAGACAGAACTTCCCCTATGTTAGACCAAACCAGTGAAGTTTGACTGTATTGGTAAAGTGGCCTGAGAATTATACTTCTTCATTGTATCCTACCCCCAGTTACCGTGACAATTGACTGTTGAATGTACCATCATTTCACGGAGAGTGAGACCCAGAGATGGTGGTGACTTTGAGAAGGTCACACAGCTAATGCTGTCACAAATCTCTGCTGACTTTCAGGGTCACCTCTTGTGATAATAGCAATTGATCACATAGACCCACCCAATGAGCAACGCCGATCTGATTGCATGTGAGATATTTCCATAAAAACCACGTTTATGAGTCAACTACCTTGGTTACAAGGCAGATGGCATATTTAAGCCATTTCAGCCCTCAGTGCTGATTACTAAAAATGACAATAATCATAAAGCCTGACATTTATGAGTGCTTTTACTTTTTCAAAAACACTTCCACACCTATTATCTCCGAAACCAGGAAAGGGAGAAAAACCTACAATACTTATCTGTTTCTCTCCCGCAACCTTAAAATAATGATAAGTGGGCAATTATGTTAAAATGTTGACTTTTCCCCCCTGGCATGAGACATCGTGCATTTTCAGCCTAGTCTCAAAAAGTTACTCTTCTACAGAAGGGACGAGCAATTTTTCAGGCTGTTTTAAATGTGTACATGCTTAAACTAATGCAACAGATATTTCTTTCCTTTCATTTCACTGATTTTTATCTTGTTTTCCAAATGCTGCAAGGAATTTAGACAAGGTCAGCTTCCGAGGTAGCCCCTGAACCGAAATACTGCTCGGTTTTAGCCATTTCCTGAACCTGAGCTAATAGGACCCAAACAAATGAGACCTGATCCTTCCTTGATGGACTATAAATGTACAGGCAAGGATCATGAAAATTAGAGCTGTGGTTTGGGAATTTTTAACCTGCAAATCACCCTTTGGTGTTAGTGCATTATTACAATGTGTGCGTAAATGTGGTAATTAAGAGCCAGTAGGTTGTTTCAGCAATAAACCCCGATCACCGGGGGTTTGTGACACAGCCAGTGAAATTCTGTCTCTGTAAATCACAGCAGAATGGGGATTTAGCTGCTGAATTACCACATAAGCACATCAGCCTCCTTCCACAGGTGCCTGTCACCTCAAACTTTCATATTCTTCTGATCCGCCCCTGCTCACCCTGCTTCACTCCCTTACTCCTGGGGAAAGGGCACCAGTTTAGCTTTCCTGTGTCGCCCTACCTTCCTTGAGGGAGTCTGCTCTATGAAACAAGCTACCTGTGCCTGGGGCAACAAGGCTTTTAAACCCTCCCCCACCTCACCCTAAAATTGTCCCAGCTTTAGTTCTATCCAGGGATTTAGACTTCCAGTGTCCATATTGTGCAAGCTGAAAATCAACACGTTTTGTGTGCTTTGGGGAACACTGGAAGAGAATGTTTCAATGGAACCACCCTGAACCCCGTGACTGGAAGAAGAGTTACATGACCAGTGCCTTAACTTGCAAGGCATATTGGGAAGTAAGGGATGATGATGGGACATATGCAGTTAAACTTGGATTAAGTAAAGAAATGGTTGAGTGATCATTATGACTTAAAGAACCTCGATAGAGAAATGCAGCCTTGTTATCTTCAAAACTATATAGGGACTAGAATAACCACTGTGGTGCTAGGAAAGAATTTAGGGAACTTGTTTTCCTAAATTCAAAAATCGGCTTGCAGTTAAAATTAGTCGTGTTTCTTTTCATGTGGGTGCTTTCAAAGGAACTAAAAAGAGTTTGTTCTCTTAAGAAATTCAAACACGTCCTTCCATTCTATCACTAGCAATCATGTTTTCGATCTCCTGCATTTGCTTAGCAAGTCTCATATTCAAAGACAGTAAGAAGTTGTACTTTAGAACGGCCCACTTCCAAATGCCCTCAGCTTCCTATTTGGTGGTCCTTAGCTAAATGAGGTGATACTATGTTTCCCATATGTATAAATGAGATCCTCAGTTTTGTGTGTATTTCTTCTTCCGTGTATGTCTACAATCCTCCTCTCCTATGCCACCGTCTCTTAACCACTTCTCTTCCACACCCAGAATTCTTTGACATTCTTGGGCCTTGGGTCATGGATGTGAATCTGCATCTGCCTTTTACCTGCAACAAGATGGACCTTTTATTAGCAGAAGCCATCCCTAAAGGTAGACATTTTGGATGCCCAGGGTTAAGATGGATCCCAATGACTCTTTATTGACACTGTTATGTGTGTAGGCAAGAATCATTACAGATCGATGGCACTTCCTGGGTCTTAGAAGAAGTTCCTGTGAATCACCGAGACTGGTTTGGGATCAAGGAATAGGGTGAGTATATTATACTCTTCGTTGGTTTGCATGTCTCTGTGCTGGTGCTGCCTCCTGGAAGTATGAAGAACCTGACAGTTTTCTTTGCTGGGAGTGACTAAATTTGCTCCTTGAACTTTACTCAGGTCTTCTTCCCAAGAGCAAACCCTCACTTTCTCTCAAGTGGCTGCTTCAAGCAAGGGACCTTTTTTGCCTTAAGAACTGAACCAGTCCAGTGACTGCCAAAATCATTGATTTTGCCATATGGTGTTAAAGAATCAATTCTACCACCGGAAAAAAAATTGTAATCTAGAAAAAAAATTGTTTTAATTAATCCATTATAGCAATTTGGGGGGGAGGGGAAATTGACTGTGTGGCCTTAACATGATGTCTATGATTAAGACATGATGATTTGCCTTTGGTGTTATCCTGATAACTTGAATGTGTTTCTTATTGACAAATAATGACTAAATGTTCAACACCTGAGCTACAGAAAGAGCAGCGGGAATGAAAAGCCTGCAGGTAAGAATGCTGTTACATAATTGCCGAGAGGAGAGACACGGCCATAGAGGCAGAGTGAAATGGTGTGTGTCTATACACTTTCTGCCCCACTAAGGCCAAATCATTTGGTTTCCTTTCATTTGGAGAGAAGGTTCTAGAACTACACTCTCCGAAAGGCAAGACAGCCATGGAAAAGAGACATAAAAGATTTGAAATGATCGAAATAAATTCAATGAGGGTGGGAGTTGAAGTTGGTGGAGAAGGGTGGGGGCTAATTTATGGAGAACAATTGAAATCCATTCTCTTTTGACTTTCTAGAGAGCGGTACAGCATTTGGCCCTTGGCACGTGAGGCAAATCGGCATTGGTCACAGGTGGCAAAAGTGTGTTGCAAGCATCAAATTCATATTAAAGCTTAATTTCATCTGGCCTTGAAGCAAATATTTCTCAAAATACAAAACTAAGGCAATAGCATATTTTACATTTGAGAGAGAGAGAGAGAGAGAGAGAGAAAATGAGAGGGAGAGACTGACTCTGCTGCTGTGTCCTATATAGCCTCACTGCTGGAAAGGGCAGATAAGTGTATGCTAGAATGCATGCTAGGAGTGGGGGGCACGTGTCCTGACAACCAGTAGTCAGCTTTTGGATCTCATAGAGAAACCCCATCTGTTGCAATCTTATGGAGTGTAAGCTAAGACTGATTATTTTTCAATGGGTCATGCTCAAGAGAGGGCTATTAGGGGAATATTGGGGGAAGATGTTGGCACCCAACAGATTAAACTCTCAATGAACATTTTGCCTAGAGTCAGGGACATGAACTCGATGTCTTCAGAAACACATATCATGTGAGCTTCTGATCTAACATGAGATCAATTTCTGTCTGTCTTCTCTGGTTAGGCTTTTCTTTCTTGGCACCATTGGGATGAACTAAAGGAAACAGGTTTATATGTCATAAAGCCCAACCAAATTTGATAGTTTGAGTTTTTAATGGCTCTTAAAACAGAATTTTCAAGTGCATCATATCAGTTATGACTGTGGCCACGTGTTATCCAGACTGGCTTTTCCAGATGTTTAGCATGTTCCTTGAGCTCCTTCTGTCTGTCAGGGACAGAGTAAGAAGTCCTCCCAGATGAACTGGGTTGTGTGAGCTAGTCCATGACCAATGATGGTTTTGGGTTCCTGTTCTAAAGGGTGAGGTTGGACAAAGTCCCAGTTTGGCAGAAGTCCCTCAGTGAAATTACAACTCATGGACTCAAGGGGTCTATCACTTTGAATTTTGAGACTATCATGTGGAAATGCACTGGCTTCACTCACATATCCACAGGTGACTTCTGGAGCTGCTTCTCTAGCATAAATGCTCATCAACAGGTTTCAGTCACTAGCATTGTTAGGCCCTTAGTAAAATGACTCACAGCTTTCAACTCCTCGTGTTATATGCATGCATTATTGAATTTGCTCTTTGCACTTCCACTGAATTATGGTCTCATTATCAAGGAGTTAAATAGGTTTGAGCTACATTTGTGAACTACATAGATATAAATCCTCGCTCAGAGGGAGCTTCTAGCAGCTGAGATCTGCATAACTCTGCAAATCATTATGGCTTCCCCTGGGGACTGAGGCTTCCCTGGGTGGCCGGAGCCCAGTAATGCCAGCAGTCATATGGAACATGCTGCCAGGTTGTGGAGAAAGTTCAGGCTGGTCCAAGGGTAGAAGGATTGAAATGACTTAAACCCTCATTGTCCTAGAATCCTGCATCCAGAAAACCCTGTGAAAAGAATTGCATAGAGATTTTTTCAAAGGGTCCAAATTCTAGTGTAGCCTAAGACATATTTTGAACTGCCATGACCTCCACCAGCTAGTGTATGGAGAGGTCACCAATCCCAAGGTAACCAACAGAAAAGAATATAAAGGACCGTACAGTAAATTCTTTTATCTAGCAACGAATCTTCTCTTGCTTGGTCATCAATTGGCTTCAACTTAATAAATCAAGACCTGCCTGGCCAGAGATGTCTCTAGCTGCCTGAATGCACATGCCTGTGATTTCCTGAGTGATGCTAGGGGTTTTTCAGAAAAGGCTAGGGAACAAGTGAACAATTGGGAAAGGTGACTTTTCCCCCATGAAAATCTGAAATATCTTCAGTAGATAAGCCAGTGAAAGAGAGGATGTCTATCCTCCGTCCAGTGGGCTAAAGACAAAAGTCATTCAAGTCTAAAGTCTAAAAAGTCTAAAAGTCTAAAAAGTCATTCAAAAGAAACAAAATCACTAGGTACCAAGAAACAAGTGTCAGTAAGTTGGAGTGAGGTTTAGATGAGGCATGAGGTGAGGGGAGGACTTCCAGCTTAGGCTGTGATAAGCTACCATTGTCATCATCCAGATACTGTGTTGTTAGAATAAGTTCTTCACTACTGTGCAAATACATCACCCTCACTCATATATTTCTTTTCTTTCTCTGTGATATCCTTGTCTTTCTCTGTAACCTACGTGTTTACACATATATCTACCCCTCCTAAGGGCACCATTGAAGATCTTCTGGCATCATTAATGAAAACAGGCATTTGCCCTTTAGGTGTCCCTGCTCAGAAAGAAGAAGTGAAGCCATTCAGAGCAGAATCTACCCCAAGTCTCTTGGGCAGATAAATCGTACTCCCCCTAGGATTCTGTATTTTTCAGGCTCAGACACATAGCCACAGTACAGATTTTTATATCAACACTTCCAGGATCACCATTGGGAGGAATCGATTTGGTCATTAATGCACTAGGCCAGTTTTTCTTCTTTCCCACTCTGGGGAAACTCAGCACCCTCGCATCGCTCTCCCCACACCTCTCTGTTCTTTGTTCATGGCTCCAAACTACCTATTTTAGGGTATTTCCTGAACTCAAAATTGAAAAATAAATGGGACACTTCTTTTGAAATATATCAAAAAATTTGTTTACTTTGGGGTTTTTTTTAAGCAAACAGTTTCTACTTTCACAGTAAAGAAAATGATCTTCTTATCCTAAAACTGTCTCCGTATATAACGCTGGCCATCACTAAGATAACACTGACCTGGCTGGCGCATGCCAGGAATGAGCTAGAAACCTGGACACCCGCCACCCAGGGCTGGATACCTTGGATTCGTGAGCACTGTCCTTTGTAGCTGAGGTCCTGCCGAGAGTGGATGGCAAAGATAAACAAAAATCTGTATCATCCAGTTATGGGTTTTTTTTCCCCCAAAGTAGAACTCATTTTCAAAATATTACAAATGACATTACTACCTCTATTAAAAAAAAATAGATGCCACTCCATGACTGTACCCCACACTCAGGAAAGCTTTGCATGCTTTCGAATGATGCTAATTCAACTGTGCTCTTAAATTCTCCATCCTCTCACTGGTCCATACACATTTCTCTGGCTTCACGTGCAGGGGACAGTTCTCTTCTTAGGGGGATTTTTACACTCTTCCTCCCTGAACGGTTTTTAAACAAAGTGGAGCAAAGTGTTGGGAGTTTGTAAGTAGTTACTCTGATCCATTTCCCATTTCCCAAAGAAGCTCTGTATTTTAACTAGGAATGTTGCTCAGACTTAAAGGTGTGCGAGTCTCAGGATGGAATTTCAGGTCCCTGTATGGAAAATATTTTTGGAGTGGGGGAGACTCCCCAGACCCCCTGAAATTACATCACAAAGCTCTCCTGTTCTCTCCCTCAGCCTCCAGACCCTTGCCTTTGTCTTGGGAGGGCTTTACTCGGCCAAAGGTTCATAGCAAGCTTGTCAGAGGGGAAAATGCCTGACTAATTTCCATGATAGGGATCTGACCTAGTTTGTTTAATTCTTTCTGTTCTCTGTTGGGGTGAGTACAATAAATATTTCTGACTTATAATTCTCTGAGGTACCAGTTAAGGGCCTGCAGTAATTGCTCTGAAGCCTTCCCCTGGAGAAGGCCCCAGCTGCCAGATACGCCCTTGCCAGGTTGCTAGTTATTTGGAGCATGGTGGTCCCTGAAGACAAACTTCATTATGAACATCCAAGCGCGAAGAACAAAAATAAGGAGGACTGCCGCACTTTTGTGTGTTCCGTTGGAGAATGTGCAGTACAGAGTGGAACAGATACTCATTTGCCCTCTGGCCTGCCCCATCACTTTGTTGTGCAGGCTTGAGCAGGTTGCTTAACCGATCTGTGCCTATGTTTCTTTACTTACAAAGTAGAGGTCATAAATCTACCTTCTTAGAGTGATCATTAAATTCAAACAGTAAGAAGAAGTATGATAATTTTGTGAAATACCAGGCTGAAAAGCAAAACGCTAAAAGAGAGTTATCTATTCAACAAGCATTTGTTGAGAGAATGATTCTAAGTGGGGATACCAATATGTGAGCCACGGTCCCTGCACTTGAGAAGCACGCAGTTTAGGGGTAGTTCTGAGACATGGATACAAATAATTAAGGAGGGGAGAAAATACCGAGGTGGGGAGCAAAAATGGCTTTGTGGGGAAAGTGATATTTAAAATGACCAAATGCCCACCTAAATCCTCTTCCTTTAAAATCTCAAATGGTGTGTGCATGTGCACACGTGAGTGTGCGTGAGAGAGAGAAAGAGAGTGAATGTGTTGGGGGAGGGTGTCAATACATGCAGTTGATGTGGACTGAGCTGAACAATACATCCAGGAAGGTAGAGTAAGCAGGAAAGTCCTGGAAGTTGTTCTCTGCCATCTCAGGAATATATTCCACCCCACAGCAACAAAGAGTTCTAGGAGATTTAGGCCTTTAAAGTATTTTCTTTTCTTGGCAGCTATCCTAACCTTGTTAAGTGGCATTATCTGTGATTTCTGATTATAGCTTTTATGCTCCTTGGCTGTGCGATTGCTTGAAATGTTTGTTTTTCTCCTTCATTTTTATTTAGAAGTTTCCAAACGCACGTTGGTTCCCTGCCAGATTTCATAGGCTCTGTGATTTTTTTTTCCCAATCAAAGATTAAACTAAAAGTATATCATCTGTCAGGTTTCTCTAAAGCCCCAGGGCACTAGATGAGGTCTGGATGCTCTTAGGCAGGCTTTGTCAACCTCAGCCCAGTTGACACTGGGGACTTCAGGGTGGGGGCGGGGGGGGGACTGTCCTGTGCACAGTAGGGTGTCTAGCAGCATCTCCAGCCTCTACCCACTAGATGCCTGTAGTGTCTCCCCACTCAGTTGTAACAATGAGAAGTGACTCTAGACATTGCTAAATAGTCCCTGGAGGACAAAAGTACCCCTGATTGAAAACCATTGCACTATGGTAACCTCCACAGTAACCACAGAGGCCATAGATGTGGAGAGCTGTTACCAGCCATTCTGTGGAGGCCACTGGATAGCCTCTGGCAAGGACAAGCCATTTGTCAGAAGTGGGATTCTAAACTGCTGACATACTGAGCCTGGGTTTGGGCAAGAGTGGGTGGTGACAACCCAGGATAGGCCCTGACACAAGAAAGACCTTCCCTCCTCCCAGACCAGTCAGTGCTTTGCAAACTTTGCTTTATCCCAGGACCCCTTAAAAATTATAGACCCCAAAAGATTTGTTTATGTGTGTTATACCTAGTAATATTTACCATACGGGAAATTAAAATAACATTTTAAAAGCATGGATTCATTATTTTAAAAATAATAAACCCAATATATGTTAACATAAATAACATACTTTTTATGAAAACTAACTATAGTTTGCCAAAACAAAATTACTAAAGAGTGGCATTGTCCGATGAGTTTGCAAATCTCTTTAATATTTGACTTCACAGAAGAGAATAAGATTCTCATTTCTGCTTTTTCCTTCAATCTGTTGCAAGATCAGATGTTGGGAAGCCTCCAGGAAACTCTACTGTACAGGAGGAGGCAATAAGAGTGAGAAGGGCAAGGAAGGCCTTGGTATTATTAGAAAAATAGTTTTAATTATGGGGACCCTCTGATGAAAAGGTTTCAGGGATTCTCTGGGGTTCTTGGACCACACTTCGAAAATCATTGTTTTAAACTAACATGTAACACTCTTTATCAATCTAGCTCATTTAATGGTTGACAACCTTCTTTAAAGCTCAGGCTCTCTAAGGAGAGATCTCTATGGACCATAGTGTGAGTGCCATTAATCAGACTGCTCTGTTTTGGAGATCCAGTAAGAGCCACTGTCCTTAGGAAATTGAAGTCATCTGAAAAACATAGTACCTTGAGGGAAGACAGTGACCAGTAAGGGCGGCGTCAGAGAACAGCGGGAAGATACTGCGCCCTTTGCAATAAGAATGGAGGAAGCACAGAGAGGAGAAAGAAAATGCTTTGTGCTTTTTGCTGGGATCCTGATGGAATCGGGCACCCAGGTGCCATTGGGAAGCACCCCGCACCCAGCCATCAGAGTGTGGTGCCAGTGTCTGGCTTAAGGCATAGCACTGGGGGTGAGGTGGTGATAAAACAAAAACTAATAAGGGGAAAGGAGAGGCAGAGAGGGGCCAAACAGTGGGAGGTAAGAGAGGAGGCAGTTCCAACACTAATCTCAGAGCCATCGATGGCCTGTCTGTCTTTTAAAAGTCTTAGACTTGGGGCACCTGACTGCCTCAGTCAGTGGGGCATGCAACTGTCCATCTCGGGGTTGTAAGTTCAAGCTCCACGATGGGTGTAGAGATTACTTACAAAGAAAATCTTGAAACATAAATAAATTAGTGAAATTCAAAGTCTAAGACTTAACTCTCCCTGCCAATGATGTCTTAAAGAGGCTCCAAGTTTTGAGTATCTTTCGTTGCTTTGCATCCCAAGCCAATCCTATTGGCATTTGAGAAGGCTAAGGTTCTGAGCATTGATTGAAGGAACTTGTTTAAAGTATAAAAGGACCTCAATTTCCTGGTGAGATACAAAATGTAGATATTCTGGTTGCCAAGCCCAGCGCCAACCGAGAAAGTGTCACTTCCCTGACACTCAAGGTTTATAGTTTTTCAAATCTCAAGTAGTCTGAAATTGCATATTATTTTTAAGTGATGATACATTTCTCAGAATATCTCAGGATGTGATGGTCCCTCTGCTTTCAACTGCAAAGGTGGGGAGAAAGGAAATAGGCTCTGGGGACTTCGTCTTTTAGAGGCCACATCTCTGGGACTACAGGAAGTCTTCTCAATTACCGGATATGTTGGTGGGTCCAACTTATCCCAGATAAGCTAAGAAATTCTATGGCATGTTCATAGTAACAGAAATGTGTGTGCTTTCCCCCTTGTGAATTGGTGGCATTCAGCATAACATGCACTAGTATTTGCAATATTATTCGTGTGACTCTGAAGCCACAGTTTATTGCCTCATAATAGAATTATGCCACCCTCTAAATATAATGCATTTTTTATCTGAAGTCACAAGAGATACTTTATTTAAAATCCATTAGCTCTAGAAAGATGACAGGGTAAAGGTCACTGTTCCTATTTTCAAGCTGAAGAAATTTCTAAGGGAGGAAATCTTAACCAGGGACCAATAGGGTATCCTGTGCCTGCCCAGTGGCTCAGACTGCAGACACGATGCTTTAAGAGGCAGAGGGCTAGTGAGTGATGGCCTGGCCTCCTGGGGCTGTGGGAGCCTCTCAGTTAAGGAAGTCTTCTCTTAGGAGAACAGCTTACCTAAACTGTTCCTCTACATTACTACCCACAGTGACAGAATCCCAGTTTTCCATCTAAGATCATGCCATATTAATAACCCATCTTTAAAGAATCTGGTTCAGCCTCTGGTCTGAGTTGATGCTGACATGCAGCCACACTAGAGAGACAGCCGGTCAGTAACAGAAATAAGCCACAGGCCAGTTCTCTCGTTGTTGAAACTCCTCTCAGCCACAACTCAGAGGTCCACGTTCCACTCTCAATCCTAAGACCAGAACGTGCATAAGAATTCGCAGTTGGTGGAGTGAAGACATGTCTGTAGGACAATTCTTTCTGAGATCAGTTTCATCTGGGCAACAGATTTTTTTAATAAAGGACAACTAATCAGAAGGCACGCGGTGCACATAGACTCTACTTTCTCTTCTGTTCCAATTCATCCCTCTGTCTTGTTCCACAAAGGAACAGAGCCACTTCCCTTTCCGACCCCCCACCCCCACCCCCCCACCCCCGCTCTGTCTGGAAGTACAACAAGACACCCGGTTAGATCAAACCTAACACACCTCCGCCACAAAGCTACCGCTAGCTGCCGTCGGACGATTGTCACTTGAGGGGAGACCCCCTCCCCACCACACACAGCCTATCCTAGGAGTGCCTGTTTTTCTATCCTCATTATTTAACAGTGTGTGCCGATTACTCAAAGCGATATGGGCAGGCCCTGGTAAATATAGCGTTGCTGTAGTGTTAACTTTTTATAAGGTAATGCTCAGGTTGCCTGCAGTGTTCTAAAATTACTCTGTGGCCAGGGCCCCCTGCTTTATCGCTTTCTATAGTTTTAAAGTAGTTTGAAGCTTGAATAACATAAAATAACATAATATAATGTTATTTATGTTATTTCCCACGTGAAGAACGCCTGTAAACCTTGCAGTATTGAAACTCAGTGAACAAGGCATCTTAGACAAGCTGAAAAACAAATGGTGGTACGATAAGGGGGAATGTGGAGCCAAGGACTCCGGGAGTAAGGTCAGTCGCTGAAGGTCTTTTTGTACTGATTAGCAATCACATTTTGAACCACTGTTTATTTTCTACCCCAAAACGGCTTTCCTTCCCAACACACACCCCCCCCACACACAGTGGGACCCCTTTATAACACCAGCGCTAAAGGCACTAGGCGGGCGGCCCCTACCAGCGGAGACCTGCCACAGGGCATCAACCATTGACCTAGACCAGAGGAGCTAGTGTTGACATTGGAACGCAATCTGGCCCACCACACTTCCAAAGCTGTGAAAAGACTGAGCTGTGTTATAAGGGGGTTTTACTGTATTTCACATTTCGAAAGTTCAAAGAGAAAACCAACCTAATAACCACAACCAAAAAAAAAAAAAAAAAGATCCAGTTGTGACAGTACTTTCTCTTAACCTCTTACAGTGTCAGAGACTTTGTAGCTGTAAATACCTTTGCTTATTCGTACATTATGTCAATCCTATGTGGTAACAGTCAAAGAAATAAATAACAAAGACTGGTCTCTGTAAGCAGAATGATTAGCCTCCTCCCAGCTGCTGTTGTATTGAGGTCAGCGTCTATTTGGATTTCGAATATCATTAAGACTGTCACACTTCTCTCTTCCAAAGGTGTCATTTGAATCTCTGTACACAATACTTTTTAAATTTAGTCGCATGTTCCTTAAGGGTATACATCGTCAGGATAACATCACATTGATAAGCATGAAACACTCTTCCCCGCCTCCTTCCTGCCCCCTTTTGCTCCCCTAAGAAAGTTCTTTTTAGTTTCGATTTTTGCCTTGCCTTTTTTTGAACTAATATTGTGGTATCAGTTAATTCATTTCATGAAATGCCACTCATTTCCCCTGTGCAGTGAACCATTTTGCTACTGGTTTTCCACATCTCAGGACAGGGAATTCTGTGAAACTTACATATGTGGAACTGGAAACTGTTCTTGTTGCTATGATCTAAAGCGGGTTATGTCCAAGGACACTATTCCCCCATCAACTCCTGCATACATAGAACAAATTTCATGGCAGAGGGAGGATTGCTGGACCAGGTCCATTTCCTAGTGGACCGTGGAACATCCTTGCAGAGAGTGTGGCCAGCCTCCTTAAGGAAATGATCCATTGTTTCATAAGTGACAGAAATTCCCACTTCTCTAGTTACCTGTCATTCACCCTAGAAGAGTGACTATTTGCAAGGTTGTTGTAGGCATGAGGCTCACACATACCTCTTTCCCCAACCATGCAGTTCAATTTCAATTGGCCTTCTTCTTAAAGTGAACAAGTACAGCACTGGCTCCTATAACAATAGAATCAGGATGTGGTCATATCATCTCTCCATTTAATCCTTTAAATGATACCAGGACTAGCTGAGCCAGTGTTGAGTGTCAGCTATGGCCATTATCTGCTACATTATCTGTGTTACCATGTCAATAAAATATTCAATTCACTGATGTAACAATTTGGGTATTCCATTCAATGGCATTCAGCAGCAAAATGGTTACATTCCCTCTAAAAAGACTACAAAGTGCTATTTTATTTTATTTTTGTCAAAGAAAGGCTCCCGGCCCTTGGTGTGTCCTACCTCAAGGTAGGGCTCAAGACACCAACTTTTTTCTTTCCTTATTTCAGCAGTTCAGTTTTTGCTTTTTCATACAGGCAGATAGTCAGATTTGCACAGCTCGACCTGAAAGTCACTGACCGGCTTCCTCAATTTTCTCCCCTATTTTAAATAGAAAACAGAGAAGCATAGTGTTTGGTTTGGTTTGGTTTCATTTTTTTTTTAATTATTCACTACATTCCCTGGAGTAAAGCTAAAAATGAGCTGGATTTTTTTAATCAGCCTGCTAGAAAATCTTTCTGATTTGTATGGAGCCAATTCAGGACTCTGTGGGTCCTCCTGACAGTTTTCCTTCAACTCTCAGGAAGATGGAAGGGAGACAATTCTTTGCACTGTGCCCTTGTTCCAGCGGCGCAAAGACTTGCTGCCCTGAGGATGCGAACTCAGCAACCAGTCCCCAAAGGGAGCAATCTCTCTGCCACCAGGGGAAAGGGGAGAGTTAAGCCCTTTTAAACAAACCCTTGCTAAGTAACTCCCCAGATAAGAATATCAGGAACCTCTAATATTATCACCTAGTATCTTAAAGACAAATTGTTGACAAGTTTCTCACAGGGAGAACAAGGGAGAAAGGGGTGTTGCGGGCCAGAGAGGGGAAAGAGTGCTTCAAGTTCCCAAATGAAAAGAGTGTTCCATTTCTAGAGATTATGTCACAGCTTGACTCTGGCAAATGGTGCTTTGAGGCTGGCAGAGGAATAAATTGTGCTTGTGTTTACACTTTTGCTCCCATGGCCAAGGACTGTTTTATTTAGTCATTGACACCATTTTGAGGTACCAAAGGAATTAAGGAGTCAAAGTAAATGAACAGCTAGGTGAGGGCCCCAACCGTCAACAGAGGCACAATCTACCATCTTGCAGGCCATTGTAAAACATCAGCCAGTTGCCAGAGTTGAGTCATAACACTTACTTACATCAATGTTGAGTTATTTTACAACTTAGAACTATCCTATATTGTTGTCATGTATTGTGATGTCCCATTGCTTGTGTTTCCTCAAGAACTAATCGCGTTGTTCATTTCTCTTAGGACAAGACCAGCGCTCTGAGCCTGAGCAATGTGGCAGGCGTTTTCTATATACTTGTCGGAGGTCTGGGGCTGGCCATGATGGTGGCCTTGATAGAATTCTGTTACAAATCACGGGCAGAGTCCAAACGCATGAAACTCACAAAGAACACCCAAAACTTTAAGCCTGCTCCTGCCACCAACACTCAAAATTACGCTACATACAGAGAAGGCTACAACGTGTATGGAACAGAGAGTGTTAAGATCTAGGGGTACGATCAAGGTCTAGTAAACTAATCAGCCTTACGTACTATATGTTAATCTCCCTCTCTTCTCTCTCTCTCTCTTTGTTTTTTCACTTGGGTTTCTTGTTTCAAGTATTGTCTATCCTTTGCAACCATTTGATTCTTTGAGAAAAATGGTTGTGCTTTCTTGTCAGGCAGCACTGCTTTTCTAATAGCACCATCATAACTGTACTGTGGTGTGTGACCCAAAAGGAGAAGAAATTCTCTAGAGCAGCGCTGTTCAATGGGAATGTTTGTGAACCGCATATGTGAACCCCATGTGTGATCTGAAGTGCTCTAGTTGCCACACTTTTAAAAGTAACACAAGTGAAATTAATTTAATGCTACATTTTCTTTAAGTCAATATAAGCAAGATCTCATTTCAACATGTTCTCAATATCAAAAGGTAATGAGATAGTTTATTTTCTTCATGCTACATCTTAAGAATCTGGGGTGTAGTTTACCCTTCTGCTACCTCTAAACTCATACTAGCCACCTCTCGGCTATTCAGTGGTTGCATGTGGCTGCCGTATTGGACAGTGCAATTCTAGAGAAAGCAGCAGCTCTGGAACTGCTGGTAGAGTGAGGAATGGGAGCGGGGCACTGCCACTTTGACAAATGCAACGCTTCTGTAAGGACACAGTGGTTCTCTTAAGACTAAGCCTGAGACCATTTCTTTAATCTTTGAGTTCTTTTGTTGTCCCTTTCTTGGACTGATATTCAGGTAAGTGTCTCCCAAAGAACAGTCTAGGCTCCCTGCTGTTGGCTGCCCCAAATCCATACTTAGATAAACCTGACTGATGCCACCTTGACTCCAGCAGCTACAGCCAAACCCCCACCCCTACCCTGACCAATAGCTCAGGCGTATTCAAAGGCAAGCTTGAAGTGGGCTAATTTGTCTGATCTGGAAGTGTTTAAAAGAATATAGTCTTGTTACCTTCAAGTGCATCTGTCATCGCTAACACACCTATCTGAAGGGGAACAGAACAATTAGCAGCTCCACAGCCCTCATTCTAGGTGGGAGATGTTTTACCTCATGAGTCAATGTCAATACAAATTCCCTGAAAGCACTTGAGTTTCTACAAATGCAGTATTTGCATTTTGATCTCCTTGTACTTCACATTGTCAAACTAAATTCAATCCCCTTTTAAATAATATTTCATGTACATAAATCATGTGTCTTCACCATGGAAAGCATTATCTTGTTTGGTGAAGTTGCTGGTTGTTCTCTCCGCTGCAGACTGTAACCCTTTGCCACACATGGACTATCCCACCCACTGAGTGTTCCTATTGCACTGCTGAATATACAATACATAGATCCATCTGTAATTAGCATTGTTTGCATGCAAGTGTTTCATGTTCCTGTGTGCTTACAGTATTTTACTCGTGAGTAGGTTATATACACCCATTACAATTCAGGGCACATGATTTGCTTTTTCAAAGAGTAGAATATGGGTGATTTCAGCTTGCCTTAATTATCTCAAATTCTGAAATACTGGCATCCAAAAAAAGAATACACCTGAAATCAGCATAACAGTTTTCCAAGTGCTCTCACATCTTTTGCCTCATTTGAGGCAATGGGTCACGAAGTGTTTTTCCTTTCAGGTGCATCTGTCATCGCTAACACAACTTAGACCCAGTCACACTGAGTGACTTGCTCAAGGCAACACAATTAGGTAGTGGCCATTCTGGGACTAGAACCCAGCCCTCCTTCCTCCCATAGCTGGAATCTCTTTGCTACACCATTCTGCCTCTAACCATCCATGGCCTGGTGACCTCCAGGAACTTTGAAATCCCAACGGGATCCCTCCAAATGGAAAGCAGATCCTGAGTCTATGTCTCACTTGTTTATGAAAAAAGGCACATGCCTCACTTCTTAAGCATTGCACGTGAGGTTGTATAGTCAATCATTTCCTGGTTTCCCCAAAAAGAATCTTTCTGAGACAGGTATCAGGTCTCAGGGTCACACAACCTCCATTCTATTATCAACCTCTTTATTATCAACTTCTTTATTATCAGCCATTCTATCCAGGAGTCTAGGTCTCTACTCCTCGACTACCACAGCCTCAGTCTCTTGTTAAAGCCCCAGAACAGTGCTTCTTAGGCATCAGTGTATGTTGTGAATCATGTGGGAAGTTTATATAAATGCCGTTTCGGATTGAGGAGGTCTGGGGTGCTAACTGAGAGTCTCCATCTCTCATAGTCTCCCAGGCCATGTTGCTGCTGCTGGTCCAGGGAGTAGTAAGATCCTACAGAAAATGATCTCAGGGCATGTAACTCAGGGAAGGAAAAGAAAGAGGGAGGGAGGGAGGGAGGGAGGGAGGGATGGAGAAAGAGAGGGACAGAGGGAAGGGCAGGGGGGAAGGACAGAAAGAGGAAGAGAAAGAAATAGAGGAGGGGAAAGAAAGAAAAGGTTGGGGTCCGCTAGCCTCTGGACAGAATGTTGCAGTCCTCATGTGGAGACCCAGAAATGAAATTACCACAGCTTCTGGCTCCCTGGTTTTCCTTTAGTCATCTTGGTTGATCCATTTTGTGAGGCAAAATTCAGGCTAAATGAGGCACAGATCACATTTTAATAGACTTCGATGTCAATGTGGTTATGGCCCAGTTAGCTAGAATCTTGGCAACTTCCTAGGATGAAAAGAAAAGCTGGGGAAAGCCTCAGTGAACAAATCTGTCCTCTGAGTCTTTGTGAAGTCTCCAGTCTAAGCGGGAAAAGCCTCAGAGAATGGCAGAAAAATCCTTCCATGTATCAGTCCAAGAGGCACAAAATAAGCTGAACAGGAAATAGAAAACTCTCTGCTGTTCTCAGCCAGTTTGGTCATATAATATTGGTTAAGTGAAAGTTGAGCCCTTTATCCGTTCATCTTTTAATTCCCACCAAGTTCTGGAAGGTCTCCTAATGACTTCACATTTGTTACCTAGTTATTAGGCTTCCAGTTCTCTGAATTGACCTAGATCTGTCATGGCCTATGTGGGGGCACAGAGATCAAGAGGCACCCTAAGATTTTACTTTTATTGCTAATTATCAGAGACAGCCTTAGGAGTTTGGGGTACCAGTAATTCTTCAGGAAAACTGACCCCAGGGAATATCACCTGCAAAAATATGATCCAGGTGAAACCTGGTTAACAAAGAGCATCCTTGAAAGAAGAGGGAGTCATCTCTTCCACTGTGTGGGTGAGATGGGACTATTAGACTTGTGGGAACACGTGCATCAGTCTCAGATTCCGCACCCACTAGGGAGAAGACAGCCTCCCAACTATCTGCTGGCTCTCTGGGTTACTGACCAACTACTAGAAGGGTGGTTCCCGAGCTCGCCTTGGCAGGTGACTGCACCCTAGGGTTGGCTCTGCTAATTGTCTTAAGAGAATCTTCCCAATTTCCCCATTGCCGTCAAGAACTACTTCTAGCTTCTTTGGTTTCTTCAACAATGGTTTTGAAATGCTTCTCATTTTCAAGACCTCAAGATGCCTAAAGTTAAGGGAAAAGATTTCCATTTTTCCTCTAAGACAGTTCTGTTCCGTCTTCCCAGCAACTGTTAACTTTGTTCGTGCAGCCCATTTTCAAAATGATCAATTTTCCTTCTGCAGCCCATGCATAGACATTATTGCTGGGGAAATCATTGGCTCAGGAGAAAAGCAATGGTTCCCTTGGTTTAGAGGGAAAGGATGTAAGATGGGTATGAGCTTGAAGAGGAGGCAGGAAAGTGCCCTGCAGGCTTCAGAGTCAGGACCAAATGAATGCCTTCCACAAGTTAATACCTCCTACAGGTGGGCAGCATCAGAATCCCAATCAGGCCTGTAATGGCCAGGCAAAGACCTCATGGATGCCAAACCCCTTCATGAGTACCACTGTTCTGATCTCTTTCTAGAGTGTGCTGCACTTATAAAGCCCATGTGCTATTTTCAGATTTCAATAACCAAGGTTGTAGGTACTAAGAGGGACAAGCTGTCAACTTTCCAGCAATGAATGGCAAATTTTCTTCTCGCAGTCAAATGACTTTCTATCGAACAAGCCACACAGAACACTCTTTATCCTTTGTCTTAGGTAAACAGTCCCGTCACAGGTTCTGCAATCAGAATACAGCCCTCAAGTTAGCTGTCCTGAATATTTCTATACGTATTCTACCAAGACTTCCTAGTCTACCTGTATCCTAAGTAATCAACGCCTGAAGTTAGACTTTATGCAACATCCATGTAATCCTTAGTACAAGGCACAGTAGAGAAAGAACCTAATTTAACCTATTGCAAAGCACTTGCATCAGGAGAGAGAATTTAAACAGACTTGTTGCCTAAAGCCAGTCAAACCTGGTGCAGCCCCAGAGATGCCAGTTTGAGAAAACACTCACGGTTCTCGTCCAAGATAGACTGAGGCATAAGAAACTTGGAAATTCCTAAGAGAAAGCCCATTCACATGGAAGTTTCCCCCCTTGCCTTTGCAGATCCCATCCCACTGCGGCATGTGATGAGAGGAATCACTGAAAACGTGGCTGCTTCAAGGATCCTGAGCCAGATTTCACTCTCCTTGGTGTCGGGTGTGACACGAATATTGCTGATGGTGCAATGACCTTTCAATAGGAAAAACTGATGTTTTTTTCCTTCAGTGCCTTATGGAACACTCTGAGACTCGCGACAATGCAAACCATCATTGAAATCTTTTTGCTTTGCTTGAAAAAAATTAAAATAAAACCAACAAAAAAAATGGACATGCAAGATTCCAGTATGTGAAAAAAAAAATCTTATTAAAAAAGTCAGTTCAACAAAAGCCATTCTTTGATACCACTGCTCAATAAACAAACACCATGTTCTTTAATACACACACACACACGCACGCACGCACGCACGCACGCACACACACACACAAATTTTAAATTCCAGTTCAGCAAATAGGCCCATCTCAGTTAAAGTAATTATTCCTCTTGATTAAAAAAAAATTCTCTGACTCCCTGTGTTTGGGAAGACAGACTGGCATTTCTTCTAGGATCTGCTGACCAGATGTTTTTGGTAGTTCCTGTTGGTAGTGATGTTCTGTGCACCCTCTTTCCTTTCAACGTTGCTGAAATGTGTATATCTTTAGAATGTAAATGCAACACTTAAGAAAATTCAAACACTTTGGAAAAGGGACTAAACCGTGACTTCTCTGTGTTCTTGAAACGGTTTTGTGAAAATGCTTTGATAACTTCCCACTCGGTGAAGGGATTAACAGAGCTTTCGAAATTGACTTTTGTGTGTAGCAAGGGACGGGGCACTATCAGGCAAACCTCTTGGTGCTTTCCTAAAATGGATCCCGGGGCTCTCCAAGAAGCCTGGAATTGCAGCTCACAGATCTGTTTTTCTTGCTTCAGTGTGCATTTTAAGTCAATATAGCTGAGTATTTAGCATTGAGGTGAGGGAAATGCTGCCTACACTCCCAAATGTGTTTAGAGTATCTTTCTCAGAAACAACACTGTGTTTAGCTCTGCTTTCTCCGCTAAGTATGCCTTTCAAGTGTACACCTTGGAGACAGGACCGTGTCGCAAGGCGGGCCAGTGGGTTCAGACCACAGTTCTCAGTCCGACTTTACTCTTGCTAGGTCTGTCTTCCCAGCTGTTGCCTGTTACTGCCCGTGGCTCTCCGTCAGACTGCATGTGTCCTTTTCTAGTTTGCAAAGACTAAAATGCATTCCCAAACCTACTGCTAAACCAAGGGCCTCAGCATCACTCCTAGGTCCTTGCTCGGAGCAGTCTCTCTACTGGCTCTCTCAGAAGATCGCTCCACTGCTCCATGGTCTATCAAGTAACTAATTGCGTACCTGCCGTTGGCATTATCAGAACAGTCAGAGGAAATAGTCTCCGCTCACTAATTACCTCCTATATAATGACGTATGCTTTCTGTAGTTCAGTAGTTTGCTCTCATCAGTGATGTGCATTGGGAAGTTTCCAGACTGTAAAAACTAGGAACTCGAATTCATTTCCCAAGTGTGACCTTTAGATGCTTAGCCGACTCCCTGCCCATTTGCTCCTGTCTTCAGAAAAGGAAGGAAGAAGTCTCGTTCCAATGAAACGTTTCCAGGAAAGTGTAATATAAACTTTCATTCCAAAAAATGTGTCATCAGCGAATAACTCACCTGTCAAATTTTAAATGGTATTGAACAAACAAAAAGAAAGCTGTTGTGTTTTTGTTCTGTTTTGTTTTCATGAACCTGTGATTTTCAACTTCTGAATGCTATGATGTCCAGAGCAGGAAGCTGACGCCGTGCAAATGTGAAGTTGTATAAAACGAATCAACCAGACCTACACACAAATGTTTTCATAGGCACTGTATAAAGAGAAATGTATGTTTATTGACTCCAATCAGTTTTTCAGAGGAAACTTCACTGGGAATGAAGAGGCGGGTAAATTGGTTTGTTATTTTTTAAAAACTTGCATGTTTAAAAAAAATTGATTGCTTCAAATTTCTGCTACTAACTTCAAGCTATGGGAGTTTGGCAGTAGTCACTTGAGGATTTTCTTTTCCAATTCTTTTCTTTTCGTTGTTAAAGCTGTACTTCAGTGAACAGAAAAATTGCCAAGCAAACTAATGGCCGTAAAAGCGTAAATTGCATGTGTGGGCATAAATTACGGAGCCTCATTGCCATGAGGTATTGTACAAAGTTTTAATACATTTTGTAAATAAAATTGTAAAGAAAGAACTCCATGTCTGTGCTTTGACTGTTTAAAATTTACTCGGATGCAGGCACCAAGATGTTATTGTTCATTAATTTACTTCCCACCAGAACCTTTGCCAATGATGTCACAGTCACTGTGCGGGTGATTCTCATAAAGGATGACACCGCCCCTGCCTGACACTCAGCTGCAACCACACACAGTCAGGCTCAGAGCCCTTGACCTAAACAGCAGTGTGCAACCCAGACTTTGGGTTAGATTTGTCAGGATGGTGTCTACAAGCAGCAAGAAGCAGAACTTCGTTGATAGGAAATTTTGACTTCAAGGCCTTCCATTCCCATTCTTTGTCTCCTCCACCCTTTGGGACCCCCTCCTCAGAGGTCTTGACCCTAACCTTGGTCTCCCACCTCCCATCTCCAGATCTGACCTCCCAGCAAAGTGCCCAAACTAAGAATTGATGTTCTTCAATAACACTTCCAATTGCTTGCCCACATCATCACAAAATATGTGTTCTGGTGCTGTTAGGTAACTGGCTATGTTTTGTATTGCTGTCTGAATTTCTGAGAGTAACTGCAAGTTCCATTGGAAAAAAAAAACAACCTTCATTCCACCCAGGGTCACTGATCTAGAGTGCAGAGAGAAGTAACAAACTCAGGAATGTACTGATTTTACAATGGTTCTGAGAGAGAACTGAAAGGCCACAGATCTAGTCTGATTGGTAGATTCCAAACGTGGAATACAGTTTTATCCAATACATACAGCAAGTGTTTACATATAGGCCAACTTTATATTCTGATCCCCATAGAAAATAGGGATAATGATAGAAGGGATCATTAGCAGCTGAGCCAGGAAAGAAGAAAGGGGCATTTAAGATGCTAGAGACAGAAAGGAAGGAAGCTATCAGGGGTCGTGGACTTTGGAACAGGGAGCCCGAGGCCTTGGAAACGGAAAACTCAGAGTGGAAAAGGAAAGTTCTCAGAAGCTTCTCAAGGGTATACTGATGTAAACACACTAGGTTAATTTGGTTGGGAAGCCTCGACAGATTACTCCCATCTTCACCGTCCTCAGAAATGGTGACAGGTTGGCCAACCATCATGCTTTATGGCTCTTCGGCTGCTTTCCTATCTTCAGTTAGGATGCCCACAGCAGTCCCACCGGCAGAGAACTGAGTCCCTACGGGGCACATTCAGTGACCAGATTGGAGTGGTGTTTCTTTAAAAGGGGGCTGATTAAATCTATTCAAGTACCAAATGATGTCCCCAGATCTTTCAAAATAATAGATTTTTATTTTAATGGGAACTTCCAGTTGCTTACCCTGAAGGAAAAGCCACTCTCAGATGCTATGGCAGAGGATGATAGAGTACAATTTGAGTTCAGGTGGGGTTTGGGTTTTTTTTCCCCCCTCCTTTGTGGGAGGGAGAAGTCAAAGGAATACAAGTTTTCTTTCTCAAATCAGACTGCAGGTAGCTATATATCTTGCTTACACATCGGGTCAGACTTACCAACCAAGTCTGCAGAAAGGTCTTGAGCTTCAAAACCCCCCAAACACAAAAGGAAAATGCCCCCTGGTCCCCGCATTGGTTTCCTTGCCTGTGAAGATTCACAACTGATTGCACCGTAAAATCTTCCAATGGGAAGGATAAACACACTCAAGGAAAACTTGGTAGGTTCAGGCAAGAACTGTAAATCACCTGCCTGATATTGGGTGGGGAGAGAGGGTTGACTGTGACTTGGGGAGATGAACCTAGAGAAGGAGAACACATTGAGAAGCAAGTAGCAGAACCATTATTCCTCAGAATGCAGACTCCTGTGGGGTACCTGCGTGGCTCCGTTGGTTAAGCATCTGTCTTTGGCTCAGGTCGTAATCCCAGGATCCTGGGGTCAAGCCTCTCGTCAGGCTCCCTGCTCAGTGGGAGCTTCTCCCTCTGCCCCTCACCCCACTCATGCTCTCATACTCTCTCTACGATTATAGGATGAAAGCAGCCACAGATGATATGAAAATAAGTAAATAAAGCCTTTTTTAAAAAATGTAGACTCTGTGAAGCAGAAGACAGAGTAACATGCTGTCTCAGAAGGGCCACGGGCCAATTATACCACCAAAACCTCCTATCAGTTGGAGCCAGAGCCAGTTATTCAGCTACTCTGAGCCCTACCCCTCCACTCTCATCCTCACCCCGTTGGACTGGGCTTTGGGAACCAGTTTATTACCAGATGACTTGGCAGATAGGACACTCAGCAGCAATATATCTGCTTTCAGTTGTAGACACACACAGATATTGTCATCCCAACAGGAAGTCTCTTTTGAATCTGGAGCCACTAGAGAGACTGACAGTTTCATCCCTATCACTCCGGACTTGGAAGAGAGTGAAGAGTGTTGTGGTGAATTAATGCAACTTGCCTCTAGAACTGAAAGTCAAAGAATGAGGAGCTAGGAAACATCCTGCACATCTAAGACTAGGAGTCGTAGATGAGACATGAATATTATGTGAAGACGCGGGGCACACATTTGGGCTTTCTCAAAAGGCTTCCTGGGAGGCCTTTTGTCACTGTTGTCAGGAGAGGATGAAGGGAGGTATTATGGAGGGTCTGTCATTGTCCCAAACGTACTGCCAGCTCCTTAGCATCTTCAAAACTGAAGGTTCACAAACTCATTTGAATGGGCACGATGCCCAACCTCTTTAACAGGCATTGTCCTTGTAACATCACAGACGATGCAGGAGCAAAATTGGCTACTGCCTTCAGGGGCCTGCGGGTGTGGTGGCAAGGTAGACAATGAATCTACATCCATTCATGCCCAGCACTTTGCTCAGAGAAAAAACTATAAGGAGCCCAACATGAAGACTTTCCTTCTGCCTCTTCACTAGGATGTGTGCTTCCTAACACATTCAGGTGGAACTTTTGTGCCTCCAAACCTATGAACCTCTTCAACTGAGGGGTCATACTTAACCCTTATAGGCCCCTAGCTGCCAAGAACCTCAGAATGATCACATTCCTGCCATCCTCGGAGCAGGAGATATTTGCTTATTTATTGACTCACAGTGCCCTCTCTATAAAAGTATAAAAGAACCAAGGTGCCCAGATCGTTCTTGGTTAAGCATCCGAATCTTGATTTTGGCTCAGGTCATGACCTCAGGGTTGTGAAATAGAGCCCCAAGTTGGTCCCTGCACTCAGCACAGAGTCTGCTTAAGATTCTCTCTCCCTCTCTCTGCCCCTTTCCAGACGCACACTCTCTCTCTCTCTCTTTCTTGCTCACTCTCAAAAACTAAAAAAATAAAATAATAAATAAAAGTATAAAAGAACTTGCAATGTCAGCCTAAGAAATAATTCTCTCCCCATGTCAGCAGATTTGGCAAAATTGACCTTTAAGTGGTTTCACTGAGTTTCAATCCTGTAGTAAAATGGTTGATTTAAATTTTTCCTAATAAATATTCATTTAGCCCACACAAGTCAAAGCTCTAGCAACAGCTCACAAGAAGCTTGAATGTAGGCTGATGGGGGAAACAATTTTACAAATATTTCCAAACCACATTGCCATCTTCCCTGATGAGAGTGCTAATTTTCCTGAAAGACTGGAAAGCCACTCTTAACCTGGTAATGGCTTTTAAGGCCTACATTTTCCCCACTTACAATAGAGCTTTGGAAAATACTGCTACTCCCCCATCTCTTCTTCCTCAATAATTATACTGTGGCTTCTACCCTACCATTCCAGAAGAACTGCTCTTGACAAGGTCATTAGTAAACTACAATCCTACTTTACAGCAAGGGGTGGCAAACTTTGGCCCACAGGCTGAATGTGGCCCACTGCCTGTTTTTGTTAATAAAGTTTCACTGGAACATAGGCATGTGTATTCATTTATGTATCATCTGTGGCTGCTTTCACCCTACAATGGCCAGAATTAAGTTCTTGAAACAGTATTGCCCACAAAGTCTAAAATATTTACTAACTTGCTCTTTACATAAAAAGCTTACTAATCACCACTTTGCTCTACTTGATAGTCATTATCTTATTTGGCCTCTTTCCAGAATTTAATGCTATTAACCTGTCCTACCCTGAAAATCTCTATTTCTTTGACTTCTGTAAATAGTACTCTCTCCTGATCTTCCTCCTACCCTTTTGCTGCTAATTTCTCTCCTGCTTCCTGGTCTCCTTTTATATCTCTTAATGTCAACGTTCTCCAGAGTCCCACCATGTTTCTTCCTCTCTTCTCACTTTGTACACTCTCTCTGGGTACTATCCCATAGTTTCTATTTCCACCTATATTATGCTGTCTCTCAAGTCCTCATTTCCATCTCAAAACTTTCTCCTGAGCATCAAACTAGTATATCCCAATGTCTATGGTACCTCCTCACTTGCACTATCCCATAAGCACATCAAACTCATCATGTCCAACACAGAAACCATTATCTCTGCTCTTACCCTCACCCCACAGCTAAACCAGAGTTCCCTCTAAGAGTCTGCATCTTGATTTAAAACCCCAATGATAAATAAATAAATAAACAAAACTAAAACCCCATTGATAAAGAGTAAAGTAAAATATAGGAATATGTCTAATAAACTTTGAAACTAGTAGATGTGACAATCTGAGAGAAATGGGCTTTCACTCAGAAACATAATTCACAGTACAATGATGATGAAAAAAACAAATGGGTCATTTTAACATCAATTCGTGCAGCTATAAGATGCAGTGAAAAGTAAGTGTATGATTCTTCTCATCTTTTGGATCTCAGTCCATGTGGGAGACGTAGTTATGCATCCCTCAAACTCCCCTTTAAGAAATGACTTACTGCCCAGCTGCAAGCATTGTAGGTACCTGACAGCCTCCAGTTGTTAGCATCTTCAGACTCCACCTCAGTTTTTGAACAGAGATCACACTCTAAGGGGAGCCTGTAACCAGCAACTGAGCAAGATGGTGATAAAGTTACACTCTCTTGGGATAACCCCCAGCTAATGACTAAGCAAAGCAGTGGAACCTAGCCATGTCTATGCAACAAAGGACTTCTATAATGAGCAATCTTGGATCCAGAAAGCCCTTTGGGCTGGTAGAGACTTTACCAGGTCCATACCACAGTTTGATGGCCACCCTGCTCAATTTTTACTTCTTTGTCCTTATTCTTTCACAGGTGTTACTCCTTAATTAAACTTTTGCATTCCTAACCCATCAACACCTGCTTCTTTGAGAGTCTGACCCATGACATTTGGTACCAGAAATCATCCCAAGAAAGCAGGCCATAGATGGGGTTTGGTGACTGGATCTCTCACAAGGGCAGTAATGAGGACCCTATTCCCAGTAGGAAGTTATGCACAGACAGCCCATGAGGAAGCAGTCCAGTTGTTAAAGCTTTTACCTATGTTTTGGAAGAATGGGCCAGTGAAAAAGAGGCACTAGCTGGTGGAATGACTCAAGCATCTGAAATGTATGGGAGAATTAGAAATATAAAGAAAATGGAATCTGATGCTTGTTACTCAGTTACATTGATGTCCTAAAAACAGATAAGAAAAAGTTGAGTGCAAATAACAAAAACTAAACATGAGGGGCCCATGTGTGGCTCACTCAGATGAGTGTCCAACTCTTGATTTCGACTCAGGTCATGATCTTGGGGTCCTGGGATCAAACCCATATCGGGTTCCACACTAAGTGAGGAACCTGCTTGAGGATTTTCTCCCTCTGCCCCCCTCTTCTCTATCTTTCTCTAATAAATAAATAAGCAAATCTTTTTAAAAAACTAAATGTGAGAACCCAACAGTCTCTTTACCTTGCACATACTCTCATTTCATGCAATGGTAAGCATAAAAGGGTGAAGATCAAACCCAGCATTTGATCATTAGAGTAGCTGAATTTCAAGGATAGTTGAAAGCTCAACTGAGGCAGGTAGGTTATGCCAAAGTCAGGGTCCTTGGTTGGGAAATCCCAGCACCCTGGCACATGGGATGGAGGTATCTAAGTGGATGCTCCTGAAGATTTTGATTCCCCAGTCTTCTCTGAAATTTTTGAGCCCACTCCTCCCAAATAAGAGCTAGTACTTCCTCTGTATGAGGAGACAATACAGAGGTCTTTCCTCCATAAAACCATGGGACCATAAGCAGCACAACAAAACATGCTCAACTTGACAGAGGAGGAAAGGGACTATAGCCCAAAGGAACTAGAAGATCTAGCCAGCATGTGCTGGCAGGAGTCAACGGAGCACTGGAGGGACTAGATTCTACAGGTGTTTAACTGAAAAGGCCTTTATGTTAAGACTGGATGAGAAAGAGTTTGTGGGTTTGGAGGCACTTTCTTGGGATACAGGAACACCCTAGCAGGGCTCCCAGAGCTGGTGTAAATTCATTGTTTATAGGTGGCTCTTCTACAAACCTAGAAAAAAGTAATGACCCACATGAATAGTATTGAAACTTCTGAATTATTGTGACAGATGGTAGAAGAAGGAATTAAAAGGCTGAGGGCAGTGGATATACTGGAGTGGATGTAACATATGAAGCCTGAGGACCCACTAGAGGACTGTGTTCCATGTGGAGGCTAAGGGAACATGGCATTCACTACGACCATGAGGAATGCTGGTGAGTGGAGCAGCAGCATCCCTAAGAAGTTCAGTGGTGGCTCTCCCTGAAGGCTGGGGCAGATGATAGTGGAGGTCATCCCTGAATTTTTTGAAAGAAATGGAAATGATAAGCAATCTTCTCTACCCATCAGCAATAGAGTCCAGGTGATAGTGGACCACCACCAACAGCCAGGGGCTTGTAATTTTTGGAACAGCAGACAAGACTAGAGTGGCAACCAAGTAGGCCTGATCTGTAGGCAGTTGAAGAGATAATTAATAAAACACAGCATCCCTAGATGCAAATAGGTAGGCAAACAGAGTATTGCTTAACATATATGATAAAATAAAAAGAGTAAGAATACATGATCCAAAATTTGAGGTCAGTCTTCCCAATTTTAAAAAAATCTTGATTCCTAGTCAAGTTTCCTGATCTAAGCTAATTTTCAGTTCCAGAACCCACTTACAGAAGAGATGGCCCCCAGGGCAGAATCCTGCAACACTGTTCCTTCCCCCAGTCCTTACCAAAGGAACACACAGTCATTTACTTGGGTAAATTTACTGTATATACTGTACATTTACTGTATGCTATGGAAAGAGAAATATCCAGACATTTCAAGGGCTATTAGACCAAGGGTCTGAGTTGACACTGACATTTGGAGACATGTAACATTATCATGTCCCCTTGTTAGAGCAGGGTCACATGGGGATCAGGTAATAAATGGAGTCCTGGCCAACGTCTCACTTACAGTGGATCCACTGGGTCTGCTGACTCACCTGATGGTCATTTTCATGATACCTGAGTATGTCGTTGGGATTGACATATTTGGCAGTTAGAGTAATCCCTCCATTGAGTCCTTGGTTATAATGGAGAAAGCTAAATAGAAATTTCTGAAGCTGCCTCCTTCCCCCCAGTGACTAAATAAGATAGTACATCAAAAGTAGTATCACATTGGAGCGGGAGATAAACCATAAGAGTCTATGGACTCTGAAAAACAATCTGAGGGTTTTGAAGGGGGGGCGAGGTAGGGGGAGCCTGGTGGTGGGTATTATGGAGGGCACGGATTGCATGGAGCACTGGGTGTGGTGCATAAACAATGAATTCTGTTACACTGAAAAGAAATTAAATTTTTTTAAAAAGTAGTATCACATCCTGAGGGGGATGGTGGAAATCACTGTCACTTGTAAATATTTAAACAATGCAAGGGTAGCAGTTCTTGTAATATCCTGCTTAATTTAAAAATTGAGTCCCTGAATTAACTAGATGGATCCTAGAGAATGACTGTAGACTACCACAAACTCAAACAAGAAGTAGCCCCATAGCTTCAAGTATGTGACCTGCAGTTATTGATTTGGTAAATGCCTTCTTTCCTACCTGCAGTTATTGATTTGGTAAATGCCTTCTTTCCTATCTGTCAGGAAAGAGGACAGGAAACAGGGAACATTCATATGAAAAAGACAACAAATACATGTACAGTTTTGCCTCAGGGCTATGTTAATCCTCATATCCTCTGTCATAACGGAGTCCAGTGTGATATGGGCCATTTGGACATCCCTCAGGACATGATAATATTGACCTCTTACATCTATCAATATCATCACCTTGATCCAAAATAAGCCTGAGGTGACAAGCATGATGATGGCCTTGGTAAGATACATGCTCTAAAGGGTGAGGAAAAAAATGTTTTAAAGATTCAGGGACCGAATAATTCAGTACAGTGATTAGGAAGTCTAATACCAGGACATGTGGGAATATCCTCTCCCAAGAGACAAATTGCTGGATCTTGTAAACGCTACTCCAAACAAGTAAACATAAAACCTGATAGGTATCTTTGGGTTCTGGAGGCAATACATTCCATACACAGGAATATTGCTCTGGCCATATAATGGGTGAAACAAAAACCTTACCCATTTTGAGTAGAGTCTACAGCAAGAAAAAAACCCCACAGTAGATTTAAGCCTTGGAGCAAGCAACCAGGATACCTGGTTCATACCATCTGGCAGACCCTGTGTTGTTGGAGGTTTTGGTGATGAAAAAAACACAGTATTGAATTTATGAAAGAGATGTGAGACAATCACAATGCAGGCCTCTAGAGTTCTAGGGCAAAGCAATGCCAAAGAACATACACACCTTTTGGAAAATAGCTCCTGGCAAGCTGCAGGCCATGTGAGATATAGAATGATTGACCTTGGAACAGTGACCATACATCTAGAAATGTCCATCAGCTGCTAGGTCCCCATCAAGTCTTAACATCAAGGAGGCTTAGCAGCAATCTGTGGTAATATGGGAATGGCACATCCAGGACCTAGCACAGGCTGAACCAATAGACACTGGCAAGCTGCATAAGAAGGCAGCCCCAACTCTCATGTCACCCACCACAGTTACAGCAGCACCCCTCCTTTGTCTCACACTGATAACCACCCTGAAGGGTTCACCTACAACCAACTGAAGGAAAAAGGAAAATCCTGAATTTGGTTTACAGATGGGTTATCTTGAAACACAATGCAAGCCAAAAATAGAAAGTGACTACATGACAGCCTCACTCAGGGGTAACCTTGAAAGATAGTACAGAGGGGAAAAGTACCCAATGGACAGAACTACAAGATGTGCACCTGATCATCTACTTTGTGTGGGAGAAGCCATGCCCCAGGATTAGAATGACTCTTGACAGGCAGTTGTGAATGGCTGGGTCAGTGCCCTGGAAGGAGAAAGATTGGAAAATTGGAAAAAATAAAAAAAAAAAAAAAACAGATTCTGGAATAGAGGTACGTGATTGGCATATGGGAATGGGCATGAATGGTGAAGATTTTTATATGAAATGTTAACATCCATCAGAAAGGATCTACCATGGAAGAGCTACAGGACATCTAGTAAACAAAATGATGCTAACCACCCTTCTTCATCATCTACACTGACAAAATGTGTTCCTAAAAGACGCAGCATAGTGGCAGGAATTAGGACAATGCATGGGCCCAAAAGTACAGATGTACTGTCACTCACTTAGGGTGATTTATTTGGCTATTATGCTTCTAAATGTTTAAATGGCCAGTAAGAGTAACCAAAGCTGAAGCCCTAGAATGGTAGCATCCCCTAAGGGGACCAGTCAGTCACTTGGTAGTAAGTTTATTGCAGTCAGCTGCATCTATCCTGGAAGGCCAGCAGTTCATTCACATGGGGATAAATATCTATTTTGGGTATGGGTTTGTTTTTCCTACCTGCAGAACTTCAGCCAGAACCACTATCCAGGTACTTTTGGAACACAGGATCCACAAGTGTGGAATCCAACAAGTGAGACCCCCTTTACAACAAAGGAGATAGGGGAGTGGACCCATGACTGTAGGATCTATTGGTCATGTCACATAGCACAAAATCCAGAAGCAGCTGGCCTCAATGCTAGAATGCAGGACAGAAGGGTTGTCCAGGAAGAAGACATTGAGATTTATTCAAGAGTGATCCCTATGAAGGAAAAGGAAGGAAGCGGGTCTGGGGTAGGAGGGTCTATCAGATGTGGTGCAGACATGAGAAAGATTCTGGCAGCCCAATGAGGGATTTCTGGAGGAAAGAGTCCCATTGGAGGCATTTCATGCTGGACAGAAGTGGCAGGGTTCTGGTACCACTGCCTCACTCAGTCACTGGCCAGAGGCTGGTTTAAACAGAGCATGACCTCAACTCAAAAGCTGAGGCCAGTCCTGAAGGTGCTAACAGCTGGTGGCTGCCAAGTAATTACTCTCCTTGCATCTGGGCAGTAAATACTCTCTTGAAGAGCGATCTGAGTGACACACCTCCTGGGTCTGCCACAGTCCGTCCCTGTATTGTGCTGATCTGCTTCTCCACATGTTTTCAGGGAGAAGCTCCTCCAGGGCTCCTGTGGCCCTTAGAACAGGGACACTGGTGGGATAAATTGCAGCCTCCCAATAGCACTTCAACTTGGACTTGGGCTGCAACTGTACTCCTTGCCTTTCTCTTTCACTATCCATTCTAAATTTCCCTCAGCTATCACCTTGGCAGGTTTTGGTGGTTGATCTGGTAGTCTGAGCCAAAACCGCATTCCTGAAAGATCAGAGCCCCCAGTAAACCATATCCTTCTAGAGTGGGGTTAATGCACATGCTGCTCATTCAGTTACAGTGGCCTAGGGGATTATCAGGGAGCACCCAGGTGGGTCATCAGAGTGCCTCACATATTCCTCTCTATTCTCATTGTAGAACATTACTTCTACCTCCAGCGATGAGAGTCAATTATACCTGATGGGCTGGCAAGTCCTATTCTTGGCTGCTGGTCATTGGACACAAGGAACACAAAGGGTCCAAGTGTCAATTGTAGCTTATAGGTCAATGGGATCTTTGTTGTGTCCCCTGGGGAGAGTGTAGCCCCTTTACACTGTGAAGCAGAGAGTTGTGGAGACAGGAGACACAAAATCCTCTAGCGGGTCACCAGGAGTGATGGCTAGCAAGGCCGTTCCTGTTTCTACTCCTTGGTTTCTGAACCCTCTATTTTTCCTATAAGGGACACAGCACCATATAGAAGCCTCCAATTTAATTCGTTCTTTCTGAGTGTCATTTCCGAAATTGTACCTTTAGAAGAGACTTGACAATATGATAAATCAACCATGACTTAGTGTGAGAGTCATATTTACTATCTAATCATCACAAGCCTGTGATGCAGGTACTCTCATTTTCTCCATTTTACAAATGAGGAAACTGAGGCACAGACAGGTTAAGAAGTTTGCTAACCCTAAGTCATAAATGGCAGGATATTTTAATCATGCCATCCTGCAGAAGAAATACTACAAACCAAAGGAAAGAATGTCTAATAGTAATATTTCAAGCTTGTTGATTGGCTAATTCCAGAAGCAGTGGAGCCAACAATAACTTACTCAAAAAATTTTTTTAACATTCTTTCAAAAGGAATTGCCATTCCAGGGTTTTCCAAGGTCTTGATTAGAAGCACTAGCCTTGACAAATATCCTGGTGAGATGCAAGGCTCCTCTGAAATGCTTCATATAATGAGTGCTGTGCCATGGGCTTTCCATTGTTCTTTACCCCTAGCCTATGCTTGATCCTCAGTAGGGACTATGCCTTAATGCTGATCATTTCATTGTGGAAACAGAAAGCCCTAAAACAATCTAAAAGAAACAGTTTGTAGGTTTTAATATGACTTTCCCCTCTTCTATTTTCTCTAGTGGGATTTACTTACAGGCATAAATATGAAAAATACATATCACATATGATGATTTACAATTATTAAAATTAAATAAGAGAAAATCTTTGGCATTCACATTCATTTTCTTATTCAGAAGAGACATCCCATTCTACTGATTGCAATATAAATAAGTTTGGAATAATGATTGTGATATTCCATTAAACTAATGGATTCAATCTCATAAGTCATTTTTATGGATAAAATTTAAAATACTGTATTAATTCCAAACAGAATACATTTGCAGTTTGTTCTGGGAAAACAGATTACTACATGTAATGTCAACAGTCATTACTTCCTGGTGTTATTTACCTGATCCCAATTTCCTAGCTAATACCACCGTGTGTGTAATGAATAATGCACGGTGTGACATGTACACTGTGCAAAACACATCGTATATAGTAGTTATTGGAATGTGCATTGCCTAATAAGATAATTTGTATTTCTTCCCTGCCTCCCACTCCCTTCCCACTATTTTTTATCTAACATACGCCTAGAAGAAACATTTGATGGGGAGGGGACAGGATGTCCAAAGTGAACAAATTTTTTTATTAACATATAATGTATTGTTTCAGGGGTACAGGTCTGTGAATCATCAGTCTTACACAATTCACAGCACTCACCATAGCACATACCCTCCCAAAGTCCATCCCCCAACCCCCCCATCCCCCCCCCCCCACCTCCACCCTCCCCTCTAGCAACCCTCAGTTTGTTTCCTGAGATTAATAGTCTCTTATGGTTTGTCTCCCTCCTTGGTCCAATCTTGTTTCATTTTTCCCTCCCTTCCTCCCACAACCCCAAAAGTGAACAAATTTTTTATGATTACTTATTTATTATTGAGATATAAATGAACTTGCATAATCACTACCCAAATCAAGATATGGAAAGTTTTTAGCACCCTGGAATGCTCCCCTGTGCCTCCTCCCCATCCATACCCAGAAGGCAACCACTATTCTTATTTGTATCACTATAGATGAGTTTCAAAGTGAGTAACTTCTTAAAAAGGCAAAATCGGTCTTTTTTTAAAAAGGGGGGGAGTGCCTCAGTGGCTCAGTTGGTTAACCATCTGCCTTCAGCTCAGGTCATGATCACAGGGTACTGGGATTGAGCCCCACATACACATCAGGCTCCTTGCTCAGCAGAGAGCCTGCTTCTCCCTCTGCCTGCCACTCTCCCCACATGAGTTCTCTCTCTCTTATTCTGACAAATAAATTAAAAATATATATCTTTAAGAAAATCATAAGGAATAGAAAATACATTTACAGCCTTGTGCTGTATTTATTGGAAAACATCCACACAGAAGAGGACCGGCACAGTTCAAACCCATATTGTTCCAGGATCTACTGTAGTTCAAAATTATCCAAACCTCTGGCCTTGCTTCTTACTTTAAGGTCTTTAAAGTAGTTCCTTTGCTTGTTTATATTCCTGACTACCCTCAACCCTAATTCTGCCTCCCTCCTCCGACCCACTCCCTCACTACGTGGTACGTTGGAGCCTGTGTGCCTGGGCTTTTGAGAGCTAACTGTACAACCCCCTTCCCAACTCCACAGTCATTGTTCATTTGGCAATTTTACAATCAGCCATGGTGGGAGTATTGACACCAGAGATATAGGCAAATGTGACAAATCAGGGCCTTCCAACCCCCCACTCCCAGGATAAACATGCAACATTTATCAGCACTGCACCACACACACACACACACACACACACACACACACACACACGACATTTAAATCATGTCAGTTTGCTTCAAAGAGCTTCAGAGATTAAAAATGCTATCCAGTCACACAGAATAGAATCAACCACAGAAATCCGAGTGGGTGCAAGTTCCAACTCAGCCATTTTTTTCATATCCACAACAGCTTGCTGTTGGTCATGGTTTAGATTTGCAACAATCACGATTTTGTTCATTGCCCCTTCCCCCTAATTTAAATGGATGGCAATTTTTTAATTGAGGTACACTGTCACTAACTCTGCTTGAAAATTTTTGTAATAGCCTTAGAAATACAATAGCATATCACAGAAATAGTTGAAAATTCACTGTCTGGGACAGGATTTCAGTAATTCATGTCTGTACTATAATCTCCATCAGTTTTATATGGTTTCGTGCATGTAATGTTCTATCACCACACCAGACAGTAAGTTTATGGGGTCAAGAGTAGTGTCCTCTTCCTGGAAATTCTTCACAGTGCCTAGCACAGTGTTGGGGTTTGGGCAGACATTGGGTAACAATGCATGAACTTCACTGTTCCCTCCCCTTTTTTCTTTTCCTATCCCATTCCCCTAGTCAGTTCCCTACACTTCCTCAGAGCTACCCTGTACCCCACCCAGTGACACAAAACAAACTCTCCCATTACTCATAATAGCTGAAATATGGAATCAATCCAAATATCTGTCAACAGAGGAATGGATAAAGAAAATGTGGTATATACATATCATGGAATATTACTCAGCCTATAAAGAAGCAAATCCAATCATTTGTGGCAACATGGATGAATTTTAAGGACACATTGCTAAGTGAAATAAGTCAGTCTCAGGAGGACATGTACTGTATGACTCCATTTATATGATGAATCTAAAATAGTCAAACTCATAGAAGCAGAAAACAGAATGGTGGTTACCAACGGCTGGAAGGAAAGGGAAATGGGGCATGATTGTTCAATGGGTATCAAGTCTTGATTATGCAGGGTAAAACAGTTCCAGAATCTACTGTACAACACAGCTCCTATAGTTAACAATATGGTATTGTGCACTTAAAATTTTGTGAAGAGGGTAGATCTCATATTAAGTGTTCTTATCACAACAAAAAAGGGGAGGGATGCAAGGAAACTTCTAGAGGTGATGGATATGTTTTATTACCTTGATTGTAGTTGTAGTATCACAGATGTATGCATATGTCCAAACCCATCAATTATATACATTAAACATGTGCAGGCTTTTTAATATATCAATTATACCTCAGTAAAGCTATTTTTTACATTTAAAAAACCCTACTGTAAAAATTAAGATGATTATTTTAATTATACTGTATTTCAGGAACAGAGTACACTCATTTGACAAATCTTTAAGTGCTAACATGATCAAGGGCATTAACCTAAATATGTATATGAATACAAAGATGATATAGACCCAAACACTGGCATGAAGGAAATTCCAAGCAAACAGTGTAGATAAAATACATACCTAAGAAACTCCGATACAAATAGAAAAATGACCCAGATAAAATGCTATCAGAGTTTAAAGAGGGAGAGATGGTTTTTGAACATGCTGAGTTAGAAGCACAGGTGAAGTAACAAATAACCAAATCAGGAAAGCACAAGAGCACATACCAGGAACAGTAGTTTGTCTAGAGTGCAGGATGTGAGGAGCAAAATAGAATAAAATGAGCCTGGAAGGTGAAGGTCAGATTATAAAGGACATCAACATTTTGCTGAAGAGTTTGAGCTTTACCTTAGTCTTTGTATTACTTAAAGTATGCCAGATTATGCCTCAGTAAAAACCCCAAAATCAGAGATTTCAAATAACAAGGTTTGTTTCTTACCCATGCTACATATCTATTGTGAGTAATCTGGGGAGCTCTCACTCGTGGATGCAGATTAACAGAATAGCCACCACTGGGAGCCAAAGAGACAGAGAATAGGGCAAATCGTACACTGACTCTTGAAGTTTCTTCCCCAAGACATCATTCAGCGCTTCTGCTCACATTTCATTTGCTAAAACAGGTCATACGATCATACCTAACTTTAAGGGGCTAAAGAAGTGTGATCCTACCATGTACCTAGAAGAGTGGTGAGCCAGATTTAGTAGACACCAGTAATGACCATCACTGGCTTTTATAATGGGGAGGATACAGTCATATTTAGACGTCAGAATGATAGATGACTCTAGCAGCATGCATGTGAAGATGCATCCATTGGATGGATTAGAGAGAGGCTAACCTGGAGGTAGAGAGTCTAATCAGGAGGCTGACGCAGTATTCCAGCAGAGAGATGGTGGTGGTTTGATCTAGAACACAGAGGAATTAGGGAGAAGAGAACTGATGCATGGGATATTTAATGAGATATTAAGGAGAATCAACAGGACTAAGCCAAAGGGATGGGAAGTAGGGGGAGTAAACTGGGCTACTATTGGAAGACATATCTGGGGGGTAGAGAAGGTAGTGGTAGCTAGGGCTTTTGGGTATGGCTGGAGATGGGGAGGCCGAATGGATAGACCTAGTAAGCAAGGCTTACTGGGTGTGGACAGGGATAGTGAGTGGTTGGTGGTTGTTGATTATTGGTGGTGAGCTGTGGCTGGTGGCTGGTGGATGTGGGTGATGAAATTCAGCATGGTATATAACCTATGAGGTGGGGAATAGTGGGAGTCTAGGTGGGATGGGAAAGTAGCCAACATCAAAACAGGAAAGGCCTTGGCCGCCATGGCAAGAGGTGTGAATTTTATCATAAAGATGATAGAAATCACTTAATTATTTTAAAGATATCTGCCTGATACATAGGCAAGTATAAAGATATCATGTATACAGGCAGGTATAAGTGGGACAATCATGTGGTAGAGTAAGGCCAAGGGGAGCTAACCAACCAATGTGGTATATGTATTTGACAGAGCACAAGAGCAGAGGAGTGGGTTGTCTAACATAGACCATGCTGTCATAACTCATATCTACTTGACCACGGTCAAGATGATGGTAAGGTGGATTGCTTCCTAGTTTCCCATATAGGACTTTCCCCCATTTTTTCATTTCATCTGCTTTTCCTATTCATTTCCCATCACTTGGTGTAACTAGTCAACTGTTGAGCATGCTCAGAGGAACACCAAATTCAGGGAAGCTTCTACTAGCCAGAAACTGCCTTAGTGGATGGACCGCAAAATCCAGCCTTAGGAGAAAAACTGTCTAAGTTCCAGGAAATGGGAGACCATTTGGTGGTGGCTGCAAAGAAGTCTAAGAAGTTGGCCAAGATTGGCAGAATGAAAAGCCCAGATCTGCAGTTGCTTTCATGAAGAAATGTCAATTCCACTGTCATCTCCAAGATTTGTGTTAATGCAAAATTTATCACAACTATGAAATTTGAGCAACAAAATGCAAAAACTCAACAGAAATAAGAGGAAAATTAGTCACAAAGATACTCTTATTTGATAAAGTTCCACGACTAATTTATAGACAAGTGGTAACCCACACCTCATAGCCACTGAAGCAAAATGAAATGTATTAGAAGCTGCTAATATGCTACATTTATATTTGTAGAACACTTTATAGAAAAAAAATTAAAATCTATTTCTAGTAGCTAAATATTTTGAAATAAATCAGAAAATATATTTAGTTATTCATTTATTTATTTTAAATTTTAATTTATTTTTTTCAGTGTTCCAAGACTCATTGTTTATGCACCATACACAGTGCTCTGTGCAATATGTGCCCTCCTTAATATTTTATATGGAGCTCTTAATGTAGTCTATAAGAGACCATAGGGAGGGGGAAAAAAAGAGAAAAACATTTTAGTTTATAAAGAACTATTTAACAGAAGCAAGGTAGATATATGTACAATGACTATTCTGTATGTGTATTTGTACCCACAATTATACATTTTGTGAGTGTTTGCTATGTACCAAGGCACCATTATTATACAATTTGTATATTTTGTCTCATTAATCCTTTCAACTTCCTTCCTTCCTTCCTTTAGTTACAACAGATATTGTCTGTGGGTACTTAGGGTCCACACCTGACCTATAATCTTTCTTGCACTGCTGAAAGCCAAAAAACCTGCATTTCCAAGACTCTCTTCACCAGCAAGGCTCTGGTAAGCTTTTGCCAGCAGAAGACCCTTCCATGAGATGTAAGTATAAGATATTAAGTAGGAGGGAAGGGTGAAGTCATTCTGCTTTTGGCTCTACCCTTCGCTACTTCTTCAACTGCATTAAGTGACCCCAGGTTAGTGCATTAACAACTCCAGGTAGGACCAGCACAATAACTGCCCAACCCAAATAACTGACCAACAGAACTGTGAGCAAATACACTGATTATGGCCTGAAGCCACTAAATTTGGGGATGACTGGTTGGGAAGTCAAGCTAACTGAGCCATCACTTAGCTATGAATGGACAGCATGGCTCCCACAGGCTCTAAAGATATGAAATAACAAAAAGTTCATGGCATGCAAATGCTGATTACCTATACCTGAGAGAATAGAACTCACTTTCTTTTTTTTTAAGATTTTATTTATTTATTTGACAGAGAGAGACAGCAAGAGAGGGAACACAAACAGGGGGAGTGCAAGAGGGAGAAGCAGGCTTCCCACTGAGCTGGGAGCCCTATGTGGGGCTCGATCCCAGGACCCCGGGATCACGACCTGAGCTCAAGGCAGATGCTTAATGACTGAGCCACCCAGGCACCCCAGTACTCACTTTCAAGAAAAATATCACAAACATCCTGCAACTCATTCAAAATGCATTCTCCTTATTTGAAAAACATCAATCAACTACTAATATCACCTGGTGCTAACCAGGTGATAGATTTTCTTGTCCTCTAAAAGAGATGAAAAGTTGTTTTCAAAGACTTTTGTCAAAGAAATTTTTATGATTTATTGCTTCAATCTTTTTTAGAAGACAAATAAATATTTAATTCTTGCGTGGGCTTAATTCTTTGAGCAGATTCATCGCCTATCCCCCCAATTATAAAGAGTAAATCTTACTTGCCAAAGAATTATATTTCTAAGATCACCCTTTAAACTTGCAGCTAAAATAATTCACACTCTCCTTCTTTCATGTTTAAAGGGTGCACATTTCTCAGTGTCTTCGAGGAGGTGACACAGCTAATGTTTCTTAAACCCACAATTCTGCTTTCATAAAATCAACAAAGGTCTTCCATGGCTTTATAGGAAGAAAAAAGATTCCATTTCTAGTCACCTAAAGAAAGGATAGCTTGTCCAGACCATAAAGATTCAGAATACCTTGTATCAAGAGTCTTTGAGGTTTGTCAATTCTTTAACAACCTTACTTTTCTTTGCTCCAGAAAGTCTGAAGCTCTAATAAACCATTGAAGCAAAATTTCCCACAGAATACAATCTTTAGTAACTGTAAAATCTAGTTAGAATGACAAAAATGTGATTTTTTTCTTCCATGTCTAGGATCCTTTATTAGAATTGCAAAGGATTTCTTTTGCTATTATTTTTCAAGAAAACAACTCATACACTCAGGCTTTTTTTTCTCCTGGGATCATTAACTCCATTGAGTCATGCTTATTGTCAATGAAGCTAAGGTCTTAATGGATTCCGTCCCTACATGGACCAGTTGGGCTTTCCATAGCCAGATTGGACCCCTCCCTCCAACTTCAGTGTGACCTCTGAGCTTAGCCAAATCACCTTCCACCCTGGGAGGACAAGTGACTTTATGGCTATGCCTGTGCAAACACCCCCACCAGGGGAACAACTCAGTCTCTGTTTACAGGTATAATAAGTCTTGTCTTCACCTGCACAAGATTTAACTACAGCAAAAAGGTCCTAACTTGAATTTGGGTGTCTGTCCATATAGAGCCCATTTACAGTTTTTAAGGCAAAATGGTGAGCTACTATAACAAACAGTACTAACAATATAAGAATTTTTTTAAAAGAAGTTGATATAGCTCTCTCATACTATTTGTGATGTAAGTACATAAGTCATGGTAAACAAGGCAGCTCTATCTGACCTGTGATCATTTAAGGCTCTGGTTTCCTTTTGCGGGGCTGCCCCTTCATCCCTTCATTCATGGATGTCGTCTGTTTCATTCAAGTTAGGTTGCTGTGGGTTGAAGTACAGAGGAAGCATATTTGCTTTCTTAAGTCTGGAGGTGGAACCTATCACTTTCATTCACATTTCGCAGGGGGAGAACTTAGTCAAATGGCTAAACCTACTCCACAAGGGCCCGGAGAAAGTATAATCATGGACCATGTTCCTAGGAAGAAGGGAAAACATATTTTGATAATCAACCGGCAGTCTTTGCCACAGACAGAAAGTCAAGATTGTGCCTATTTTGCTGTTTCATACTCAAAACAAGTACTGGGAGGAAGAGCTGTCGCCAGCACAAGGTCTATGCTAGCATGTCACTGCTCAAGTCAGCACCCATCACCCAACCTCAGCTACACACTAAAGGAAGGTAGCAGTCTGGGCAAATTCACAAACATGAAGAAGAATAAGAATGAGAAACTCCTGGGACGCCTGGGTGGCTCAGTTGGTTAAGCGACTGCCTTCGGCTCGGGTCATGATCCCGGCGTTCTGGGATCGAGTCCCACATGGGGCTCCTTGCTCAGCAGGGAGCCTGCTTCTCCCTCTGCCTCTGCCTGCCACTCTGTCTGCCTGTGCTCACTCTCTCTGACAAGTAAATAAAAAAAAAAAAAATCTTTAAAAAAAAAAAAAAAAAGAATGAGAAACTCCATTGTTCATCCCCCCAATATATTGATGCCATGACCCCAGAAGAAGGTACAGATTGTGCTGAGGAGTCCTTGAACCATTCCCTAGCCCCTTTGGCACAGGGACAAAGAGGAGCCATGGAGGCAAAAAGAGAGAATTAGTAATGTTGCCAAGAGTTCTTTCTCTGATCTTCCCAGAACGAGGGGCCCTGCATTTCTGCTTTGTACTGGGTCCTACAAATTATGTAGTTGGTCGTACATGGGGGATGGGGAGCTGGTGGATAAATGTTTTTTTCCCTTTTTAACCCCCAGAAAATGGTGCTGATACACTTGGTGGACATCCTCTCCGATATCTAGCAGAACTGAGAAAACACTCATAGCTGTGGCCAGCTCCATAACTGATCTTCATATTGGCCCTCCCTCTGTCCCTGTTTCGATTTCCTTGCCCCCATTCCTGTTTCCTTAGGTCACATTCCCAAGGAAACAACTTGCACAAAAGCCATTGTAATCAGCATTGAAGCAGAGACCTTTAGGTGATGAATGATCTCTGTAGGCTAGGGGAAGATCTTTGCAGGCAGTGGGAATAATAGTAAGCGAAGACTCTACAGTGTGTTTGTGCCTGGTGTGTTTGAGAAGCAGCAAAGAAGTCCCTGTAGCTAGAGTGCAGTGAGCAGTCATAGACAAGAGTAATAGGAGATGAAGTCAGTGAGGTCATGGATCCCCTCAAGGACTTTGGTTTTTACTGGGAGAAATGAGAAGCTGTTGAGGCATGCAATCACAGAAGTTGTATGATTTGACTTCAGTTTTGAAAGTGTCGCCCAGCTGCTATGTTAAGAACAAACTGTAAAAGAGAGAAAGAAAGAAAGAAAGAAAAAACAGACTGTATAAGAGAAGGGTAAGAGCAGGGAGAATATTTACAAGATGACTGAAAGATTCCCAGGGAGACAGCAGACGATGGCTTGGACCAGGGTGGTAGCAGTAGAGAGGGTGAGAAGAGGTCAGATCCTGGATGTATTTCAAAGTAGAGCCAAAGGAGTTGCTGATGAATTGGATGAAGGCAAAAAGAAAGAGAGAAGTCAAGGATGTCTACAAGACCCTCAGCCTCAGAAAGAGATGTGGCCTGGAAACAACAGATAATAGGTCTCTAAGAATGAGAGAGAGGATGCAAGAGAGGTGGCTCAGAGAGGAAACAGGATAATCTGGAGAACAGAAAAGAGAGTGTCCAGGGAAGGGAATAATGGGGGGACCCACAGTTCAGGGTAAATCTCTATCCCCCCCTTTTCTTTGCCCATAAAGCAATGACTAATGAGTAAGGTAACTGGCTACGTGCAAATTACATATCTGATAAGGTGTTAATGTTTAAAATATGTAAAAAACTCATACACTCAATAGCAAAAAATAGATAACCCAATTTAAAAATGGGCAAAGGACCTGAACAGACAGTTTTCCAAAGGAAATACACAAATAGCCAACAAGTGCATTTAAAAAAATGCTCAACATTACTAGTTATCAAGGAAATGCAATTCAAAACCACAATGAGATATCATCTCACACCTGTTGGAATGGTTATTATCAAAAAAACAAGGGGCACCTGGCCTGGTTGGCTCAGTCAGTTAAGCATCTACCTTCAGCTCAGGTTGTGATCCCAGGGTCTTGGGATGGAGCCCCACATCGGGTTCCCTGCTGGGCAGGGAGTCTGCTTCTCCCTCTGCTCCTCCTCCTGCTCACGCATGATCTCTCTCTCTCTAATAAATAAATAAAATATTTATTAATAGACAAGAAATAATGGGGCACCTGGGTGGCTCAGTGGGTTAAAGCCTCTGCCTTCTGCTCAGGTCATGATCCCAGGGTCCTGGGATTGAGCCCCGCATCAGGCTCTCTGCTCAGCGGGGAGCCTGCTTCCTCCTCTCTCTCTGCCTGCCTCTCTGCCTACTTGTGATCTCTGTCTGTCAAATAAATCTTTTAAAAAAAGACAAGAAATAACAAGTGTTGGTGAGGATGTAGAGAAAAGGGAAGCCTCATGCACTGTTGATGAGAATGCAAACTGGTGCAGCCACTCTGGAAAACAGTATGGAGGGTCCTCAAGAGGTTAAAAATAGAACTACCATACAATACAGCAATTTCACTGCTGGGTATTTATCCAAAGAAAACAAAAATGCTAATTCAAGAAGATACATGCATCCCTATGTTTATTCCAGCATTGTTCACAATAGCCAAAACGTGGAAGCAGCCCAAGTGTCCATCAATGGATGAATGGATAATGAAAATATGGTGTATATATATGCAACGGAATATTATTTAACCATAAAAAAGAATGACATCTTGCCATTTATGACAACATGGATGGAGGGCATTATGCTAAGTCAGACAGAAAAAAATACTGTATGATCTCATATGTGGAATCTAAAACAACAACAACACAAACAAAAAGCCAAGTCATCAATATAGAGAACATATTGGTGGTTGCCTGAGGTTGGGAATGGGAGGGGTAGGTGAAATGTATGGAAAAGTATCAAAAAGTATGATTTCCAGTAATGTATAAGTCGAATTTGGTTTGCTAATATTTAGGGGGGATTTTGTATCTATGTTCAACAGGGATATAGGCCTATAATTTTTTTTGTGGTGTCTTTGGCTTTGTATCATTATATACAATAACCAAGATAAGGAAACAACATAAGTATCCATCAATAGATGAATGGACAAAAAAGATGTGGGATGTATATATACACACACAATGGAATATTAGCCTTTAGCCAAAAGAATGAAATCTTGCCATTTGTGACAAGATGATGGATGGACCTAGAGGGTATTATGGTCAGTGAAAGAAATCAGACAGAAAAAAATAAATATTGGCTGATCTTACTTATATGTGGAATTTTTTAAATGAAACAAAGGTACAAAACAAAATAGAAACAGACTCAAAAATACAGAGAACTAGTGGTTGCCAGAGGGAAGAGGGGATGAAATGGGTGAAGGGGTTTAGGAGATACAAGCTTCCAGTTACAAAATAAATATGTTATGGGGATGGAAATCACAGCATAGGGAATATAGTCAATAATATTGTAATAACTGGGGCGCCTGGGTGGCTCAGTGGGTTAAAGCCTCTGCCTTCGGCTCAGGTCATGATCCCAGGGTCCTGGGATCGAGCCCCGCATCGGGCTCTCTGCTCAGTGGGGAGCTTGCTTTCCTCTCTCTCTCTCTCTCTCTCTCTCTGCTGCCTCTCTGACTACTTGTGATCTCTGTCTGTAAAATAAATAAAAAATCTTAAAAAAAGAAAAAAAAAAGAAAAAAAAATAATATTGTAATAACTTTGTATGGTGACAGATGGTAACTAGACTTAATGGTGAGCATTGTATAATGCATATAAATGTAGAATCACTATGTTATATACCTGAAACTAATATAAACCAACTGTACTTTAACTTCTAAAAATTATAATAACAAATTTAAAATAAAGTGAATAAGGATGTAATGTACAGATTGGTGATCAAGGTTAATAGAAAAAAATTTTCGTGACTATATATGGTAATGATTATTAACTGGACTTACAGTGGTGCTCATTTTGCACTATACACAAATACCGAATTATTACATTGTATACCTGAAACTAACAAAATGTTATGCAAATTATACCTCAGTAAAAAAACAAAAATAAAAAAGAGGGTAAGGTGTCAGTACCACAGAGGTAACCACTCTGTGTACATTTGGGGTTGACTTTATGCAGAGTCACATTGGTTCTCTGAAGCTCTGGGACATCAGGACAGCCAATAATAGCAGGCCTATGTGAATAAGACAAATCAGCTCTCCTGGAAAGGGCATGGAAGTGAGAAGCATGTGTGATGGTCTATTGTAATGCACAGATTAGTTGTTTCCGGGGGACAGCATCTGTTTTTGCCCACCAATATTGATACTTCTTCACAAACACACACCCCCAAAAAAACTGTTGACAAAGCATTGAAGATTACACTGAAGATATCCTAGAGCCATAGAGGAAACATTTACATCATACACTTTGTTGGTCCCCTTTTGACCTGTCTCCCAGTCTCAGTCTCTCTCCAACGATCCCACCAATGGGATATTTTTTTCATCATCCAATTAGAGCTGCCCAGCTTCACTAACCTTTTCAACTCCTGAACCTCTTATTCCTACCCCTAAACCAACTCTCGTTTCTCCAAACTTATAACTGAGCCCATTTGAGGGGCAGGGGGGAAGGATTTTCTAGTTACCATGATCCACCACCTTGGGTGGATGGTGGGTGGGGGAGGGCAGGGAGGGATTATAAAAAACTTCTTTTTTCTTTTGCACTAAGTGCAGAGGATTGTATCAAAATAAACAGTCCCTAGCCTCAAGCAACCAACCAACATGTAAATGGATCATTGTAACTCAGTACCATAAGTGCTATGATAGAAGTAAGAACAAGTACCACAACATCACTAGGGAGGAGTACCTAATCCAGATTGAAGGAGTAGTAGTCAGGGATGCCATTCCAGCTTTCCTGAGCACCTACTATATGCCAGACCCTGTACTGCACACCGGTGTATGGAGAGAAATGCTACATGGCCTCTGCCTCCAGGGAAGTCATCACTAGTTGGTCCATTTGCTCTTTGCTGGTACCCTAAGCAGATGTTTAGTCTGACTATTGGGGAACCCCTTTCGGCCTCCTGAGGATGTTCTCCATCTCTAAACTCAGTTTCCCCATCTGTCCACTGAAGGAATCAGGACAGGGTTTGGTAGAACCAGGATCACAACCTGGGGCTTTTGTTCTTACTACATGGGACTTAGAAAATCTAAGAGGTTGGAAGTGTTGACTCAAACACTTTGTTCTCATTGTCATTTATCAACCCCAATGTACTGTTAGTAGAAATAGGAGGCTGCAGGCATTGTGCAGGCCTCTAGAGAATTCTGGGGCTGCTTGGCCTATTTTTTTTCCTGCCCCAATCTCCATAGTCATTACCAGGACCAAAAAATCTTATTTTCATTGCATTTCCTTGGAACCACAGTGACATTCAGTGGCCACTGAAGGTTGAAAAGCAAGTGTCAGGGAAAGCACTTGTCTTTGTGTTGCAGAATGGAGTAAGGTGAGTTTCCCAGCAACTTTCCCATTTAAACTACCTCACAATCTGATCCACCCTTGCTATTGTTTGTAGAAATTTAGCATAGGCCTAACGGGACTTGGACTTGGCCCAAGACCACTACTAACAAAAATTATTTACCCTCAGTCAGTTGCCTTTATAGACAAAAGAACAAACCAAAAGAGTTTACACTGGAATTGTGATTTCTATTTTTCTTCCTAGAGAATACTTCCTTAATGCAAAAAAAAAAATTGGGAATAAAGATCTGAAAGGCACAAACATTAAAATCATCCACAATCTTACCACCCAGAAACAACCCTCATTAATATTTTATTTCCCTCCTGTCTTTCTATGAATAATAAAATATTGTCACTCAATACACATAGATTCAATGCCTGCTTTTTCCACTTAGTGCCATATCATGAGCATATTCCATGTCATTCTTCTAGAACATTATTTTTTTTTAATTTGACACAGAGAGAGAGAGAGAGCAAGAGAGGGAATACAAGCAGGGGGAGTGGGAGAGAGAGAAGCAGGCTTCCCACAGAGCAGGCAGCCGGATGCAGGGCTCGATCCCAGGACCCTGGGACCATGACCCCAGCCGAAAGCAGATTCTTAACTACTGAGCCACTCAGAAGACCCTGTAAAATATTATTTTTAATGGCCGAATAGTATTCCAACATAAGGATGCACTGTGATTCACTTATGGATGTATCATAATTGCCAATTCCATATTGTTAAAGCATTCAGACAGCTTCTAAATTTTCAACATTGTAAAATTATGTCGTAGGAGTTTCCTTACAAATAACGTATCTGATTATTTCCTTAGGATCAATTTCTAAGATTGTGACAACTCAGTTAAAGAGCATGCACATGTAATATTTCTGAAACATAATGCCAAATTACCCTCCAGAAAGATTATACCAATTTATTTTCCCAACAGCTGTATTTGAAAGTGTTTATTTCCTCACGCCCTAGTCAACACTGGATATTATCGTTACTTTTATTCTTTGCCATTGACAGACAAAAAAAAAATGGGGAAAACTGTGAAATGGCGTGGTATTTTTGTTTCATTTTCACTTTTTATTATCAGTGAATTTGAACTGTTTTCATTTTTTCATTGGTTGGTTGTATTTCTTCCTTTGTAAATTGCCTGTCCTTGTCTGGTTTTATTTTTTTTTTCCTTTTGGAATGTTTATCTTCTTTATTGATTTATAAACACTTTATGGGTTAACCCTTTGTCATATGTCACAAGTTTTCTCAGCATGTCATTGTCTTTCTATTTGTTTGGCATATAGAAGTTTGATTTTTATACATTCAAGTCTATCCTTTCCCTTATGGTTTCTGACTTTGGTGCCATGTTTTAAAAGGCCTTCCCTTCTCCTAAATTAAATTTATATTTTTTCCTCTAGATCTCTGGTTTTGTTATTTATATTTTAACTATTTAATCCATATGGAATTTATTTTGAAGTGTGAGGTCAGACTATAACTTTATTGAATAATGGTGATACAATCATTAACTAGAAGAAATGACAATTTCTCCTTAACTTTTTTTGTCACCTTCTTAAGTGGCCATTAAGCACTGATTTATGATAGTGTCTGTTTCTAGGCTTCTTATTCTGTTCCATCAATCCACCTCTTCCCTTACTTGTAGCAGCTGGACATTTCACAAAAAAGGACACCCATGTTATCTGACGCAACTGATATATACACTCACATGCTTACAAACTCACATCAGTAGACATAGGAGTAAGGAAAGTGAGCTCTCTCAAAGATGCAAAGGTACAAATTTAGAGCCAAGGGAAAGAATGTGGGCCTCCAGGGCTGTGTCACTTCTATGAGGCTCACTCAGACAATGGCTTCCATCCCACCTGTGCTGGATGTCTCCCATTTGTCCATCAACTCCATCTCTAACCTTCTTTACCATGCTCTGTGCCTCAGAAAACTGACCTGTATGGACCTAGTCAATGGGCTTCTTTGCCTTCTGACTTCTGTTTGGGTTTGGCCAATGGAGAGCACCAGTAGGAGTTTGGAGGATGGTGAAAGAGTATTATTCCCCCAGCTCTCTCTCTGTGGGAACTAAGGAAGGCCACAAGCTGCCATTAAGAGGATCTTTCCACATAGCTACCCTCCTCACAGTCTGGTGACCACTCACAGCTTCCTCTACTTACCCTTTTAGGCTGCAGATGTAATCACTCATCCACTGTCGCTAGCCCTGAAGTCCTGTACTCTCTTTTGCTGATTCCCTAAACCTTCCCGTATCTTTAATTAAATTCTTGTCAAATTACTCAAATTGTGCCAACTATTCCTAGCTGGGACCTTGACTGATACATACCCCGATAGATGGGCACTATATCCATAAGGACTCGTGCTAGCACTATAGTCCTGCCAGAGATAATGTCTTTAAACACAGATATAATAATTCCTGCCCCTTCTCCTGTTTAAATGCACTGAAGGCATTATCTCAAACCCCAGAGCATACTAAAGACTTCCACGAAGAAAATAAAACCAAGAAGCAAGTATAGAACAGTTTTTAAAAAGCTGTAAGTGGAATCCAAAACATTAATCTCATAAAATGCAGGGTCATAGCATTGCAAAGCTAACAAAGAAATGTATTTTTCAGTTGGTCTCCACTGTCTCAAGAAGCACAAAAGTAAAGACCTGTGAAACTTACTATACCCAAGAGACCTTACACTGAACTGAGAAAGTTCCCAGTGACCACAAGAGTGGCATTTGTACATCCCTTCCCCCCCCCCACCGACCACCCTCATCCCTGCAGAAAATACAGAACCTCAGTGAGCTGGGGATAGGTAAAGGATAGGCACAAAATGACAAATGTGTTTTATCAAAATTATCAACATGATTGGGATTTACAGTAGCTTAGAATTTAGATGGTACAGGATGACAGGCCCTACAAGGGGATTCTGACAGCCTTCACTAGCTAATATGGTAGGACAGTGTTGTAGACACTGTGGATTGGCTCATTCATCCTTTTTTTTTTTCATTTTGTTTTATTTCTTTTCAGTGTTCCAGCATTCATTGTTTATGCACCACACCCAGTGCTCCATGCAATATGTGCCCTCCATAATACCCACCACCAGGCTCACCCATCCCCCTACGCCCCTCCCCTCCAAAATCCTCAGTTGCCTATTCGTCCTTTATTCCCACTGGCTTCTAGTGTGCCTTCTGTGCCTTCTGTGCAAAGACTGGAAAACTGAAACTACATTTCATAGACTTTTTTTCACTATAAAGTTTCTTATTTTCCTACTAGTTATTTTTTTTCTTTTTTTAAATTTTAATTCCAATGTAGTTAACAGTGTTATATTAGTTCAGGTGTACAATATAGTGTATAGTGTATAGTGTATAGAGTAATAATATATTACTCAATGCTCAAGGTAAGTATACTCTTCACCAGTTGATACATGGAATTGTTGAATCACTATATTATACACCTGAAACTAATATAACACTGTCAAAAAAATAAGGAAAGTTACACTTACACCACTGCCGCCCACCCCCCGCAAAAAAAGATGCATGTACTCTTAATCTCCACCTAGTTCACCCATCCCCCACCACCTCCCCTCTGATAACCATCAGTTTGTTCTCTATAGCTAAGAGTCTGCTTTTCAGTTTGTCTCTTTGGTTTTCCTTTGTTTTATTTCTTAAATTCCACATATAAGTGGAATCATATGGTATGCGTCTTTCTCTGACTGGCTTATTTTGCTTAGCATTATATTCTCCAGATCCATCCATGTTGTTGCAAACGGCAAGATTTCATTCTCTTTTTACAGATTCTGTTTATTCTCGGAGCACCTGGGTGGCTCAGTTGTTAAGGTTCTGCCTTCAGCTCAGGTCATGATCCCTGATCATGTGGCTCCCTGCTCAGTGGGAAGCCTGCTTCTCCCTCTCTCCTGGCTTGTGTTCCCTCTCTTGCTGTCTATCTCTCTTGCTCTCTCTCAAATAAATAAAAGCTTTTATTTATTTATTTGAGAGAGAGCAAGAGAGGATGAAGAGGGGGAGGGGCAAAGGAAGACGGAAAGCAGACTCCATACCTAGCAGGGAGTTTGACACGGGGGCTCCATCCCAGGGCCCTGGGATCATGACCTGAGCCAAAGGCAGATGCTTAACCAACTGAGCCACCCAGGCGCCCAAATTTCATTCTTTTTTATGGCTGAATAATATAATATATATATATTTTTTAAGATTTTATGTCTTTATTTGACAGAGAGAGAGAGATCACAAGTAGGCAGAGAGGCAGGCAGAGAGAGGAGGGAAGCAGGCTCCCTGTTGAGCAGAAAGCCCGATGCAGGGCTCGATCCCAGAACCCTGAGATCATGACCTGAGCCGAAATCAGAGGCTTAACCTACTGAGCCACCCAGGTGCCCCTATAATATATATATTATATATACCACATCTTCTTTATCCATTCATCTACTGATAAACACTTGGGCTGCTTCCATAGTTTGGCCATTGTAAATAATGCTGCAATAAACAGAATTAGTTTTTTCATATTCACTTCATTAACACTTCAAATTAGTGTTCTCATATTCTTTGGGTAAATACCCAGTAATACAATTATTGGATCATAGGGTAGATCTATTTTTAATTTTTTGAGGAACCTCCATACTGTCTTCCACAGTGGCTCCACCAGTTTGCATTCCCACCAATAGTGCATAAGGGTTCCTTTTTCTCCACATCCTCACCAACATTTTTTGTTTCTTGAGTTTTTTATTTTAGCCATTCTGAAAGATGTGAGGTGATATCTCATTATGGTTTTGATTTGTATTTTCCTGATGATGAGTGATCTTGAGCATTTTTTTTTCATGTGTCTGCAGATCACCTGTATGTCTTCTTTGGAGAAATGTTTGTTCATGCCTTCTGCCTATTTAATTGGATTATTTGGTTTTCTTTGGCATAGAGTTGTATATGTTCTTTATATATTTTGGATACTAACCCTTTACTGGAGATGTCATTTGCAAATATATTCTCCCATTCAATAGGTTGTCTTTTAGTTTTGTTGGTTGTTTCCTTTGTTGTGCAGAAGCTTTTTATTTTGTTGTAGTCCCCATTGTTTATTTTTCTTTTGCTTCCTTTACCTCAAGAGACATATCTAGAAAGATGCTATGACTGATGTCAGAGAAACTACTGCCTGTGCGCTCTCCTAGGATTTTTATGGTTCCAGATCTCACATTTATGTCTTTAATTCATTTTGAGTTTATTTTTGTGTATGGTGTAAGAAAGCGGTCCAGTTTCATTCTTCTGCATGTTGCTATCCAGTTTTCCCAACACTATGTGTTGAAGAGACTTTTTCCCATTGCATATTCTTGCCTCCATTGCCAAAGGTTAATCAACCATATAATTGTGGATTTGTTTCTGCACTTTCCATTCTGTTCCACAGATCCATGTGTCTATTTTTGTCCCAGTACCATACTCTTTTGGTTATTACAGCTTTGTTATACAACTTGAAGTTCAGAATTGTGATGCCTCCAGTTTTGTTTTTATTTTTCAGGAGTGCTTTGGCTAGTTGAGGTCTTTTGTGGTTCCATACAAATTTTAGGATTGTTTGTTCTAGCTCTGTGAAAAAATTGCTGTTGGTATTTTGATAGGGATTGCATTAAATATTTCACAGACTTTTCTAGCTAGAATTCTGGGTGTGAAATAGCTTCTACCAATTATGTACATTTTATGTGAGATCTAGAAAGTAGAAGTGAAGCCAAGGCCATCTTCCTTGCCTTTTGGGCTCCTTTACTCTGATAGTCATGAGAATGGTCTATAGCAGTGTACCAGCATCTAGTCTCTAGCTTCTTGGTGTCAAGAGGCAGTTCCCATCAGTGACAGGCATTTCCTAATTCCAGCTTCTATCCCCCAGGCCATATCCATGGTGCTTGAACTGAGACTTCCAGTGGTGGTATCAGAGGTAGTAGCCAACTGGTGGATCAGCTCTATAAGATTCTGGGAGCCATTCCTTCAGGCCTAACCTAGAGCACACTCTTCCAATCCTTCCAAATATTTTTAGTTTTAATCTAATTTTCTTAAATCCGTTCCTACTGAAAATCTCTAGAGCATCTTCTGACAGATACAGGAAGCCAGGGTCAGGGTCTTTTACCAATTCCCACCAAGACCTGAGTCTGGAAAAATATGAGTTATAGACACAAATAGGAAAACACTATCCATCATTGGTCTGAGTCATAGATACTGGTATTGTGCCCTTGACTGAGGCCAGCAACATATCAATACACAGGTAATAGGGGAGGAGAGAAGAAGGGAGCCAGGAAGGTAGACTAAATACCTACTATGTGTTGGGTACTAACGCAGACTCTCTCACATGTTCTCATTTAATTCATAGAATGGTTCTTATCCCCAGTTAACCTGATGTTGCACAAACACATTTCCAAATACAGTATGTCCATTTCCCTTTGGCTTAGATCACTGTTAAAATAAAACACCCTACCTAACATGGGGACCTAGATGGTGGGTGGGTTTAGATTCTAAGGACCTCAGTTGTGGAAGTACATGACCTTGTGTCAAGAGCTCTGCAATTAATATGACTTGGCTCTAGTTTCTCTGTCTACTTCTTTCTGCTCTGCTACCAACTGGTAAATTTCCTTTGTGTCATGAATCAAACTTCCTGAGGTAATAATCTGCCCCACAGATTATCGTCTTAAACCTAGGCCACAAGAGTTGACTGCCAGACTACGGGTGAGCAGCATCCCTCAAAGATAGGCATCTGTCCCTGGTCCAACCACCTGTGACTAAGTGGAGGGGTCTCAGGTCCTGGGAGCAACACAGTATGAAGATGAAAGATTTGGGCACCTCTTGAAAAATCAGAATATTTATATTCACTGAGTCCACATTTCCACAATCAACAAAGGGAGGGGGGCCCCCATTTATATTGCAGTTTGCTGCACATCACTCATTTGTGTTAAATGCCTGGCCCTTTTAGATATCTGAGCTTGAGAAAGCCTAAGTTCTTTCCAGCTCTAACAGTCTTTAGTTCTGAAATGCTATACTCTTCTGGACTCCTTTACGCTGAAAACACTGTGGATTGACATGGGCCTCATTGAACAGATAATTTGGAAATAAGCTGGGAATGCATTTCATTTATCCACCAATCTGATATTCTAAATAGGGGCTCCACATTTCCACACTATAAAGCCATTATTCTCCTCTATTCGAGTTACTGTAATTCTCAATGTGCCATGTATTATCATCATCCTGTCAAAATGAAAATCTTACAGAGAGCCTGTGAGAGCCTTATCAAATCAAGTGGAAGTGATTAAGGACAGTAGAAAAAATTAGAACAATTATACATACACTATTAAATAATGCAACGGATGAACATCCAACTAGACTTCAGATTTTCATAAGTAAGGTTTGCAACTTGATATTTTGTTGACTCAATAGCAAATTATCAATTCATTAAATGATTAAACCATTTATCAAAACTGTGAATGACAAAGCAATCAGAGACTTGGATAATCAGACTCTGAGACTGCTCTTTGTGTAAAATTCAAATGCACCCAGCACAATACAATTTTGTACTTAATGTCATTCATCTAATCAGCATATTTCTGCTCCAATGTGAGATCTTTGTTTGAACATGAGATGCAACAGATATGGAAGCCACAAAAATCTCATTTATATAATCATAACAAGCATGTTATCATGGCTGTCAAATTTAATTAAACCTAATTTGCTCTATTTTCTAAGCTTAAAATTGAAACAAAATGTTTTTGTGAAAGGCAAAGTGCTAAAGGATCACAGAAATAGGGGGCACCTGAGTGACTTAGTTGGTTAAGCCAGTGCCTTCGGCTCAGGTCATGATCCCAGAGTTCCAGGATCGAGTCCTGCATCGAGCTCCCAGCTCTGCGGGGAGTCTGCTTCTCCCCCTAAACTTCCCCCTCTCATGCTCTCAAATAAATAAATAAAATCTTTTTTTTTATAAAAAGGATCACAGAAATAGGTATAGAGTGGATATTTTAGATGCCTGCATTTTGTTTTAGATAGCTGACTAATATCGATAATAACAGATTAGATCCTCCCACTTTTTTAAGTTTTTATTTTAATTCCAGTTAGTTAACATATAGTGTTATATCAGTTTCAGGTATACAATACAGAGATTCAAGAACCCCCAAATGTTTTAAAATATCAGTTGAATGTGAACATTCACTATGAAAGTCTAAACCATTGGCCTCCTTTGAGTAATAAGGAGTCCCACTGGTGCAATTATAATGAATGTAAATGTAGAAAACCTCTATTAACACAACTTCTCGGGAAGACATTCTTTCCTAAGGCAAGGGAAATCTACACTGTCATCTTAACCATCCTCCATTTAAAACCAAAGTTCTGCTTATACCAGAGCATCTTAAACTTCAGTATACATAAGAAAGACTCAGAAGAGGAAAAAAATAAAACCACTTGGAGAGCCTGCTAAACATGCATATTCTGAGGTCCCCACATTGGTCGTGATTCAAAAGATCTTGGTGGGGCCTGAAAACTCTGTATTTTAAACAAATAACCCAGATAGTAGTTTCGTAAATGATTCAAGGACGACATTGTGAGAAACACTGGCCCACACAATGTTTTCTTTCTCCCTTTGCATTAAGCTGTTTTGAATCCTTGCATTATAAATCTTTCTAGTATCTCTCTTGAGAGACTTCTGTATGCCCTAATCAACTTTCACTAACATTCCCTGGGCTCCATGTCACCTCATTAGCCTGAACTGGAAAAAGTTACATTTTCTACATTTTCCTTCTCCAGACTCATACCTCTCAGGCCTTCACACATGTGAATTTCCCTTTGAAAGTTCCAATTAGCGTCACCCTTCTGGAAGACATGCGGTCTTCCATATGCCAATCAGATTTCCACCTGTTTTAGAGCAGGATCTTTTCAAGTAAATACATAAGTTCTGTTTCTTGCAAACCTTCCTGTTACCAAAGAAAGGCTTATCAAAGCCTTTCTTGTCCTTAATACTACTCCATAGAGTGGGCAAGATAAAACAAAGGAGGGGTTGCTTCAAACCCACCCATTTAGCATCTTATTAGCAGCTCAAGAGAAAAAAGTTGTCAGTGAAGAGCTAGAATCGTATTTTCTTGAAAATTCAGAATTGTCTGTTGATATGAAGTTACCACCCAGAAACTCACTTGGCGAGCTTTTCATATAGATCAATGGCTGGGCCTTGCCCAAGACCAGGGTTTCTCAACTTTGGCACTACTGACATTATGGTCAGATAATTCTTTGCAGTGAAGAGCTGTTCTGTGCATCGTAGGATGTTTCAAAACATCACTGGACTCTACCCACTACATGTCAGTTCACCTCCCCCTCAGTCATTACAACCAATATTATCTCTAGACATTGGCAAATGTCCTTTAGCAGAGGGGGAGCAAGATTGCCCCACTTGAGAGCTATGGACCAAATAAATTAGACCAAATATATTGGAATGTCTAGGGGTGGAGCCTGATATTCTTTAAAAGCCCCCCAGATAATTCCAACATGCAGCCAGGGTTGAGAGCCACAGCTTTAGACTGATCTTTGAGCCTCAGTTTTCTCACCTGTAAAATGAGAAGATGAAAATATCTACTTCATAGAGTTGTTCTAAAAATCAAATGAAATAATATGTGTGAAAATGTTTTGTGAATTGTTAAATAAATGTGGTATTTCCCCCATCTCTTCTGAAACATGAATCCAAGGGTCATCAAATTGTCACCTGCAGGACAAATCTAGCTCATCTCCTGTTTTTGTATGATCTGAGAGCTGAGTGGTTTGTACATTTTTAAAACAGTTGACTAGAAATCAAAAAAAGATTAATTTGTGACCCATGAAAATTATATGAAATTCAGATTTCAGTATTTATTAATAGAATTTTATTGGAATTTACAGAGTCTGTGGCTGCTTCTGCATGATAAGTTGAGCAGTTACAACAGAGCACTTATAGCCCACAAAGTCTAAAATATTTACTATCTAGCCCTTTACTGAAGTTTGAGGACCACTGCCCTAACTGAATTAGCCATTTACTCTAGTTCTGAGAGAGACTGAAAGAAGGGACGAAAGGCAAAATTGAGACAGTGAAATTGTGTTCCTTGCTCTAAACCACATAAATGAAGTTGAGATAGTTTAAAAACATTGCCATCCACTGAAACACAAAACACAATTTCTTCCTTTAAATTAAAGTTCTTTTTGGAAAGAAAAAACAAAATTCTATGCCCATTTCATTGGCAAGACATTTTTTACCCCGTGTCTTGGTAATTAAAATGCTTCATATTTGTCCATGTTTGCAGGAATTCTGTTTTCCAAGAGGTTATCAAAAGCTCTGAACTTTCCTTCCTCTACCTTAGCTACTACAGAACTGGAAAAAGAGATTCTAAGTAGCTGATTTTCCTGATTTTCCTATCTCAATTTTCTTGATCTGGAGACAGTCCCTTCTACATGGGAATATAGGCTGGAAATAATGAATGTCATAGTAAGGCAGTGCAGAGGTGATTAAGACAACAGTTTCTATGCACTGAACTAGTTACAGATGAAGTGATTGGTCTGGCAGTTACTTCGAAATTGTCGGGGAGGGGTGCCTGGCTGGCTCAGTTGGTGGAGCCTGCAACTCTTGATCTTGGGATGGTGAGTTCGAGCTTCATGTTGGGTGGGGAGATTTCTTAAAAATAAAATCTTAAAGGAAAAAAAAAACAGGGGTGCCTGGGTAGCTCAGTTTGTTAAGCATCTGATTCTTGGTTTTAGCTCAGGTCATGATCTCAGGGCCCTGGGATTAAGCCCTACATCAAGCTCTGCTTGGGATTCTCTCCTTTTCACTCCCTTTCACTCTCCCTCTCCCCCTGTGTGCACTCGCTCTCTCTCTCTCTCTCTCTCACTCTCTCTTTCTTTGCTCAGATAGACAGATAATCTTAAAAAATTAACCCAAAATAATGGGGGAGGGTGGATGGAGATACATATGAAACAAGAGTGACTCTGCACTGATAATTGTTGAAACTAAACAAACAATAGGCACATGGTTACTCATCTCATTATTCTTTCTATATTTGAGGAATTCAAATATAGATAGAAATATAGAAAATATTTGAGAATTTCAATAACAGTTTTTTATTTTTTCAGGTGTTCAATATATATTTATTGAATGACTAAATATAAGAAAATAATAAAAAATTACAAGAGGAAGGTCTTTCTAATATTTCCTTGAATTAAAGCTTTGTATCTTTAAAGATTTTTTTTTTTATTAGACACACAGAGAGAGATCACAAGTAGACAGAGAGGGGGAAATAGGCCCCCTGCTGAGCAGAGAGCTGGACATGGGACCCGATCCCAGAACCCTGAGATCACGACCTGAGCCGAAGGCAGATGCTTAACCCACTGAGCCACCCAGGCGCCCCAAAGCTTTGTATCTTATAGATACATCTAAATCCTCTCATAAAACTATAAACTATATGATCAGCCTGAACCAGGCAAATGTATACTGTGAAAATACAAGACTATTGCATGCCATGCAGAGCTGATGACTTTTATTAACTCCTGAACAGCAGAAAGCATGGTATTTAAGAAAAACCATAAAAACAAAATCTTTCTCAAGTGTCAGATGAAGCCACAAATGCTTCCAGGCAGATAGGAAAAGCCCTAAATTTCCTTCTGAAGCAGTCCTTTAATATTTTGCTTTCTTAGAACTTGGGCCAAGAGAAGACAGTTCCCCAAAATTCTTTACCCCTAGCTCTTAGCAAAGTGTCTAGCATGTCATAGGGGCAAAATAAATATTTATTGAGTGGATAAACAAACCTAGATGCTTTATGCTACAAGATCCTTCAGGAGAATAATAAGAATCATGATAACGGTGCTCACTTCAGCGGCACATATACTAAAATTGGAACAATATAGAGAAGATTAACATGGCCCCTGCACAAGGATGACATGCAAATTCATGAAGCATTCCATATATTTTCTCTGGCAGTAGAGGGAGTCTCTTTAAGAAAATAGTTTGAACAGTTAAAATTTTCCATCATATTCCATTTCTGTAACAGTTGATATCTGGCTGTCCTTTTTATAATGCAGAGTGAGAACTTTCCCTACCATGTCTGATAAATAGGCCAGTTCCATTGCCAAGGATGTGTTGTCCAAACTGCCTGTTTAGTTTTTAGAGATGGAACTCCACCCTTTGCTTGGTTTTAAGTATGTATGGAATGTTATGATAGGACATAGTAGTAGTGGTGGTCAGACAAATAGAAATGGTGGGGAGACAAAAATATACATGTAAAATAAACTCAGTATATTAATAAAGAAAAAGAATCATGATAACAGCAAATAGTAACAATTATTGAGAATTTATTATGTGCTAGATACCATGCCAAACACCGGGGACCATTATCTCCCTTAATCATCACTACAATTTTATAAATTCTGTGAGAGCATGAATTTTTACTTTTTTATTCACTGGTCTGTCCCCAATGCTTAAAACATGAATGACTCAATCAATATTTGTTCAATGAATGAATCTAAAGTGGATATTATTATTATGGCCTATATGCACATGAGGAATCTGAGGCTTAATAAGGTTAACTAGTTAATTGACTTGCCCAGCTAGTAAATGACAGAGTTGGATTCAAATCCAGATAATGCAAGTCAAAAACCTCTCTCAACCATTAGCTATACTGACACTAACTCACACTTTAAAGTCTTGTACAAACCAGTGACTTTCAAAGGCCCTACGTATACAATATATGATGGATATGTTTTGATAGCAACTAGAACTGAAGAGACTTAGACCATGAGGTACTGCTTAGAATAGGAAAAGAAGGAAATTCAACACACAAAAAAGGGGCACCTGGGTGGCTCAGTGGGTTAAAGCCTCTGCCTTTGGCTCGGGTCATGATCCCAGGGTCCTGGGATCGAGCCCTACATTGGGCTCTCTGCTCAGCGGGGAGCCTGCTTCCTCCTCTCTCTCTCTCTGCCTGCTTGTGATCTCTGTCTGTCAAATAAATAAATAAAATCTTAAAAAAAAAAAGCCTTAACCTTATAAACACACAAAAAATGGGTCTCTCCCAAACACCTATATGAAAGATCACTGTGAAATTTTAAAAGCATTCTCATCAAAAGATGAAGGCAAGGATAATTTTACCAAGGATATTCTATCACCACTGTTATGTATTACTGTATTGGAGGTCATGGACAAAGCAAGAAGATAGGGAAATAACTAATATCTTTTAGAATTGGAAAGGAAGAAGCAATACAATGATTATTCTTAAACAAAATAACCCATTAAAAATCCACAAAAAGCTAAAAACTATTAAAACCAAGAGAGTTCAGCAAAACTGCTGGATTCAGTATCACATTCTTATTCAGTAATAGCAACCAATTTTAAAAATGCAAAATTAATTTTTAGATTTTTTTAGAAGTAATTCACCATAAATTTCAAAACTCTATGGTATCTGGGAATAAATATAATAAAAGTTATGTCAAAGATCTTTATGAAGACAATAAACTCTATTGAGGGACATAAGGGAAGACTTGGATAAATGAATGCATCATATTCATGGATGGAAATTATATATAGATGTCAATTCTCCTCAAATTGACTTGCTAATTCATTGCAATTCCAATCAAAATTCCAACTGGAATTAAGAATAAAGAGTTAAGAATAGACTAAATGATCTTGTATAAGAAGAAGGAATCTTACACTATCAGATTTTAAGACTTAAAAGGAATAATATATTTTAAATGGGGTATTGGTATAGCAATGTACAAACAGACAACCAGAACAGATTAGAAAGTCAAGAAGCTGTCTCATATGTATATAGAAACTTGGCATATAAAAGAGATGGAATTACAATTCAGTGGTGAAAAAAACAGATTATTCAAAGAGTTGTGCTGGGATAAATGTTTTCCCAGGTTAAAAATTAGAAAACTACATCTTACATCACACACATTAAACAAATTCCAGTGGTCTAAAAATGTAAAGGGGGATGTTAAAAAACTTTTTAGAAACAAATACAACAGACTCTAGGAGACACAGGAAAGGATTTCTTAAATTCAACACTAAAGGCACGAACCTTAGAGAGAAACATTGATATTTGATGATATTTGAATATAAAATTTCCATATGAATAATGGAATATTATGCAACCTTAAAAAAGGATGAGACCTTGCCACTTGTGGCAACATGGATGGACATAGAGGGTATTATGCTAAGTGAAATAAGTCAGACAGAGAAAGGCAAATACCATATGTTTTCACTCATATGTAAACTAAAAACCAAATTAATAAACAAATAAAAAGCAGAATCAGGCTTAGTAATACAGAAAACAAACTGATGATTGTCAGAAGGAAGGGGATGGGAGGATGGGCAAAATGGGTGAAGGAGAGTAGAAGATACAGGCTTCCAGTTATGTGATGAATAAATCAAGGGAATAAAAGGCACAGCATAGGGAATATAGTCAATGATATTGTAATAGCGTTGTATAGGGACAGATGAGAACTATACTTGTGATGAGCATAACATAACCTATAGAGAAGTTGAATCACTCTGTTGTACACTTGAAACTAATGTAACTTTTTTTTGAAACTAATGTAACTTTATGTGTCAACTATACTTAAAAATTTTTTTAAAAAGTAAAAATTCCATATGAAAAAAATCACCATTAAAAATCTACAATATAAAGGGGTGCCTGGGTGGCTCAGTGGGTTAAAGCCTCTGCCTTTGGCTCAGGTCATGGTCCCAGGGTCCTGGGATCGAGCCCCATGTCGGGCTCTCTGCTCAGCAGGGAGCCTGCTTCCTCCTCTCTCTCTGCCTGCCTCTCTGCCTACTCGTGATCTCTATCTCTCAGATAAATAAATAAAATCTTTAAAAAAAATCTATAATATAAAAAAAGTTACAATATGAGCCACAGACTAGGAAAAATATTTGTATTATAATATATTTATATTATAGTACCTATTGTACTAATATATCAATATCTAGAATATATGAAGAATTCGTTAAAACACGAAGAAAAAACAACACAATAGAAAAATAGGTGGATCGGTGAAACCTGGCCAAGGCAGGGGTGGGGTGTGGAGGCAAAAGGTATGCCATCTCACTCTCTAAAAAGAGGGCCTGCCTTGGAAAGACAAAGTGGAGGAAACCTGGAGACCTACTCAACACAAAGCCTCCTGAAAGAGCTCGTAGAGAAAAGACTGGAGACTCCTTCCCACCTGGGAGCTGGCAGTTCAACGCCTCAACCTGGCTTGAGGTACCAGACCGTGAGAACGTAAAATGTTGAGCGAACCTGGAAAAACTTCCACCGATAAACCCTGCCCCAATTCGTGACCCTTCATGAACTCACTTTTTGTCAGGGCAAATCCAGTCACCATCCCTGAGTCGGAAATTCTTGGTGGACATCTTGGATGCTGCCACCACAGCCACTCGCAGCTACATCTCTGCAGGAGAAAGCAGGCCAGGAACTTTTACCACTCTGGGGCTGTCCCCACGACACCTGACTCCAAGGCACCACTGCACCAGGGCTTGGTAATGAGGACATTTGGCCGGGATTTCTTGCCAGAAATGAGTTTTTCTTGGAGTTCTAGCTGTTTTCCATAGCTGCAATAGCTGACTGGGGCCCACACTAGGGCAAAGAGGAGACAGAAGAGAAGAGCAGCAATTCTAGGAACAGAAAATTGACCACTTTCAGGAAGGTAGGACATGAGGAGAAGTGAATCTGAAGCGACAGGGAGATAGACTGTGGGCAGAGGGCCCGGCAAGCAGTGGAGCAGCAGAGCACAAAAATGGAACTTTCAGAAGTCTGCTCCACTGAGGGACAACACTCCAGAGGCTAAGTAGAGGTGGAGTCCTCGTAGGGACTGTGTCCCTCGTAGGGACAAACCATTGACTGTTTTTCTCTGAGGGTACACTGAGGAGTGGGGCCCTGAGCTCAGAGCTCCTATGGGGCCGGAGATTGGGAGGCCACCATTTTCATTCCTGTCCTCCAGAGCTCTACAGAAAGTGTTCAGGGAACAAAAGCTCCCAAGAGCAAACCCGAGAAGATTACTTAGCTGGCCCCTGGCAAGGGCAGTGCCATTCCACCTCTGTGAAAGACATTTGAGAATCACTGCAACAGGCCCCTCCCCCAGAAGATCAGCAAGAACATCCAGCCAAGACCAAGTTTGCCGATCAATGAGAACTGCAGAACTCTGGAACTAGGGGAAAGCAACACATAAAATTCATGGCTTTTTTTTTGCATGATCCTTTAGTCTTGCAAAGTTAAATTTTTTTAATTTTAGTTTTTTCTTATTCTATTTTTTTTAACTTTCCCTTTTCCTCTTTTAACATTTTTAACTATTTTATCTTATCAATACTCTTTTTTTTTAAAAAAAGCTTTTTAAATTTTCATTGTTATACTCATGTTTTATCCCTTCATTTTATTTAACTTTATTTTGTATACATATAGGTTCTTTTTCTTTAAAATTTTGGGATATAATTTCTTCTAATAGATCAAAATAGACCCTAAATCTAGCTCCAGCATCTTTTAGTATTTTACCCTCTCATTCATATATTCTTATCTGGATAAAATGACAAGGCAGAAAAACTCAACACACACACACACACACACAAATAATAAGAGGCAGTACCGACAGCTAGGGACCTAATCACTAGGGACATTGGTAATATGTCAGAACTAGAGTTGAGAATGACAATTATCAAGGTGCTAGCTGGGCTCAAAAAAGGCATGGAAGATATTAGAGTATCCTTTTCTGGAGAAATAAAATCCCTTTCTGGAGAAATAAAAGAACTAAAATCTAACCAAGCTGAAATCAAAAAAAGTTATTAATGAGGTACAATCAAAAATGGAGGCTCTTACTGATAGAATAAATGAGGCAGAATAGAAAATTAGTGATATAGAATACCAAATGATGGAGAATAAAGAAGTTGAGCAAAAAAGAGACAAACAACTACTGGACCATGAGGGGAGAATTCCAGAGATAAGTGATACCATAAGATAAAACAATATTAGAATAATTGGGATCACTGAAGAAGAAGAAAGAGAGAAAAGGGCAGAAGGTATATTGGAGCAAATTATAATAGAGAATTTCCCAAATATGGCAAAGGGAACAAGGATCAAAATCCAGGAGGCACAGAGAACTCCCCTCAAAATCAATAAAAATAGGTCCACACCCCATCATCTAATAGTAAAACTTACAAGTCTTAGTGACAAAGAGAAGATCCTGAAAGCAGCTTGGGATAAGATGTCTGTAACATACAATGGTAGAAATATTAGATTGGCAGCAGACTTATCCACAGAGACCTAGCAGGCCAGAAAGGACTGACATGATATATTCAGAGCACTAAACAAGAAAAATATGCAACCAAGAATACTATATCCAGCTAGGCAGGCATTGAAAATAGAAGGAGAGATAAAAAGCTTCCAGGACAAACAAAAATTAAAAGAATTTGCAAACACCAAACCAGCCCTACAGGAAATATTGAAAGGGGTCCTCTAAGCAAAGAGAGAGCCTAAAAGTAACAGACCAGAAAGGAACAGAGACAATACACAGTAACAGTCACCTTACAGGCAATAC